>NC_072390.2:6132500-6450000 GCF_028885625.2 Pongo pygmaeus | reverse complement strand
CTCCATGTGAAAAAAAACAGAGAGAGAGAGACAGACAGACAGAGAAAGAGACAGGCAGAGACAGACAGAGAGAAACAGACAGAAAGAGAGACAGAGCGAGAGAGAACAGAAAGGCAGGCAGAGAGAGAGACAGACAGGCAGAGAAAGAGAGCAAGACAGAAGACAGACACAGTGAGAGAGACAGGCAGAGAGAGACAGACAGAGACAGACAGAAAGAGAGACTGACAGAGATGAGACAGAGAGACAGAAACAGACAGAAAGAGAGACTGACAGATAGAGAGTGAGAGAGAGAGGGAGAGAGACAGAAAGGGAGGAAGAGGGACAGACAGAAAGAGAGACAGACGGGTAGAGAAAGACAGTAAGACAAGATAGGCACAGAGAGAGAGAGAGTGAGAGAGACAGACAGAGAGACTCAGAAAAAGAAAGAGAGAGACAGACAGAGAGACTCAGAAAAAGAAAGAGAGAGATAGAAAGACAAAAACAGAGACAGACAGAGACAGACAGAGAGAAACAGAGACAGACAGAGACAGAGAGAAACAGACAGAAAGAGAGAGACAGAGAGAGAGAAACAGACAGGGAGGGAGACAGAGAGAGATAGGCAGAGAAAGAAAGTTGGACAGAAGACAGACACAGTGAGACAGGCAGAGAGAGAGAGAGACAGAGATAGAGAGAAAGAAAGAGACAGAGAAAGAGACAGATAGAGAAAGACAAAGACAGACAGAGAGAGACAGAGAGAAACACAGAAATAGAGAAGGTCCTAGCCGAGTAGTGATATAGTGCCTTTTCTTTCATTTTCTCTTTCTTTTCTGGTTTTCTTTTCTTTTCTTTTCTTTTTTTGTTTTCTTCTCTTCTCTTTTCTTTTCTTTCTTTTCTTTTCTTTCTTTCTTTCTATTTATTTATTTAGAGACCAAATCTCACTCTCTCATCCAGGCTGTAGTGCAGTGGCGCCATCCCGGGTCACTGCAACCTTCGCCTGCCAGGTTCAAGTGATTATCCTGCCTCAACCTCCCGAGTAGCTGGGATTACAGGTGCCTGCCCCACCGTACCCGACTCAGTTTCGTATTTTCAGCACAGACGGGGTTTCACCATGTTGGCTAGGCTGGTCTTGAACTCCTGACCTCGTGACCCACCCAACTCGGCCTCCCAAAGTGCTGGTATGACAGACGTGAGCCACTACTTTCAGTGTACAGTGCCATTTATTAGAAATCACTCATGGGAACACGCACTTATAAGTCATGTGTAGATATTTTATTTATTTATTTATTTACTTATTTATTTTTTGCACGGGAAGGTGGGGGGAAGGAGTTTCGCTCTTGCTGCCCAGGCTAGAGTGCAATGGCATAGGGGACTCAAAGAGTCAACCCATGGCAGAGAGGACACGTCATTCTGAGTGTCAGGGCCGCAGCGAAAGGTGGCAGGGCCGGCGCTTTTAAAGGCTGAAATCCCTGCGGCTCAGACCTGTCGTTCCAGCACTTTGGGAGGCCCAGGAGGGCAAATCACTTCAGGTCAGGAGTTCAATACCAACGCGGCCAACATGGAGAAACACCATCTCCACTAAAAATAGAAAAATTAGCCGTCTGTCGTGGTGCGCGTCTGTAATCCCAGCTACCGAAGAAGAATCACTGGAACCCGGAAAGCAGAGGTTTCAGTGAGCCAAGAGAGCACCACTGCACCGCAGCCTGGGTGACAGAGTGAGAGAGACTCAGTCCAAAAAAAAGAAACGAAGAAAAAAAGAAAGAACAGGCCGAAACACTACATTGTCGCTGAATGTTCCCCCAAAAGGCCGGAAACCCCCGACTCAGGTCAAGGAGGTGGTGTTTCGTTTCACTTCTCTCTCTCTCTCTTTCCTTCTCTCCCTCTCTCTCTCTTTCTCCTCTAACTTTCATTTCTTGTTCAAGCATACATGTGCAAGATTGTTACGTAGGTAAACTTCTGATGTGAGGTTCAGTGTGCAGAAGATTTCATCACCCAGACACTGAGCGCAGTACTCGCCAGTTTTCATGTTTCATTTTGTTTTGGTTTCTCCTGAAGCTGTCTCTCTTTCCACCCCTCCTCCCTCAAGTAGGCTTCCGCGTCTCTCGTGTCTCTCGTTCTGCCCACGCAGAACTCTCATCTATAAGTTCCCACTTATGGATGAGAACACACGGTATTTAACTGATTGTTGCTGTCATCTTCGGTGGTGGCGGTGAAAGAGGCATGACACTAAATCGACCCTTAGGACGTTCCCCTCTGTCCCCACCCCACACCCCCTCCCCCTACACACCCTCATTCCTGCACACACCCCTCAAACGCAAGAAACGAAAAAAGACAGAAATTAAAGTAAGAGGTCAGCCTCCAAGGTGGTGGAGGGAGGGGATCTCAAAGGGTGAGCAAGTGATGGGGGTCGGGGGATATCTTGGCTGAGCTTGCAACAATGGGGGAAAGAGTTTCCAGCCCCACCACATCCCGTAATCCTCAGCCGTAGCCAGCCTCTGGGTGGGGTTGTGCCTGTAAAAGCTTCTGAATGGAGAGAAACCCCAGGCAATGGAAGGCATCAGCTCCAAGTCCAGGAAGTGAATAGGGCTTTGTGCATTTGAATGGGGCTTTAGAAGGCGGTGCTGCGGCTTCCAAGGCATTGCACCTCGCCTCGCCTCGCCTCACCTCGCCCAGAGTGAGACTCCGTCTCAAAATCAATCAATCAATCAATAATAAAAAAATCATCAATGAAAGAAAGAAAGAAAGAAAGAAAGAAAGAAAGAAAGAAAGAAAGAAAGAAAGAAAGAAAGAAAGAAAGAAAAAATAAAGAAAGAATCAGTACAGTGGTCATGGTCGTGAATCATTCCCCGGAGTCCAGGCGCAGTGGCTCACGCCTGTCACGTCAGCACTTTGAGGCACCGGGTCAGGATGGTTGCAACAAAATGATGAGACCCTATCTGTGGAAAAACATTGAAAAATGAAGGCCAGGGTCGGTGGCTCATGCCTGCCATCCCAGCACTTCAGGAGGCCGGGGAGAGTGGATCACCTGAGGTCGGGAGTTCAAGACCAGCCTGACCAACATGGAGAAGCCCCATCTGCACTAAAAATACAAAATCAGCCAGACGTGGTGGCGCATGCCTGCAGTCCCAGCTGCTGGGGAGGCTGACGCAGGGGAATCGCTTGAACCCAGGAGGCAGAGGTTGTGGTGGGCCAAGATCGCGTCATTGCACTCCAGTCTGGGCAACCAGAGAGAAACTGTGTCTCGGGAAACAAAATAAATAAATAAATAAAAATTATCTGGGCACAGTGGCACATGCCTGTGGTCCCAGGTACTCTACTCTGGAGGCTGAGGTGGAAGGATCGCTTGAGTCCAGGAGCGTCCATGCTGCAGTGAGTGAGTTATGATGGCACCAATGCCAGGGTGACAGAGTGAGACGCTGCCTCTAAATCAGTCAATCAATCAATCAGATTACTGGAAGGCGCTGTCTGTGTCTTACTTTCAAAGGGTGTCTCTTTAGGCCAAGCATGCATGGTGCCTCATGCCAGTAATCCCGGCACTTTGGGAGGCTGAGGCAGGAGGAAAGAAGAAAGGGAGGAAGGGAGGAAAGAAGAAAGGCAGGAAGGCAGTCAGGCAGGAAAGGAAGGAAGGAAGGAAGGAAGAAAGAAAGAAAGAAAGAAAGAGAGAGAGAGAGGGAGGGAGGGAGGGAGAAGAAGAGAGAAGAAAAGAGAAGAAAAAGAAAAGAAAAGAAAACGGGGAGGGGCATATCTCCTTGACTGGTGACTGCCCAGGATACAGCTGACTGAAGCCTCGACCTGTGGGGCCTCAAGTGTTCTTCTTCTTATCTCAGCCTCCCGAGTAGCTGCGACTACAGGCAGGTATTACCACGCAAAACGGATCTTATAATAATATTATAATTATTATTGAGACAGAGTCTCGCTCTGTCTCAATAATTGCCATGGCATGATCTCAGCTCACTGCAACCTCGGCCTCCCTAATTCAAGCAACTCGCCTGCCTCAGTCTCCTGAGTAGTTGTGATTACAAGCCTATGCCACCAGAACTGGTAATTGTTCTATTTTTCATAGAGATGGGGTTTCACTATGTTGGCCAGCCTGGTCTTGAATTCCTGGCCTCAAGTGATCAACCCACTTTGGCCTCCCAAAGTGCTGGAATGACAGGCGTGAGCCACTGTTCCCAGCCCAGATGATCTTTTTTATAAATTGTAGAGAAGGAGTTTTGTCAACCGCCGGGTGGAGGGTGGGGTGGGTTTTACTTAGACTGCGTACTGTGAAAACGGTAAATTAGTGTGGTTTGTGAACTAGATGTGGAAATCGTGTGTGTGTGTGTGAGAGAGAGAGAGACCAATCCCACCATGAGGACGCAGAAATGGTGTTTGATTTGGGTACCTGTCTATTCACCTGTCTGTGTGTAGATGACTGAAGATTCCACAAATGAACGTCAGCAGTATCTATTGAGCTGTTTCTCCCTCTCATGCGTCTCATGTGTGTGGTGGAGAAAGGAAAGAAAAGAGGTTCTGATGGGAAGTTGTCTTCATGCCTGAGGAAGCTGAAGGCAGGCTAACGGGACGGAGGACATCCTATGTGACATTTCCATACCTGGACACCCTCTACAATGCTGGGGCTGCCAGTCCACCCTGTATGTCAACATACCCCCAAGAACAGCATTTTCCAGGGTGGTCCAGTCTCATCCCATCCGGCCCACCCGGGGCATCTGGTGGAAGTCTTCACTGGAGGATTCGACAACATGGAATACTATGCAGTCATAAAAAATGATGAGTTAATGTCATTTGTAGGGACATGGATGAAACTGGAAACCATCATTCTTAGCAAACTATCGCAAGGACCAAAAACCAAACACCGCATGTTCTCACTCATAGGTGGGAATTGAACAATGAGAACACATGGACACAGGAAGGGGAACATCACACACCAGGGACTGTTGTGAGGTGGGGGAAGGGGGGAAGGACAGCATTAGGAGATATACCTAATTCTAAATGACGAGTTAATGGGTGCAGCACAACAACATGGCACACGTATACATATGTAACAAACCTGTACATTGTGCACATGTACCCTAAAACTTAAAGTATAATAATAATAAAATTTTAAAAAAAGAAAAAAGAAAGCGTCATCGCAGTTCCCTTGGGGTCACCAGGCAACGGCCAGCTGGGGGAGGGTGGTGGGACATGAAGGGGGGCGGGGCATCAGCCTCAGAGCTCGCTGGAAGGTGGCAGGCAGCCGGTGGGGGATGCTGAGCCAGAGACGTCTGGCAGGATATAGATCTGGAAGGTGCATCAGTCCTCTCCCATACCTCTCCCACGGAAAATCCCACAGCGGCGGTGGGAGCCTTGGCTGGGGGAGAAGCAGGGACAAGGGGGAGAGGGAAGGAGGCCCCCGGGAGGATTTAGCACAGAAAACCCACCCAGACAAGCTCCCTCCCTCCTATCGGGTCCAAGGTACACCATGGGAGGTGGCAAGAGAAACGTTCACCCAATACTTTTTGTCTTTCTCTTTTTTTTGTGTGTGTTTTGCATTTTACAAGAGATGCTGATTTCAACAACCAGGCGGTGGAAGTGACGGGAGAAGTGTCAAGGCCAGGAGAACAACCTGATCAACTGAGCAACACAAGTAGGAGAGCCCAGCTGAAAAAAATGAAAAAAAAGGGGGAGGAGGAGGAAAGAAAAGAAAAGAAAAAAGAAAAACAATCACCAAGAAAGTTAAAATTATCTAATGGTGTAGGCACAAAAAAGAGTGATTTCACGTCTTTTCCCACAACATGGATAGAGCTGGAAGCAAGTATGTACCCAGTGAACTGCCTTCTGCTTGAAAGTGGGAGGTAAACAGTGGGTACACACACGGTCATCAAGATGGAAATAACAGACACTCCAAAAGGGAGTAGGAGGACAACAGGGGGACGAGGGATGAATAAATCGCCCGTCAGAGACAATGTTCGCCACGTGGGTATCGGATACACTGGAGGTCCACTTCTACATCCGGAGGCAGTAGTATGCTGATCTAACAAACAAGCAGGTACACCCCCTAAGTCTGTAAAATACCAAAACAACGACGACAGCACCAGCAGCAGCAGCAGCAACAACAACAACAACAGAATAGAAGCTGGAACACAAAACCACCACCACCACCACAATCACCAGTTGGGGGTTGGGGGAGGGTGGCCGCGATCCAGGCCCTCAGGCTCAGTCCCCTCGGGTTTAAAAAAGAAAACAGCAGACTCATTCCTGCCTGTAGGCAGGAAAAATCCAATCAAAGTTCTCCATTGCTAGAAAGGCAAGTAGAATAAGGAGAAGGGCTTATTGATCTTGTGATCGATCGCGGCCATACATGCAGGAAAAAATTAAATACAGACAGCAACACTTTCTACACTGTTCAAAAGCATCGTAGATCAGACGCACCACACTCCATGGGGCTTGTGCCACTAGAAAGAAAAGAAAGGCCGGGCGCGGTGGCTCATTCCTGTCATCCCAGCACTTTGGGAGGCTGAGTCGGGTGGATCACGAGGTCAGGAGATCGAGACCATCCTGGCTAACACGGTGAAACCTCATCTCTACTAAAAATACAGAAAATTAGCTGGGCCTGGTGTGGGCGCCTGTAGTCCCAGCTACTCGGGAGGCTGAGGCAGGAGGATGGTATGAACACGGGAAGTGCAGCTTGCAGTGAGCCGAGATAGAGCCACCACACTCTGGCCTGGGCTAAAGAGCGAGACTCCGTCTCAAAAAAAAAAAAAATATCCAAACATAGTGCAGCATGCCTGTAGTCCCAGCTAATCAGGAGGCTGTGGTAGAACAATCACTTCACCCAGCAGTTTGAGGCTGCAGTGACCTATGATCATGCCACTGCACTCTGGCCTGGGTGACAGAGCAAAATCCCTTCTCAAAACAAAGAACAACCAAAAACTTTCAAGAATACTCAGAGATGGTGTAGGTTTGGTTCCAGACAACCACAATAAGGCAAATGTTACAATCAAATTAGTCACATAAACATTTTGTTTCCCAGTACTTATAAAAGTTATGCTTAAACTGTGTTGTAGTCTAATGAGTATTTAATGATTATTAATTAATTAGTAATCACATTATGTCTAAAAATCCATGTACATACCTTAACTTAAAATACCTCATTGCTGAAAAATACTAATGAATATCTGAACCTTACCAAGTCATAATCTTTTTGCTGGTGAGTGAAGGGGTGACCTGCTCCTCCGCGCTTCTGGGTATTTCTAGTCAAGTGGGACGAGAGACTGAGAAAATAAGTAATACACAGAGACAAAGTATAGAGAAGCAATAGTAGGCCCAGGAGACCAGCACTCAGCATACCAAGGACCTGCACAGGCACCGGCCTCTGAGTTCCCTCAGTTTTTATTGCTTATTATTTTCATTATTTGAGCAAAAAGGAATGTAGTAGGAGAGCAGGGTGATAATAAGGAGAAGTTTTTATTGCTTATTATTTTCATTATTTCAGCAAAAAGGAATGTAGTAGGAGAGCAGGGTGATAATAAGGAGAAGTTTTTATTGCTTATTATTTTCATTATTTCAGCAAAAAGGAATGAAGTAAGAGAGCAGGGTGATAATAAGGAGAAGGTCAACAAAAAACGTGTGAGCAAAATAATCTATGTCAATTAAGTTCAAGGGAAGGTACTATGACTGGATGTGCACGTAAGCCAGATTTATGTTTCTCTCCACCCAAACATCTCAGTGGAGTAAAGAATAACAAAGCAGCACTACTGCAAACATGTCTGCCATCCCATCATAGGGCGGATTTTCTCCTATCTTAGAATTGAACAAATGTACAATCGGGTTTTATAATGAGACATTCAGTTCCCAGGGGCAGGCAGGAGACAGTGGCCTTCCTCTATCTCAACTGCAAGAGGCTTTTCTGTTTTACTAATCCACCTCAGTACAGACCCTTAACTGGTGTCGGACTGGGGGACAGTCACGTTTTTCTCATCCCATGAGACCATATTTCAGAATTTCACATGGGGAGAAACCTTGGACAATATCCCACTTTCAAGGGCAGAGGTCCCTGTGGCTTTCTGCAGTGCATTTTGCCCCTCGTTTATTAAGATTAGAGAATGGCGATGACTTTTACCAAGTATACTGCTTGCAAACATTTTGTTAACAAGGCACGTCCTGTACAGCCCTAGATCCCTTAAACCTTGATTTCATACAACGCATGTTTTTGTGAGCTCCAGGTTGGGTCTGAGTGGCTGGGGCAAAGTGGCTGGGGCAAAGTGGCTGGGGCAAAGCTACAAATTAACAACATCTCACCAAAGCAATTGTTTAAAGTACAAGTCTTTATCAAAATGGAGTCTCTTATGTCTTTTCTTTCTATATAGACACAGTAACAGTCTGATCTCTCTTTCTTTTCTCTACAGTGAGGGTCTTGCCTCTATGTTGATGGCTGCTGACTGATCAGTATGGGGGCTGCTGAAGTTTGGGTACCTGTGTCAATTTCTTAAAACAATGAAGTTTGTTCCTTTCACAAAAGATTTCCCTGTAGCAGGTGATGCTGTTTCATAACATTATATCCACAGTAGAACTTCCTTCAAAATTGGAGTAAACCCTCTCAAACCCTGCTGCTGCTTTATTCACTAGGTTTATGGAATATTCTAAATCCTTTGTTGTTATTTCAACAATGTTCATAGCATCTCCACCTGGAGTAGATTCCATCTCAAGAAAATATTTTCTTTGCTCATCCATAAGAAGCAACTCCCCACTTGTTCAAGTTTCATCATGAGTTTACAGCAATTTAATCTCATCTTAAGGCCTTAATTCTAATTCTGATTGTCGTGCGATTTCTACCACATCTGTAGGGACTTCCTCCACTGACATCCTGAGCCCTCAAAGTCATCTATGAGGGCTGGAATCAACTTCTTCCAAACTCCTGTTAATGTTGATATTTCAACCTCCTCCCATCAAACACAAATGTTCTTAATGGCATTTGCTATTAAGGACATTTGTGATTCATGGGAGGAGTTTGAAATATCATGAAGGGATTAATGGTGAAACCTTTCCAAAAGGTTTTCAATTCAGTTTATCCAGACTCATCAAAGAAATTACTATCTATGACAGCTATACCTTTACAAAATGCATGTATTATTTAATAAAAACACTTGAAAGTCAAAACCACTCTTTGATCCACAGGCTGAAGGATAGATATTGTATTAGCAGCCATGAACATAACATTAATTTCCAAGTACATCTCCATCTAAGCTTCTGGGTAGCTAGGAGAATTATTAATAAGCAGCAATCTTATTTCCTTTTTTCTTTTCTTTCCTTTTTATTTTTTTTCTCCTTTATATAGTTTCCCTCTTGTTGCCCAGGATGGAGGGCAGTGGCTTGGTCTTGGCTCACTGCAACTTCCGCCTCCAGGGTCCAAGCCATTCTTCTGTGTCAGCCTCCCAAGTAGCTGAAATTACAAGTACCACCACCATGCCTGGCTAATTTTTTTGTATTTTTATTAGACATGGAGTTTCATAATCTTCGCCAGGCTGGTCTCCAACTTCTGACCTCAGGCGATCCAAACACCTCGGCTTCCCAAAGTGCAGGGATTATAGGTGTGAGCCACTGTACCAGGCCAAGCAGCAATCCCTTTAAAGGACTCGTTTTTTTTTTTTTTTTTTTTTTTTTTTTCTGAGCAGTAGGTCTCAATAGTGGGATTAAAATATACAGTAAACCATACTGTTAACAGTTGTGTTGTCACTCAGACTGTGGTGTTCCATTTCTAGAGCACAGAAAGAACAGGTTTTGAATAATTCTTAAGGGCCCTGAGATTTTCTGAGTGGTCAATGAGCATTGGCTGTAACTTAAAGTCACCAACTGCAGTGGTCCTCAAAGAGTCAGCACATCCTTTGAAGTTTTGAAGCCAAGTGTTGACGTCTCTCTAGTGATGAAAATTTTACATCTTCAGTACGCTTAATCATTTCTAGCTCTTTACTTAAAGTGAGAGACGTGCAATTCTTCCTTCCATTTGAGCTCTTTGAGGCCACTGTGGTTACTAATTAACACCCCCAGTGGGTGTCATCCTCCTCCCTCCTCAATCGAGTTCACCCACATCTCTGCATAGGGAACAGGGCTTTCTGCACCACACACGCCCTGCATGCCTGGGGCTCTCCCACAGGGGGCTTTCGTGAGCCAGGAAGCAAGGGCCATCACCCAGCTCAAGCCCAGCCAAGCTGTGCAGTCAGAAGGAATCTCTCAACCTGCCATTGCACGTGGGAATTTTTGTGTTCACTGCCCTGGCTACTCTGGAAGTAGGACTGTCCCACCCTCAGACACCTCGGTGGCCTCCGCACCCCAACAAATGCCAGGAGGACGAGGATCTGCAGCATGGCGGCATGCTGGGCGCGTGCTCAGTGGGACAGCTTGGGCCCCCTCAAGCTGAGTCACAGGGGCAAGGTGTGTTTGCACCACCCACGTCCCACCGGAGTCCGCGGTGGGTCTGGAGCCCCAGGTAGCCAGGGCAGTGTGGGAAACCAAAGACGGGGCACCTCCACCTCCGAAGCTAGCGACCCCGGAGGCCTCCCGATCAAGCACAGATGCAAGCTATCCAGGCACCTCTCAACCGCTCCAGGAGACGGGGCGCTAGTCTACACTCACCTCCAGCCAGTTAGATGAGCTCCTGTCAACCCCAGAGTTTCAGCAAAAGGCACAAACTTTCCTAGATCCGGCGCCACTGGGGAAGCTGAAGGAAGTGGAAGAGCCCGCTCCGCTGGAACCACTCCTCAGCCAGGAAGAACACCGGGCTCTGCTGGAGAAGCTTTAGGATGCGGGGTCGGGGCGGGGTGGGGGCAGGGCGGCGGCCTCTCTTTCGCGGTGAACCTCTGACTCAGTATGGAGAGGGGTGTCTTCCCTTCCAGCTGACCTGCCTAGGATCGCTGAGTTCCAGATCCCATGACAGACTCCACTCAGAGGAGGGCTGTCATTCTTTCCTGAGCATCCCGGGGATCCCAGGGCCCCTCCAGGCAACGGAAGATGGAGTGTCTACTGCTCATGCGCGGGTTGGCAGGCAGCAGCCTAGGTTTTCTAATCAGCTCAGGCGGAGCTCTCATCCCTTCCCTCTTGCACCCCCGCCGCGTTCTTCAGTGGGGCGGGTGGAGACCTCCATCCCGGGAAACACTGGCCTGGGCAGGTGCCAAGCCTACTCTTCTTTCCGCGTCTCGCCACCTCTGTCTCCCCGCCCCACCGTCATTCGCCTACCCTCGCCCAGCCAGCTTCCTCGAAATCACCGTGGAGTGCCTGACAGCTAAATGCAGACCCGAGACCCCGCGCAAACCGGGGTGCTGCCCTTTATACACGGGAGGGAACTCAGGCAGAGATGGGGAGAGGAAGGAAGACAGAGAGGGAGGGAGCGATGGAGGGAGAAAAGAACGGATGGACCCAGGGACCTTGGAAGGTTTGGCGGGATAGGAGGGAGAGAGGGAAGGAGGGAGGGAGGGAGGAAGGGAGGAACTGAGGGAGGCACGGAGGGAAAGAGGGAGGGAGGGTGGGAGCAAGAAACAAAGAGGGGAAGGCAGAGAGAAAAGCGGTCTTCTTCCTCCAGGACCAGCAGGATCTTGCACTCCGGGAAAATGTTGGGTGCCCAGGGCAGGCTAAGTGCTCGGCCCACAGCCGCGTCGGCCTGCGGGGCTCTCACCGGCCCTCTGGATCGCCAGCCTGGGTTACTTCATCTGGGAGCAATTCAGACGAATTTCGTCTCCAAAGGAATAAGCGAATTACCCAGAGAGCAATGAGCCGAGACTCGGGTGATTGTTCATTTTTCATCCACATGGTTCACAGATGAGATAGCCCCACGTTGAGCCTGCAACGGAGCGCGAGGTGGATAGTCCCGCCCACACAGGAGTCACCCTCAGGCCGACTGAAGCATGGTTTTGGGTTCCACTTTCGTTTGTCTTCTGCAAGGGGGCCTGTTGCTCATGTGTCTCTAGCCCCTGAAAGCGTGACCATTTTGACTCTTTGTTTCCCGAGCTCTGTGGGATTACAGAAACCTCCAGAGAATAGTGGAAAAGCAGCATCGTGTTTTCGCTCTCCTTTCCAGTTTCCTCTTTGGAAACAGTTCATAGTGGAGACTCCCCATGTCTTAGGAAACAGGAAACCATCGTCAGGCCGTGATGCACCGGGCGTTTCTTTTCTCTGTAGTTTCGCTCTCGTTTTCTACATGAAAATGAACGAGATTCGTAAGGAATCAGAAAAGAATTTATGGTACACAAGTCTTGACCATTGTTGCATTCCACTTTGAAATCACTTTGAGCTAAAACAACAGTTTTCCAAGATTTAAAGAAAAATAGATTTTATAAAAGAGATTCTTTTATTCACTCAATACATAATTTAAGTTACTGAGAGTAACAAGTGATATTTTTTCCACTATAATTTGGTCTGATGAAAGAAATAATTCTTTTAACTCCTCACAAATGCTACATTTTCAGGACTAAAGGAATTATCAGTAGGCATTCTTTCTTTTTGATCTAAGTTATTTGTCTCTAAAATATGTCAAGTAAGCTTTTAAAGATTCAGGGAGGGGCAGTTTCATGATTTTTTCTCTCAGTAAATTTTGAGGTTATTCCTCTGGCTTCATCGCTTCACTGTGATCTTTTTCTTCCTCTTCTTTGCTATCTTCTTCCATTTTTTCATCCTCCTCACTGTCTAGAGGCTGAGGAATAAGCTGATTACCCACAAATACGTAAGTGGTAATTCTCTGTTTAACTCTCTTTCCTTTCCCTTTGGGTGGAGCCCTTTGAGGAATCCCCTTGGCCTGCATCTCATCATTTATGAAATTTCTAAGTGTGGGTCGAATGTAAATACGAGCCAAGTCCTGTAGATTCCTGACAGTGATTCCTTACAGATTTGCAGTTGTGAGGGATAGATTTAATTTTATATAAGGTTTAAATAATAGTTAAACTTATGTAACCTGATCTGAATTTGCATTTCCTCTACGAAAACTTCATTTATCTAATAAGGAAATCAAATGATTGTAGACCTATTTACCTTAATTTTGTTGCAATCACTGTTGCTGGGTTGCTGTATTTATATTCCGGGCAATACATGAGTGTAATAACAATACAAAATACTGAATAATTTAGCTTGTAAAAATCCCAGAAATTTTATGAAATTTCACAGCACAGCTACTTTTGCTTTTGAATCTCTTTCCAAAAGACATGAGTAAAATATGGACTTCTCTCATAGAGATTTTAAGAGCAAAGCAAGTGAATTATTAAAATAGGAACTATGTACTTAACACAACTTTTTATATGGACCCTTTACATTTTCAGTATTTTAAAAAATGAGGTTATCTTAACTCTCTAGAATATTTTTATTATTATTATACTTTAAGTTTTAGGGTACATGTGCAAAATGTGCAGGTTAGTTACATATGTATGCATGTGTCATGCTGGTGTGCTGCACCCATTTAGCACTCGACATTTAGCATTAGGTATATCTTCTAAAGTTATCCCTCCACCCTCCGCCCACCCGACGACATTCCCCAGAGTGTGATGTTCACCTTCCAGTGTCCGTGTGTTCACATTGTTCAATTCCCACCTATGAGTGAGAACATGCAGTGTTTGGTTTTCTGTCCTTGGGATAGTTTACTGAGAATGATGATTTCCAATTTCATCCATGTCCCTAAAAAGGACATGAACTCATCATTTTTTATGGCTGCATAGTATTCCATGGTGTGTATATGCCACGTTATCTTAATCCAATGTTGGACATTTGGGTTGGTTCCAAGTCTTTGCTATTGTGAATAGTGCCGCAATAAACATACTTGTGCATGTGTCTTTATAGCAGCATGATTTATAGTCCTTTGGGTATATAACCCAGTAATGGGATGGCTGGGTCAAACGGTATTTCTAGTTCTAGATCCTTGGGGAATCACCACACCGACTTCCACAATGTTTGAACTAGTTTACAATTCCACCAACAGTGTAAAAGTGTTCCTATTTCTCCACATCCTCTCCAGCACCTGTTGTTTCCTGACTTTTTAATGATCGCCATTCTAACTGGTGTGAGATGGTATCTCATTGTGGTTTTGATTTGCATTTCTCTGATGGCTAGTGATGGTGAGCATTTTTTCATGTGTTTTTTCGCTGCATAAATGTCTTCTTTTCAGAAGTGTCTGTCCATGTCCTTCGCCCACTTTTTGATGGGGTTGTTTGTTTTTTTCTTGTAAATTTGTTTGGGTTCATAGTAGATTCTGGATATTAGCCCTTTGTCAGATGAGTAGGTTGCGAAAATTTTCTCCCATTTTGTAGGTTGTCTGCTCACTCTGATGGTAGTTTATTTTGCTGTACAGAAGCTCTTTAGTTTAATTAGGTCCCATTTGTCAATTTTGCATTTTGTTGCCATTGCTTTTGGTGTTGTAGACATGAAGTCCTTGCCCATGCCTGTGTCCTGAATGGTAATGCCTAGGATTTCTTCTGGGGTTTTTATGGTTTTAGGTCTAATGTTTAAGTCTTTAATCCATATTGAATTATTTTTTGAATAAGGTGTAAGGAAGGCATCCAGTTTCAGCTTTCTACATATGGCTAGCCAGTTTTCCCTGAACCATTTATTAAATAGGGAATCATTTCCCCATTGCTTGTTTTTCTCAGGTTTGTCAAAGATCAGATAGCTGTATATATGTGGCATTATTTCTGAGGGCTCTGTTCTGTTCCACTGATATATGACTCTGTTTTGATACCAGTACCATGCTGTTTTGGTTACTGTAGCCTTGTAGTATAGCTTGAAGTCAGGTAGCGTGATGCCTCCAGGGTTGCTCTTTTGGCTTAGGATTGACTTGGCGATGAGGGCTCTTTTTTGGTTCCATATGAACTTTAAAGTAGTTTTTCCAATTCTGTGAAGAAAGTCATTGGTAGCTTGATGGGGATGGCATTGAATCTATAAATTACCTTGGGCAGAATGGCAATTTTCATGATATTGTTTCTTCCTACCCATGAGCTTGGAATGTTCTTCCATTTGTTTCTATCCTCTTTTAATTCAATGAGCAGTGGTTTGTAGTTCTCCTTGAAGAGGTCTTTCATGTCCCTTGTAAGTTGGATTCCTAGATATTTATTCTCTTTGAAGCAATTGTGAATGGGAATTCACTCATGATTTGGCTCTGTTAGTCTGTTATTTGTGTATAAGAATGCTTGTGATTTTTGTACATTGATTTTGTATCCTGAGACTTTGCAGAAGTTTCTTATCAGCTTAAGGAGATTTTGGACTGAGACAATGGGGTTTTCTAGATATACAATCGTGTCATCTGCAAACAGGGACAATTTGACTTCCTCTTTTCCTAATTGAATACCCTTTATTTCCTTCTCCTGCCTAATTTCCCTGGCCAGAACTTCCAACTATATGTTGAATAGGAGTGGTGAGGGAGGGCATCCCTGTCTTGTGTCAGTTTTCAAAGGGAATGCTTAAAGTTTTTGCCCATTCAGTATGATATTGGCTGTGGATTTGTCTTAGATAGCTCTTATTATTTTGAGATACGTCCCATCAATACCTAATTTATTGAGAGTTCTTAGCATGGAGGGTTGTTGAATTTTGTCAAAGGACTCTTCTGTATCTATTGAGATAATCATGTGGTTTTTGTCTTTCATTGTGTTTATATGCTGGATTATGTTTATTGATTTGTGTATATTGAACCGGGCTTGCATCCCAGGGATGAAGCCCACTTGATCATGGTGGATAAGCTTTTTGATGTGCTGCTTTATTTGGTTTGCCAGTATTTTATTGAGGATTTTTGCATCAATGTTCATCAAGGATATTGGTCTAAAATTCTCTTTTTTTGTTGTGTCTCTGCCCAGCTTTGGTATCAGGATGACACTGGCCTCATGAAATGATTTAGGGAGGATTCCATCTTTTTCTATTGATTGGAATATTTTCAGAAGGAATGGTGCCAGTTCTTCCTTGTACCTCTGGTAGAATTCGGCTGTGAATCCATCTGGTCCTGGACTTTTTTTGGTTCGTAAGCTATTGATTATTGCCTCAATTTCAGAGCCTGTTATTTGTCTATTCAGAGATTCAACTTCTTCCTGGTTTAGTCTTGGGAGGGTGTATGTGTCGAGGAATTTATCCATTTCTTCTAGATTTTCTAGTTTATTTGCATAGAGGTGTTTGTAGTATTCCCTGATGGTAGTTTGTATTTCTGTGGGATTGGAGATTGTATCCCCTTTATCATTTTTTATTGCATCTATTTGATTCTTCTCTCTTTTTTTCTTTATTAGTCTTGCTAGCGGTCTATCAATTTTCTTGGTCCTTTCAAAAAACCAGCTCCTGGATTCATTAATTTTTTGAAGTGTTTTTTGTGTCTCTATTTCCTTCAGTACTGCTCTGATTTTAGTTATTTCTTGCCTTCTGCTAACTTTTGAATGTGTTTGCTCTTGCTTTTCTAGCTCTTTTAATTCTAATGTTAGGGTGTCAATTTTGGATGTTTTCTGCTTCCTCCTATGGGCATTTAGTGCTATAAATTTCCCTCTACACTGCTTTAAATGTGTCCCAGAGATTCTGGTGTGTTGTGTCTTTGTTGTCATTGGTTTCAAAGAACATCTTTATTTCTGCCTTCATTTGTTATGTACCCAGTAGTCATTCAGGAGCAGGTTGTTCAGTTTCCATGTAGTTGAGCAGTTTTGAGTGACTTTCTTCATCCTGAGTTCTAGTTTGGTTGCACTGTGGTCTGAGACACAGTTTGTTATGATTTCTGTTCTTTTACATTAGCTGAGGAGAGCTTTACTTCCAACTATGTGGTCAATTTTCGAATTGGTTTGGTGCTGAAAAAAATGTATACTCTGTTGATTTAGAGTGGAGAGTTTTGTAGATGTCTATTAGGTCCACTTGGTGCAGAGCCGAGTTCAATTCCTGGGTATCCTTGTTAACTTTCTGTCTCGTTGATCTGTCTAATGTTGAGAGCGGGGTGTTAAAGTCTCCCATTATTATTGTGTGGGAGTCTAAGTCTCTTTGTAGGTCACTCAGGACTTGCTTTATGAATCTGGGTGCTCCTGTATTGGGTGCATATATATTTAGGATACTTAGCTCTACTTGTTGAATTGATCCCTTTACCATTATGTAATGGCCTTCTTTGTCTCTTTTGATCTTTGTTGGTTTAAAGTCTGTTTTATCAGAGATTAGGATTGCAACCCCTGCCTTTTCTTGTTTTCCATTTGCTTGGTAGATCTTCCTCCATCCTTTTATTTTGAGCTTATCTGTGTCTCTGCACGTGAGATGGGTTTCCTGAATACAGCACACTGATGGGTCTTCACTCTTTATCCAATTTGCCAGTCTGTGTCTTTCAATTGGAGAATTTAGTTCGTTTATATTAAAAGTTAATATTGTTATGTGTGAATTTGATCCTGTCATTATGATGTTAGCTGGTTATTTTGCTCGTTAGTTGATGCAGTTTCTTCCTAGCCTTGATGGTGTCTACAATTTGACATGATTTTGCAGTTGCTGGTACCAGTTGTTCCTTTCCATGTTTAGTGCTTCCTTCAAGATCTCTTTTAGGGCAGGTCTGGTGGTGACAAAATCTCTCAGCATTTACTTGTCTGTAAAGTATTTTGTTTCTCCTTCACTTATGAAGCTTAGTTTGGCTGGATATGAAATTCTGGGTCCAAATTCTTTTCTTTAAGAATGTTGAATATTGGCCCCCACTCTCCTCTGGCTTGTAGAGTTTCTGCTGAGAGATCCACTGTTAGTCTGATGGACTACCCTTTGTGCATAACCCGACCTTTCTCTATGGCTGCCCTTAACATTTTTTCCCTCATTTCAACTTTGGTGAATCTGACAATTATGTGTCTTGGAGTTGCTCTTCTCGAGGGATATCTTTGTGGTGTTCTCTGTATTTCCTGAATCAGAATGTTGGCCTGCCTTGATAGATTGGGGAAGTTCTCCTGGATAATATCCTGCAGAGTGTTTTCCAACTTGGTTCCATTCTCCCCGTCACTTTCAGGTACACCAGTCAGACGTAGATTTGGTCTTTCCACATAGTCCCATATTTCTTGGAGGGTTTGTTCGTTTCTTTTTATTCTTTTTTCTCTAAACTTCCCTTCTCGCTTCATTTCATTCATTTCATCTTCCATCACTGATACTGTTTCTTCCAGTTGATTGCATTGGCTCCTGGGACTTCTGCACTCTTCACGTAGTTCTCAAGCCTTGGATTTCAGCTCCATCAGCTCCTTTAAGCACTTCTCTGTATTGTTTATTCTAGTTATACATTCGTCTAATTTTTTTTCAAAGTTTTTTAACTTCTTTGCCTTTGGTTTGAATTTCCTCCTGTAGCTCGGAGTAGTTTGATCATCTGAACACTTCTCTCAACTCGTCAAAATCATTCTCCCTCCAGCTTTGCTCCATTGTTGATGAGGAACTGCATTCCTTTGGAGGAGGAGAGGCACTCTGCTTTTCAGAGTTTCCAATTTTTCTGCTCTGTTTTTTCCCCATCTTTGTGGTTTTATCTCCTTTTGGTCTTTGATGATGGTGATGTACAGATGGGTTTTTGGTGTGGATGTCCTTTCTGTTTGTTAGTTTCCTTCTAACAGACAGGACCCTCAGCTGCAGGTCTGTTGGAGTTTGCTAGAGGTCCACTCCAGACGCTGTTTGCCTTTGTAACAGCAGCGGTGGCTGAAGAAGAGCAGATTTTCATGAACCATGAATGCTGCTGTCTGATCGTTCCTCTGGAAGTTTTGACTCAGAGGAGTACCCGGCCGTGTGTGGTATCAGTCCGCCCCTACTGGGGGGTGCCTCCCACTTAGGCTGCTTGGAGTTCAGGGGTCAGGAACCCACTTAAGGAGACAGTCTGGCCATTCTCAGGTCTCCAGCTGCGTGCTGGGAGAACCATTGCTCTCTTCAAAACTGTCAGACAGGGACATTTAAGTCTGCAGAGGTTACTGCTGTCTTTTTGTTTGTCTGTGCCCTGCCCCCATAGGTGGAGCCTATAGAGGCACGCAGTCCTCCTTGAGCTGTGGTGGGCTCCACCCAGTTCGAAGTTCCCAGATGCTTTGTTTACCTATGCAAGCCTGGACAATGGCGGTGCCCCTCCCCCAGCCTCGCTGCCACCTTGCAGTTTGATCTCAGACTGCTGTGCTAGCAATCAGTGAGACTCCGTGGGTATAGGACCCTCCGAGCCAAGTGCGGGATATAATCTCCTGGTGTGCCGTTTTTTAAGCCCGTTGGAAAAGTGCAGTATAAGGGTGGGAGTGACCCGATTTTCCAGGTCCATCTGTCACTCCTTTCTTTGACTAGGAAAGGGAACTCTCTTACCCCTTGCACTTCCCGAGTGAGGCAATGCCTAGCCCTGCTTCGGCTTGCACACTGTGCGCTGCACTCACTCTCCTGCGCCCACTGTCTGGCACTCCCTAGTGAGATGAACCCAGTACCTCAGATGGAAATTCAGAAATCACCTGTCTTCTGCGTCAGTCACGCTGGGAGCTGTAGACTGCAGCTGTTCCTATTTGGCTATCTTGGCTGTGCCCACTCTCTAGAATTTTTAAATTATATTTAGAATTGTTTTTTCTACAGTTCACTGTATAAAGTGTTTGGTTTTTTAAAAAAAGCAAAATCATCGTTATGTGTGACTCTTGATAGGCCACAGAGCAAGTGAATGAGCATGACTGAGACCACTTTCTTAGATGTCTGTAAGTAGCAGGGCCATGGTAGACCTGGTCAGTGGATGCACTTTAGCAGATGGAACTTCTAGTTTACCTGAATATTTATCCTTGACAAGGTAGGGCTGAGCCTACCCTTGCTTTGGATCTTTCTAGTACAAGAAATATTCACAGAAATTGTATCTAGATACCTTTTGTTGGGAAAATCCTGTTCAGAATCATAGTGTAATCTTAGGGACTCATGCCATGCTCATTTGACTTTTTCCCATATTTTTTATGTTTCTTTTGGTAAAACTATAATGGTTTTCATTTTTTACTTAATATCACACAATTAAACTCTCCATATTTGAGCTTTATTGTAGCTTATCAGTGATAAAAAACAGGTAGTAATTGCCATTGTTTGCTTGTTTGTTTTCCTAATAAGGCCTGAAAACAGCCATTCCTTATTAAGGAAGCGTGCAATGTAACATATTTGCTAGAGTTACATGGATTATATATTTCTTAAAGGGAAAAATTTGAGAGTGTCATGGATTACCACCAGGATTATTATTACAGTAGTTGCTCAGATTTGGTTAAGGAAGCCCAATCAAAGTATAGTGAAAGGATTATTATCTCTCTGCTAAGATTAAGACATTGTTTCAAAAATCTCAGCCCCAATAATTCCACAGCATCTGAAAACAAGTGTTTGTGATCATGTGTAAGCATGAAGTTGTTCCAAGTAAGTGAGGATATTTTAGTTATGTGAAAGGCAGTATCAATGGAAGGTTATTTGTTTTATACCAGTGGCTAGGATGGTGGAATTGGGGTTATTTCTACAGTTATTCTTAGATGATTACTAAACTGCTAAGAAATGCCCCATATGATTTGTATCTAGGAAAGAAAAAAATCGGTATCATACTGTTGTCATCTGTCAGAATTGTTCATTTTATTCTGAATTAAATGTGGCTTTTGAAGTTACCTTGAATTCCTGGTAACCACATGTTTTTATCTGGAAAACCTGGGGAAAGTTGTCTGTCCAATCTACCCTGCTGTTTTTTTTTTTTCTCGGTTGGAACTGCTGTTTAGATGATGCTTTTACTATGCAGGAGAGAGTTTTTGTTAAGTATATATTTGAAGACTGGTTTTTCCGTATTGTCTTTCATTCTTCGACTTCGGCAAAGTGTACAGTAGATTTTCATGATCATTGCATACTTCTTGTCACGGAAATGTATTTTTATGTTTTTACATGCATTCATTTTACACTTGTGACTTTATTATTGACTTTAATAGGCAGAAATAAAAAAATAAAATTAAAAAAATGAAAATGAATGCGATCCACACACCTGCGTGAGTGAGACTATCACGGCAACAGCGACACCCACAGGCATTGCCGCCTTCACGGAGAGGGCATGGAAAACTCAAGACTATCATGGATGTTCAGTTCTACACTCCACCCTTCCAAGGTGGTTTCTCCCTGAAATCGTGTGTGAGCCCAGGGAGAAACTTCCAGTTTCCGTAGAATTCTGGAGAACTCAGAAAGCCAGACCCGGAAGCCCCCCTTTCCTGGACGATCTGGCCCCACCTTCACCTACCACACATGGCCCTGTGTCTGTGGTCTCTGGCTTCAGAGGGGGGGTTATCCAGGGCCCTTCGGTACTCATGCATATTCGTGAAGGGGTGAAGCTGGTGGGTCTTTATAAGTGCGACTGGCGGGGTCGTACTCCTGACTGGAACTGCGTGCAGCACAAAGTCCAACTGAGGTGCATGGGCACTGCCGTCCACTCTCTGCCCTTGTCTCTCCGTGAAATTCCGGCCAGGTTCCCCTGCGATGGCTCTCCAGACACCTTCTGACAGCCCCTTCCCCACGGAAGCCTGAGGACGAGGATGGCAAAGGGACTCGTTTGTAACCTGAATGAAAAAGATGCCCTGCCAGTGTGCTTTGAGTGGAACACTTACCTGAACTGGCCAGAGAGACCTGCCTTTTAGAGTCCAGGATTCAGATTTCGTGTAAGAATCGAAGGTTCAGGCATCCAGGCCAGGGTGGCATGGAACCCACGCACGCAGATGGCCTGTGCAATGCGGCCCACAAGGATGCCACCCTCCCTCCTTGGTCGCCTTCACCCCCACCAGGGCGTGGGGTACAGGGGGCTTTCGTTAGCCAGGCAGCAAGGGTCACCCCTCTGCTGCAGCCCAGCGAGGCTTCCCAGGCCGAAGGAATCTCCCAACCTGCCATGGAACATGGGGATTTTGGGTTTGCTCTCCTGGCTCCTTCGGAAGTGGCGCTGACCCACTCTCAGACACCTGGGTGACCTCAGCGCCCAAACAGATGGCAGGGGTCCAGGATCCACACTATGGTGGCCTTCTGGGTTTGTGCTCAATGGGACAGCGTGGGCCGCTCACGCTGAGTCAAACAGATGGCAGGGGGACCAGGACCCACGGCAAGGCGGCCTTCTGGGTACCTGCTCAGTGGGACAACTTGAGCCACTCAGGCTGAGTCACAGGAGCAATGTGTGCTTGCACCGCACACGTCCCAAATGAGTCCATATTGGGGCTGGGGCCAGGATCTCCAAGTCACCAGGGCACGTGGGGACATGAAGCCGAGGCACATCTACCTCCACAGCTCACGCCCATGGAGGCCTCTGCGTGTCAGAAGCAGATGTAAGCCATCCAGACACCCTCCCAACCACTCCAGGAGCTGGAGTGTTCATCTACACTCGCATCCACCCTGCTATGTGAACTCCTGTCGACCCCAGAATTTCAGCAAAAGGCACATCCTTTCCTAGCAACGGAGCCACTGGGGGAGTTGAAGGACGTGGAAGAGCCCACTTTTCTGGAACCACTCCTCAGCCAGGGAGAACACTGGGCTCAGTTGGAGGAGCTTTAGGATGCACGGTTGGGAAAGGATGGGGACAGGGGGGTGGCCCTTCTTTCACGGTGAACCTCTGGTTCGGTATGGAGACCTGTGTCTTCCCTTCCAGCTGACCTGTCTAGGATTCCTGAGTCCAGGTCCAGCAAGAGACTCCACAGAAAGGAGGGCTGTCATTCTTTTCTGAGCATCTCAGGGATTTCAGAGCCAGCACAGGTACTCAGAGATGGGCCGCCTACTGCCCATGCACGGGTCCGCGGGCAGCTGGCTAGGGTTTGGGACCAGCCCAGGCAGGGCTCTCATAACTTCCCCAGCACCCCTACGCCTTGAACCCCCCCCCGGCCCCCGCATTCTTCAGTGGTGTAGGCGGAGACTTCCACCCCGGGAAACACCGGCCAGGGCAGTGGCCAGGCCTGCTCTCTTTTCTGCAGCTCAACTCCACTGCCTCCCCGCTTCACCATCACTTGCACACCCATGCCCTGCCATACTCCCTGGCATCACGTGGAGTGCCTGGCAACTAAATGTAGACCCCGAGATCTCTCACAAACTGTGGTTCTGCTATTTCTAGGCAGGAGGGAAGCCAGGCAGAGATGGGGAAAGGAACGGAGACAAAGTGAGAGGGAGTGACAGACGGAGGAAAGGACGGGTGAACGGAGGGACCTTGGAAGGGATGGAGAGAGGGAGGGAAAGAAAAAGAGAAGAATGGAGGGAGGGAAGGAGGGAGAAATGGAGGTATGGATGGAGGGAGAGAGGGAAGGAGAGAAGAACAGAGGGAGGAGAGAGGGAGAGAAGGAAGAATAGAGGGAAGGATGGACAGAGGGAGAAAAGGAGCAAGAAACAGAGAAAGGAAGGCAAAGAGAAAAGCTGTCTTCTGCCTCCAGGACCAGCAGGACCTCGAACTCTGGGAAAATGTTGGGTGCCCAGTGCAGGCTGAGTGCTCGGCCAAAGGCCGTGTAGGCCAACGGTGCCCTCACCGGCCCTCGGGATTGTCACCCTGGGTTACATCATCTGGGAGCGATTCAGACGAATTCTACCTTCCAAGGAATGAGCGAATTCCCCAAAGAGCAGAGCCGAGACTCGAATGGTTGTCTGTTTTTCATCCACATGGTTCACAGATGGCATATCACCATGCTAAGCCTGCAACAGAGCACGAGGCAGATACTCCCATCCACACAGGAGTCACACTCAAGCCGAGTGAACCATGATTCCAGATTCCACGTTCCTTTGCCCTCTGCAAGGTGGCCTGTTGCTCACTGGTCTCTGGCCCCCGAAAGCGTGACCATGCGGACTGTTTGTTTCCCGAGCTCTGTGGGGACACAGAAACCTCCAGCGAAGCATGGAAAAGTGGCATTGTGTCTTCGCTCTCCTTTGCAGTTTCCAAACAGGCCATTTTGGAGACTCCCCATGTTGCAGGAAACAGGAATGCATCATCAGGCTGTGATGCCTCAGTCCCCTGCCCTGGCTCCAGGCCCACCAGGAAGCCTCCCTTTTGCTGACACTCCAGGCCTTCCCTCGGCTCACGAGCTCCCAAGCTTCCAACACATTGCACCGGCTCAGGACAGGGTGTGCTCGGAGGCGTCAGGGCCCGGGACCCACAGTTCTGGGATCCCCTCCAGTCCTCTGCCTTACCGCAGAAAAATTGTTTTGGATCCCTCGCTGACCCTCCTGCAAGGCCCTCTCTTGCCCCACACACCCAGAGCCGCCAGGGCTGCCCAGGGGCAAACAGCCTGCCCAGCCCTTTTTCTCACAACGCCCACACCATCGTCGCTTGTCCCGACGAGTACCCGCCCATGGCCAACGGGAAAGGAAGGCCCTGATTTGCCCCACCCTGGCACTAGAGTCCTGGCAGCCTGATCCCTGGAAAGAGGGGCTGACGGACATCCAGACACACCACACCAACACCACGAGCAAACCCACCCCGACACACACACCGATAAGCACGGGTGCACGCACACAGGCACACAAGCACACACACGGACACACACACAAGGACATACAGGCAAAGACACAGACACAGCTTGAAAGAGAGCTAGGGAGACTGGGATGGAGAGATAGAAATGTAGGGAGAGAGAGAAAAGTGGAGGAGGAGAGAGACAGAAGGTGACAGAAGAGTGAGAGGTGGAGGGGGAAATAGAGAAAGGGAGACGGCGAGGGAGTTGTAGAGCAAGAGAAACAGAGCCTTGGAGAAGGAGGCTCTGCTCAGGTAGACAGGGCAACTTTGAGCAATCTGGGGTGAGGTGGAGGGTGCTTGGGCCAGGCTAGAACAGGCGGTCAGGACCGCCCAAGTGGGAAAACCAACGGAGCCCTGAGACGTGTTTTATTTTTATTTTTTTCTTGGATTGGTTGGTTGCTTTTGGGGTGCGTTTCATAGGGTCCTTCTGTCTCCTAGGTGTGGTGGTCCCTGAGATTTGTAGAGTGCACCCGTCCATCAGGTGGAAGCTGTGGCACCAAGCGTGTCCACGGGGCCAGGCCTGGGTCTCTCTTGTGTCCTCAGGGCTTGAGTTTACACGAAGTCAGTGGCAATGGGAAACAGGGTGCACAGGGACGGATTTATTCGTGGCTGGGAAAAACAATGTCCTTCCCCCGGGGAAAGCAGCCCACGTGTTCTGGAGTGGAGGTCTTGGCTGGTGACTGTGGGACCTGCTGCCCCAGCTTGGACAGTTGCAGTGGCACTTGATGAATGAATTGAATTGCCTGGGGTCCGGGGAGTGGGAAGACATCCCGGAGGGCAGGAAACCCTTGCCTGCGCCTTTGGGGTCTAGTACCTGCCACAGAGCCCCAGCTGGAGCCGGGCTCCTGGTGGGGCTGCAGCCAGGCAGAAGAGGTGGAATGCTGATGCCTGGCAGTATTGCAGCTGCGGACTCCCACGAGGAGGTTTCATCTCGACATAAATGTTTTTCTTTCTTCAGCTGATATGTATCCTTAATTTTAGATTAGTGGTAACTCCATAAATTTAGAGGTACAAAATATGATTGCCCATACCTTATAATCGCATTACCACCTCCCATTACCATCAACTTTCCCCCTCCTCACCACCCTCAACCCGCAGACTAGGTCTCGCCATGTTGCCCAGGCTGGCCTCAAACTCCTGGGCTTAAGTGATATGCCTGCCTTGGCCTCTCAAAATGCTGGGATCAGCGGTGTGAGTTACCATGCCCAGCCAACCACCACCAAGTTTTGATTCAGCAGCACTGGGTCGTGGAGCTAAGGACCCACAAATTTAGAAAAGTTTTTAAATATCATAACGTTTCTGTGAGGAAATAGTATTTGTTCTTACATTTTTAGACTCTTTTATAATGTTATTTTTTTTTCCACTGAACACAGTACTAAGTAGTAATTGGAAAATCACAGCATAAGTCATATTACTTTTTCTAATACAGAGTCCTTGGCTGTTCTCTAAGCTAAACCTGATCACCTACATTGAGAAAAAGAAAAAGCCCCAGAGTGTGAGGAGACAGGAGATAGTAGCCAAACATCCAAAGAGGTGGGAGTGAATAAGGCAGATGACACAGATGAGATGTCCAAAGGTCAAGGAGAAAGCCAGATCTTAAAGTGTGGTTGGCGAAGCTATACTCCAATGGAAATCTTTTCTGAGAAGCCCTGGTTTCTTTCTCTTGCTTTTATTAGAGACAGACAACTTCTGCCCCATGCTCTTCAGTTTTCTAGGACTGGACTTCACCTTCAACGATCATTCATCTAAGTTACAAAGAAAATCAAACCCTTTTCATGGCTTGCAAGGGACTGGAGGACCTGGCTGCTTGCTCTTTTATTGCTTTTGAGGACATGGGACCGTCTGTGATTTTTAAGGAACTCTATGTTAAACATTTTCTAATTTCCATTTTGAGTCTTGTCTAAAATGTGTGAAAGCAGTGGAGATATTGGGATTTGGTTTAGCAATCGCAGAAACACCACATCCAGATGTCGTATGTTTTCTGCTTTATAATTCCATATCCTGTGAAGGTTTCAAATGTGATTCTACAGAAATTCATACTCAATAATTTTATCAGAACACTAAGCCTCTGCCCCATATAATAAAACCTAATGTTATTTTACTTCACAATTTTAAGTTTTTGGTATGTATTGACGCTAAAGCTGTAAACACTCTGTGCCATAATTCCTAAACTCTAATATGGTTTAATGTGTCTACTTTCTACATTTAAAACATGTACTTTGCCATTGAGTAACTTAGAATATTGCTGAGCATGTATTAAATACCCATTTGTTTCCTGATTTTTAAATAGTTATCATTTTATAATTTTCTCTTGTTTAGTTTGAAGCTTACTAGGATTTTGTCATTGATATGTATGTGTGTATATATACATACACACACACAAGTATATATATAACAACATATGTAATTGATATATATCTATATGTTTTATATATGTGTATATACACACTTATGTGAATATATGCATGTGTACATAACATTGATTTTTGACCAATAAAAATTGCATAATTAAGCATTGTCTACATTATAGTAATTTGATATATATTGTAAAATGTTTAATACAATTAAGTTGATGAACATTCATATCACCTCACATGGTTATGATTTTGTAGTGAGAGCATTTGAGGTCTCCTATTGTTGTAGCAAATTTTAAGCATAAAAAACACTGTTATTAACTACAATTTAAAGCTGTACATTAGACCCCCAAAACTTATTTATCTTATAACTGAAAGTTTGTACTCATTGAACACTTTATCATTTTTTGTACCTCCAGGCCTGGTCGTTACCATTGTACTCTCTGCTTCTGTGAGTTCAGGCTTTTTAAGTTCTCAATGTAAGTGAGAACATACAGTGTTTGTTTTTCTGTGCCCAGCTTATTTTGCATAGCATAATGTATCCAGGTCCATTCATGTTGTTGAAATAGCAGAATTTCATTCCTTTTTATGGGTGAATAATATTCAGTTGTCTATTTTACCACATTTTCCTTATCCATTCAGCATCTACAGATAAGTCATTTTTTTAAAAAAGTACTCTTGACAGTTGTGAATAATGCTGCATTGAATACAGGGGTGCAGATTATTTTTGAGATGCTGATTTTATTTTGTTTATAGACAGAAGTGGAATTTCGGGATTGTACGATAGTTCAATTTTTTTTAAAATAACCTGCATACTAATTTTCATAATGACTCTTCCAGTTTACAACTCATTAAGACTGTACAGAAATATTTTGTCACATCCTTGTTAACACTTGTCATATCTCTTTTTTTTTATATTAGCCATTCCAACTGCTGTAAAGTGGTATCTTTTCATTTGCAATTTTCTCATGAATGGTAATGTTTAGCATCTTTCTACACACCTGTTGGATATTTGAATATGTTTGTAAAAAATATTTAGTCTTGGTCGTTGGAGCCAAGATGGCCGAATAGGAATAGCTCCAGTCTACAAATCCCAGCTTGAGTGACACAAAAGATGGGTGATATCTGCATTTCCAACTAAGGTACCAGGCTCATATCACTGGGGATTGCCTGTCAGTGGGTACCAGACTGTGGGTACAGTGCACCAAGCATAAACCAAAGCAGGGTGAGGCATCGCCTCAATGGGGAACTGCAAGGGGTCAGGGAATTCCCTTTCCTAGTAAAAGAAAGGGGTGACAGATGGCACCTGGAAAATCGGGTCACTCCCACCCTAATACTGCGCTTTTCCAATGGGCTTCACAAACTCCACACCAGGAGATTATATCCTGCACCTGGCTCAGAGGTTCTTATGCCCACAGAACCTCACTCATTGCTAGCACAGCAGTCTGAGATCAAACTGCAAGGTGGCAGTGAGGCTGGGGGAGGTGCGCCTACCATTGCTCAGGCTTCAGTATGTAAACAAAGTGGCTGGGAAGCTCGAACTCAGTGGAGCCCATCACAGCTCAAGGAGGTCTGCCTGCCTCTGTAGGCTACCCCTCTGGAGGCAGGGCACAGACAAACAAAAGACAGCAATGACCTCTACAAATATAAATGTCCCTGTCCCACAGCTTTGAAGAGAGTAGTGGTTCTCCCAGCATGCAGCTGGAGATCTGAGAATGGGAATACTGCCTCCTCAAGTGGGCCCCTGAACCCCAAGTAGCTTAACTAGGAGGCACCCTCCAGTAGGGTTGGACTGACACCTCACAAGGCTGTGTACTCCTCTGAGACAAAACTTCCAGAGGAACGATCAGGCAGTAGCATTTTTGGTTCACCAATATCCGCTGTTCTGCAAACACCACTGCCGATATCCAGGCAAACAGGATCTGGAGTGGACGTCTAGCAAACTCCAACAGACCTGCAGCTGAGGGTCCTGACTGTTAGAAGGAAAACTAACAAACAGAAAGGACATCCACCCTAAAAACCCACCTGTACATCACCAGCATCAAAGACAAAAAGTAGATAAAACCACAAAGATGGGGAAAAACAAAGCAGAAAAACCGGAAATTCTAAAAATCATAGCACCTCTCCTCCTCCAAAGGAACACAGCTCTTCACCAGCAATGGAACAAAACTAGATAGAGAATGACTTTGATGAGTTGAGAGAGGAAGACTTCAGAAGAACAAACTACTGCAAGCTAAAGGAGGAAGTTCAAACCAATGGCAAAGAAGTTAAAAACCTGAAAATAATTAGACAAATGGATAACTAGAATAATCAATGCAGAGAAGTCCTTAAAGGACCTGATGGAGCTGAAAACCATGACACCAGAACTACGTGATGAATAAACAAGCCTCAGTAACCAATGTGATCAACTGGAAGAAATGGTGTCAGCGATGGAAGATGAAATGAATGGAATGAAGTCTGAAGATAAGTTTAGAGAAAAAAGAATAAAAAGAAACGAACAAAGCCTCCAAGAAATACGGGACTATGTGTAAAGACCAAATCTACGTCTAATTGGTGGACCTGAAAGTGACGGGAGAATTAAACCTAGTTGCAAAACAATCAGCAAGATATTATCAAGGAGAACTTCCCAAATCAAGCAAGGCAGGCCAACATTCAAATTCAGGAAATACAGAGAACACCACAAAGATACTCCTCGAGAAGAGCAACTCTAAGACACAACATTGTCAGATTCACCAAAGTTGAAATGAAAGAAAAAATGTTAAGGGCAGCCAGAGAGAAAGGTCAGGTTACCCACAAAGGGAAACCCATCAGACTAACAGCAGATCTCTTAGCAGAAACTCTACAAGGAAGAAGAGAATGGAGGCCAATATTCAATATTCTTAAAGAAAAGAATTTGGACCCAGAATGTCATATCCAGCCAAACTAAGCTTCATAAGTGAAGGAGAAATAAAATCCTTTACAGACAAGCAAATGCTGAGAGATTTTGTCACCACCAGAAATGCCCTAAAGGAGTTCCTGAAGGAAGCACTAAACATGGAAAGGAACAACCGGTAACAGTCACTGCGAAAACTTGCCAAATTGTAAAGACCATCAAGGCTAGGAAGAAACTGCATCAACTAACGAGCAAAATAACCAGCTAACACCATAATGATAGGATCAAATTCACACTTAAAAATACTAACCTTAAATGTAAATGGGCTAAATGCCCGAATTAAAAGGCACAGACTGGCAAATTGGAAAAGAGTGAAGACCTATCAGTGTGCTGTATTCAGGAAACCCATCTCACGTGCAGAGACACACATAGGTTCAAAATAAAGGGATGGAGGAAGATCTACCAAACAAATGGAAAAAAAAAAGGCAGGGGTTGCAATCCTAGTCTCTGATAAAACAGACTTTAAACCAACAAAGATCAAAAGAGACAAAGAAGGCCATTACATAATGGTAAAGGGATCAATTCAACAAGAAGAGCTAACTATCCTAAATATATATGCACCCAATACAGGAGCACCAAGATTCATAAAGCAAGTCCTTAGTGACCTACAAAGAGACTTACACTCCCACACAGAAATAATGGGAGAGTTTAACACTGCATTGTCAACATTAGACAGATCAACGAGACAGAAAGTTAACAATGATACCCAGGAATTGAACTCAGCTCTGCAACAAGCGGACCTAATAGGCAACTACAGAACTCGCCACGCCAAATCAATAGAATATACATTATTTCCAGCACCACACCACACATATTCCAAAATTGACCACATACTTGGAAGTAAAGCAATCCTCAGCAAATGTAAAAGAACAGAAATCATAACAAACTGTCTCTCAGACCACAGTGCAATCAAACTAGAACTCAGGATGAAGAAACTCACTCAAAACTGCTCAACTACATGGAAACTGAACAACCTGCTCCTGAATGACTACTGGGTACATAACGAAATGAAGGCAGAAATAAAGATGTTCTTTGACACCAACTAGAACAAAGACACAACATACCAGAATCACTGGGACACATTCAAAGCAGTGTGTAGAGGGAAACTTATAGCACTAAATGCCCACAAGAGAAAGCAGGAAAGATCGAAAATTGACACCCTAACATCCCAATTAAAAGAACTAGAGAAGCAAGAGCAAGCACATTCAGAAGCCGGTAGAAGGCAAGAAATAACTAAAATCAGAGCAGAAATGAAGGAAATAGAGACACAAAAAAACCCTTCAAAAAAATCAATGAATCCAGGAGCTGGGCTTTGTGAAAAGATCAACAAAATTGATAGACCACTAGCAAGACTAATAAAGAAGAAAAGACAGAAGAATCAAATAGACGCAAAAAAAAAGAAATGACAAAGGGGATATCACCACGGATCCCACAGAAATACAAACTGCCATCAGATAATACTATAAACACCTCCATATAGATAAACTAGAAAATGTAGAAGAAATGGATAAATTCCTTGACACATACAACGTCCCAAGACTAAACCAGGAAGAAGTTGAATCTCTGAATAGACCAATAACAGGTTCTGAAGTTGAGGCAATAATTAATAGCTTACCAACCAAAAAAAGTCCAGGACCAGATGGATTCACAGCTGAATGCTACCAGAGGTACAAGGAGGAGCTGGTACCATTCCTTCTGAAACTATTCCAATCAATAGAAAAAGAGGAAATCCTCCCTAACTCATTTTATGAGGCCAGCATCATCCTGATACCAAAGCCGGACAGAGACACAACCAAAAAAGAGAATTTTAGACCAATAACCTTGATTAACATTGATGCAAAAATTCTCAATAAAATACTGGCAAACCGAATTCAGCAGCACATCAAAAAGCTTACCCACCATGATCAAGTGGGCTTCATCCTTGGGGATACACTGCTGGTTCAACATACGAAAATCAATAAACGTAATCTAGCATATAAACAGAACGAAAGACAAAAACCACATGATTAACTCAATAGATGCAGAAAAGACCTTTGACAAAATTCAACATTTCATGCTAAAAACTCTTAATAAATTAGGTATTGATGGGACGTATCTCAAAATAATAAGAGCTATCTATGTCAAACCCACAGCCAATATCATACTGAGTGGACAAAAACTGGAAGCATTCCCTTTGAAAACTGACACAAGACAGGGATGCCCTCTCTCACCACTCCTATTCAACATAGCGTTGGAAGTTCTGGCCAGGGCAATTAGGCAGAAGAAGGGAATAAAAGGCATTCAATTAGGAAAAGAGGAAGTCACACTGTCCCTGTTTGCGATGACATGACTGTATATCCAGAAAACCCCATCATCTCAGCCCAAAACCTCCTTAAGCTGGTAAGCAACTTCAGCAAAGTCTCAGGATACAAAATCGATGTGCAAAAATCACAAGCATTCTGATACACCAATAACAGACAAACAGAGAGCCAAATCAAGAGTGAACTCCCATTCACAATTGCTTCAAAGAGAATAAAATACCTAGGAATCCAACTTACAAGAGATGGGAAGGACCTCTTCAAGGAGAACTAAAAACCACTGCTCAATGAAATAAAATAGGATAAAAACAAATGGAAGAACATTCCATGCTCATGGGCAGGAAGAATAAATATTGTGAAAATTGGCATACTGCCTAAGGTAATTTATAGATTCAATGCCATCCCCATCAAGCTAACAGTGACTTTCTTCAAGAATTGAAAAAACTACTTTAAAGTTCATATGGAACCAAAAAAGAGCCCGCATCACCAAGTCAATCCTAAGCCAAAAGAACAAAGCTGCAGGCATCACGCTACCTGACTTCAAACTATACTACAAGGCTACAGTCACCAAAACAGCATGGTACTGGTACCAAAACAGAGATATAGACCAATGGAACAGAATATAGCCCTCAGAAATAATGCCGCAGTTCTATAACTATCTGATCTTTGATAAACCTGAGAAAAACAAGCAATGGGGAAAGGATTCCCTATTTAATAAATGATGCTGGGAAAACTAGCTAGACATATGTAGAAAGCTGAAACTGGGTCACTTCTTTACATCTTATGCAAAAATTAATTCAAGATGGATTAAAGACTTACATGTTAGACTTGAAACCATAATAACACTAGAAGAAAACCTAGCCAATACCATTCAGGACATAGGCATGGGCAAGGACCTCATGTCTAAAACACCAAAAGCAATGGCAACAGAGGCCAAAATTGGCAAATGGGATCTAATTAAACCAAAGAGCTTCTGCACAGCAAAAGAAACCACCATCAGAATGAACAGGCAACCTATAGAATGGGAGAAAATTTTTGCAATCTACACATCTGACAAAGGGCTAATATCCACATTCTACAATGAACTCAAACAAATTTACAACAAAAAAGCGAACAACCCCATCAAAAAGTGGGCAAAGGATATGAACAGACACTTCTCAAAAGAAGACATTTATGCAGCCGAAAAACAGATGAAAAAATGGTCATCATCATTGGCCATCAGAGAAATGTAAATCAAAACCAAAATGAGATAACATCTCACACCACTTAAAATGGCGATCATTAAAAAGTCTGGAAACAACAGATACTGGAGGGGATGTGGAGAAATAGGAACACTTTTACACTGTTGGTGGGACTGTAAACTAGTTCAACTATTGTGGAAGTCGGTGTGGCATTTCCTCAGGGATCTAGAACTAGAAATACCATATGACCCAGCCATCCCATTACTGGGTATATACTCAAAGGATTCTAAATCATGCTGCTATAAAGACAGATGCACACATATGCTTACTGTGGCTCTATTCACAATAGCAAAGACTTGGAACCAACCCAAATGTCCAACAACGATAGACTGGATTAAGAAAATGTGGCACATATACCCCATGGAGTACTATGCAGCCAAGAAAAATGATGAGTTCATGTCCTTTGTAGGGACATGGATGAAGCTGGAAACCGTCATTCTCAGCAAACTATCTCAAGGACAAAAAACCAAACACCACATGTTCTCACTCATAGATGGGAATTGAACAATGAGAACACATAGACACAGGAAGGGGAACATCACACACCGGGGACTGTTGTGGGGTGGGGGCAGGTGGGAGGGATAGCATTAGGAGATATACCTAATGCTAAATGACGAGTTAATGGGTGCAGCACAACAACATGGCACATGTATACATATGTAACAAACTTGCACATTGTGCACATGTACCCTAAAAGTTAAAGTATAATAATATTAAAAAATAATGTTTAGTCTTTTGCCTATTTTTATTTGGGTATTATAATTATTATTGTTTAGCTTCTGATTTGTATGAGTTTCTGCTATATTTTGAATACTATCCTTTTATCATATATGATTTGCAAATATTTTATCCCATCTTAAATGTTTTCTTAAATTTTGCTGTGCACAATAGTTTAACACACTACAACTTTATGTCTGGTTTTATTGCTATACTTTTGATATTATATTTAAAAAAAATTGCCAAGGCCAGTATCATGGAGGCTTTTCATATGCTTTTTTAAATATTTTCTTTTAAGAATTTATGTATTAAATTTGTCTTAAGTCAATTTTTGTGTCTGGCATAAGAAATATGATGAAGTTTTATTATTGTGCTTGTGAGTATCCAGTTTTCCCAGCACTAAGTATTGAAAAGGCTACACTTTTTGTATTGTGTACTCATAGTGCCCTTATCAAAGATTAACTTTAGATGCATAGATTTACTTCTGGGCTCTGTATTCTGTTCCATTGGTTTTTGTGTGGGTTCCTATAAACATACCATTCAATTATGTTTACTGTAGTCTTGAAATGTAGTTTTAAATAATAAAGTATAATGTCCCCAGATTTCGTTTTATTCCTCATGATTGCTTTGGCCTTTCAATATTTCTTATAGTTTTATATGCATTGCAGAATTTATTTTCTATTACTGTAAAAAGTGGCACAGGAATTTTGATAGGAAGTTGGATTAATATACAGATTGCTTTGGATAATATGGCTTTTAGACAATATTCTTCTAATCCATAAACATATAATATATTTACATTTATTTGTATTTTTTAAAATTTTTTCATCAATACATTTTATTTTTTATTGTAAAGATCTTTCACCACATTGGTTGAATTTATTGCTAAGAAATCTATTTGTTGCTATTGTAAATGAGATTTTTTTCTTTTTTATTGGTTTGTTGCTAGCATACAGAAACAAAACTGATATTTGTATGTTAATTGTATATTCTGCTTCTTTACTGAGTGCATTTATTAGATGCACTATTTATATATAGATGAATTAAATGCACTATTTAAATGTATTATTTAGGTTTTTTATATATAATATTATGTCATCTACAAACAGTGACGTTATTTCTTATTTTCAATTTGGATCTTTTAGCTTCTCTTGCTTAGGTTTTTGACATAGGACTTAATTATTCTATGTAGGACTTCCAGTTCTATGTTAAAATAGAACCGTTAGAATGGGCATAATATAGACTTGCATTGGTGTTTGTGCATTTGAAGGAGCAAACACCTCTTTTCATTTTTTTTTGTTGTTGTTGTTTTGTTTTTGAGATGGAGTCTCGCTTTGTCACCCAGACTGGAGTGCTGTGGCACGATCTTGGCTCACTGCAACCTTCACCTCCTGGGTTCAAGCAATTCTCTGCCTCAGCATCCTGATTAGCTGGGATTACAGGTGCCAACAACCATGCCCGGCTAATTTTTGTATTTTTAGTAGGGACAGAGTTTCACTATCTTGTCCAGGCTGGTTTTGAACACCTGACCTCGGCCTCCCAAAATGCTGGGATTACAGGTTTGGGCCACCGTGCCCAGCCACCTCTTTTCATTTTTATAAACTGGTTTTAGTAGGTAAAGATCTTCATCTTTTGGGTCTCAAGGCTGATGAGATCTTTACTGGGTTTGCAGTAAAAAGGCTTCTAGCTGCATCACAAGGTCGCTGCCGAATCTGGAGTGAGTTTTACCTTTAGTGGGCTTGTTGCCAGGAGCACGTATGATTGTGAGTTCTGTCATGTTTTTCGGCAGGCTGGATTGTATTCAGGGCTTTGTTCTGTGGAGCAGGCACTAGGGCAGGTTCTGCTATATGCTGGGACTAATAGCAGATGTGTTGTTGAGTGTGGCTTCCACTGAGTACCTAGCAGGGTTTCCCCAGTTTATCTACAAACAGTGACTTTTGAACTGTTTTGTGTGAGTCACGAGTATGATGTCCCCAGCTTTTTTCTTATTCCTCATGATTGGTTTGGCGATTCAGCCTACATTGTAGGCTTACATTTTCTATTACTATAAAAATTGGGACAGGGATTTTGATAGGGATTTGAGTTAACTTACAGATTGCTTTGGATAACATGACCCCTTATTACCCAAAGGGCCTGCCTTCTCAAAATGACCATTTTCGATCTTGGGTTTTAGCAAGGTTTCATAAGGCTCTGTATCCCAAAGCTCACTATATTGCCCAGGCTGTTCTTGAACCCCTGGCCTGGCAGTCCTCCTGCCTCAGGCTCTTAAATGGAGGAGATTACTGTTATGAGCCACTGTGCCTGGATCTCTCATAAAGTTACATTGGTTGATGGATGGCTGACTAGTTTTTATTGCTGCAAGGGAATACAAAAGTAAAGACCCCCTATTCCACCACCTTGATAATGTCACTGTCTCCATACATTTCTTCCTTATTTTGTTCTCTTGTATGTTTGTGTGTTATTTTAGGTTCAAATATTAAGACCAATAGGCTAGGATTTATACATTGTGTGAAAAGTAAATTAGATAGCCAGTAGGAACCCTATATATATTATAATGTTCCCTCAAAAGATTAAGTTTAGTGCAGGCAAAAAGGGCTCATTAAAATTTTCGTCCACTATTTTAAACCTCTGTCCAAACTATAATATAATCTGTGCCCCAATTTTTATTTTATCAATTAATTTTAACCATATTTCATAAAATTTATCTTTTTTCTTTATTTAGAAATGTAAGGCTATTATTTGCTTTTAAAGGCTGTAATACAGCTTTTTTATTTTGTGAAATAATAGCAGCAATATTACAAATATTTATAGTGTAAATACTTATTAACTTAAATCTTCCCATTAGAGAATTTCATTAATTATTGTAGTGTATTTCTGTAAGATTGTACTGCCACACACTACAGGGCAATAATTCAAAATGCCTGGTCTTCACAGATGCACAGTCACAGTTGAACATTGTAGTTATTTACAAAAATTATTTTCTAGTGTTATATCAATGTTCCAAACAAGATTTTCTGGGTAAATATTTCTCCCATTCTGGTTTTGCAATTCCATGTTAACTGTATTTTTATTTTAGGGTAGGTTCCTTGACATTGGTTTATAGTATTTTTGGTTTTACCTATGTATTATTTTGGATGACAATGTGCAGCAACTTTTAATGTACAGTTTATGTCAATGTGCAGTTTAATTACAATATGAATCAGCCATATATTTATTCACAGTTCAAGTTTAACAAACTTAATGAAAACTAAGCAAACTAACATTACATGATAAAGCCCTAATCAGCTATCTTATACTTAAGCAAATACACCATAAAATAGTTTGTAGCTTTATTGCTGCTTTTGTTCAAACTATGGTTTATATTCCCTATGACCAAAGAAATTTCTGATATTTTCCTACCACGCTAAAGAAACAGACAAAAAGACAGTGATTATACTTTCAAGTAGCAGTTTGTTTAGAGCCCCAGATATTCCATCTGTAGACCACTATGTTCATATTTCTTTGTTTTAATAAGGCTGTAGCCCAAAACCTTACATTTTTGTGGAAATTAAAGCTTTTCATTTCCATACTAAAGACAGGACAGTCCCATGACCTAAATCCAAGGGTGATGGCTTAGAGTGAGGACCATTTCTTGTTGACATGGAGATGATTGAGTTGGTCTACAATAAATCTATGGGAGAGGCAGGTTGTGGTAAGTTCGAAGTGTTGGCTGCCTTCATGGTCTCAAAGTTCTCTGTCAAGTTCACCTCAGCACTGCTGTACTCCTGTTCTGCTCTCAGGTTTGGAATGCTTGGCCAGTAGTGGTTCTCCACATGGTTCTCAACTGCCAATGCTTTCCTGATCCACTGCCTGCCAGAAATGCAATTGTAGCAGAGGAGGCTGGTAAGGGGACAGAAGCCAGAGATGGTAACAGGCCACTGCCTGGCAGGGGAAGAGAGCAGTGGGCTCTCAATCCTAGCTCACATGCCAAGTTCCATTCTCATCCCAGCACCCAGTGGTGTCCCCCATAATGTGCACTGCCTGGCCTGAGGTAAATGGAGAGACCAGCTAAGGCATAAAGTTGAAAAGGGGCTTTCCAGAGTCCCAAGTGTGCTGGATATCTCACTAGCCATGGAAAGAGTGTTTGTCCTTGTGGCCACTGATAGACAATGATGGGAGCCTGCCCACATTTCAGGGCCTTCTGGAGTCCTCACTTGAGAGTTCAGCTCTGGCAACAGAGGACACTTCTGGTGTCCAGAGATTCTCAGTGCCTGTCGGATGTAAAACCGATTGATGGCATCTGCTGGTTTCTGGGAGCACTGCTTGGCCATCCTTATCTGTGGGCCCCAGCCAAGGCACTGCAGAAAGCTTGGTCTCTGGCTAGCATTCTGGACTGTGAGACAGCGTGGTTGCAGCTAGCACTGGATGGAGAGAGTACAGTGTGGTGAAGTGGGGTAGTGGTCATTCTGCCACATGGCCTAGAGTTTCTCGTGACTCTGGGCTGCCCAGGTGCAGTGAACAGAAAGGAATCAGGGAGTGGAGACCATTTCTAGGCCACAGCTCAGGGATGGAGAACCCAGGCTGAGCCTGGTCATTGTCCTGAGTTGAGTAGATGAAGCTGGAGTCCGGGGAGACCAAAGAAGCTCAGATAAACTCTGCAGGGCAGAGTATTCAGGGCATGAAAAGGACAAAGTCACAAAACAAAAACTCTCCAGTCTTCAGTTAAATACTGATCAGAACATGTATGTGTGTAAACTACAAGTCTGGGGGAAAAAATACCTGAAGGAAACAGAAAGAACAGTGCTTGAACCTCCCACAGAACCAGGCATATTTGGTGTTCCCACCAGCAACAGTGGACAAATCTTATACTTTCCAGACGATTGGATGGAGCACTCAGAAAAGAATTGCCTCAGCATTGCGGAAGATTAGATCTAGGCCGAGGCTGCTAAGGTCCTAATTAACAAGACCTCAAAGGAAACCCTCAAAGAACCAAAATCTTTCCAGATAATTTAACTGCATCCTAGAACATAGCTCAATAATATTATAGGAACCCAACAATATCCAACACACAATAAGACATATTTCATGTTGTCTGCCATCCAGCTGAAAATTACCAGGCTGTGAAGAAAAAGGAAATGTCTCAATAATGAGAAGAAAACTTGATCAACTGATGCAGAAATGGCAAATAAGATGGAATTAGTAAGCAATGATATTAAAACAGTTATTGTAATGGTAACATTCCACAAGAGGAAAGTAAAGGGAAGCTAGAACATGGATGTAGAGACATGGAAAACCCAGCTTGAACTTTTAAAGATGAAAAATACAATGTCTGAGATGAAAAATATAATAAATGGCATTTAAAATAGAATAGATGTTATACAAAAGAGGATTAGTCAACTGGAAGATGTAGCAGTAGAAACTATCAAAAATGGAACATGGAGAAAATAATGGAAAAAATTGAACAGAAAATCAGCACCAACAGGACTAATATAAGTGTAATTGGAGTTCCTGAAGAAGGTGGGGAGGAGTAGAAGAAAAAATATTTCAAAAAACTGTGGCTGAAAAAATTTAAATTTGAGAAAAACTGTAGTCCCAGAGATCTAAGAACCAAGGAACCCTTAGCACAAGAGACATAAGGATGACACACTGAAGCACATCATAATCCAATTGCCCCAAACCACTGACAAAGAGAAAATCTGAAAAGTTACCAAAGGGAAAAGGACATTATACAGAGAGGAACAAAGATGAAAATGGGCTGAGCGTGGTGGCTCACACCTGTAATCCCAGCATTTTGGGAGGCTGAGGCAGGATGATCAGTTGAGCCCAGGAGTTCAAGACCAGCATGGGCAACATGGCAAAACCCCGTCTCTACTAAAAACACAAAAATTAGCAGGGCATGGTGACACGCATCCATAACCCCAGCTACTCAGGAGGATGAGGCAGGGAGAATCGCTTGACCCCGGGAGGTGGAGGTTGCAGTGAGCTGAGATGGTGCCATTGCACTCCAGCCTGGGCAACAGAGCAAGATTCTGTCTCAAAAAAAAGATGGCAGACATCTGGTTAGAAACAATGCAAGGCCAGATGTGATGGCACATGCCTGTTATCCCAGCACTTTGGGAGGCTAAGGCAGGAGGTTCACTTGATCCCAGGAGTTCTAGACCAGCCTGGGCAATATGGCAAAACCTGGCCTCTACATAAAATGCAAAAATTAGCTGGGTGTGGTGGCGCATGCCTGTAGTCCCGGCTACTTGGGAGGCTGGGGCAAGAGGATTTCTTGGACCCAGGAAGTAAAGGTTTCAGTAAGCTGAAATCATGCCACTGTGCTGCAGCCTGGGTGACAGAGCAAGACCCTGTCTCAAAAAAAAAAAAAAAAAGAAACAATGCAAACCAGAGGATAGTAAGAGTGACTTCTATAAAATACTTAAGGATGAAACGATTTTCAGTCTAGAATTCTACACCCAGCAAAAATATCTTTCAAAGATGATAGTGCAATAAAGACTTTCAGACATTAAAAACTTGAGGAATACATTACCAGCAAGTCCTCACTACAAGGAATATTAAAGGAAATCCTTCAGGCAGAGGGAAAGTGAAACCAGATGGAAGCCCAGATGTACACAAAAGAATGTAGAACACCAGAGATGGCAAATGTGTGAGCAAAAATACAACATTAAAAAGCATTTTTTTTTTTTTTTTTTTTTTTTAGTATTTATTGATCATTCTTGGGTGTTTCTCGGAGAGGGGGATATGGCAGGGTCATAGGATAATAGTGGAGAGAAGGTCAAGAGATAAACACATGAACAAAGGTCTCTGGTTTTCCTAGGCAGAGGACCCTGCGGCCTTCTGCAGTGTTTGTGTCCCTGGGTACTTGAGATTAGGGAGTGGTGATGACTCTTAAGGAGCATGCTGCCTTCAAGCATCTGTTTAACAAAGCACACCTTGCACTGCCCTTAATCCATTTAAACCTGAGTTGACACAGCTCATGTTTCAGAGAGCACGGGGCTGGGGGCAAGGCCATAGATCAACAGCATCCCAAGGCAGAAGAATTTCTCCTAGTCAGAACAAAATGGAGTCTACTATGCCCACCTCTTTCTACACAGACACAGCAACAATCTGATCTCTCCTTCCTTTCCCCACACTTCCCCCCCTTCTTTTCAAGAAAACCGTCATCGTCCTCATGGCCCACTCCCGATGGTCGCTGTCTCTTCGGAGCTGTTGGGTACACCTCCCAGACAGGGCGGCCGGAAAGAAGTGCTCCTCACCTCCCAGACAGGGTGGCGGGGCAGAGGCGCTCCTCACTTCCCAGACGGGGCGGCCGGGCAGAGACGCTCCTCACTTCCTCCCAGCCGGGGTGGCAGCCAGGCAGAGGCGCTCCTCACCTCCCAGACGGGACGGCCGGGCAGAGGTGCTCCTCATTTCCCACACTGGGCGGCCCGGGCAGAGTCGCTCCTCACCTCCCAGACGGGGTGGCCAGGCAGAGGTGCTCCTCACTTCCCAGATAGTGTGGCGGCTGGGCAGAGGCGCTCCTCACTTCCCAGATGGGGCAGCCAGGCAGAGGAGTTCCTCACTTCCTCCCAGACGGGGTGGCGGCCAGGCAGAGGCACTCTTCACTTCCCAGACGGGGTGGCCGGGCAGAGGCGCTCCTCACTTCCCAGATGGTGCAGTCGGGCAGAGGTGCTCCTCACTTCCTCCCAGCTGGGGTGGCGGCCAGGCAGAGGCGCTCCTCACCTCCCAGATGGGGCGGCTGGGCAGAGGTGCTCCTCATCTCCCAGATGGGGCAGCTGGGCAGATGTGCTCCTCACTTCCTCCCAGACGAGGTGGCGGCCGGGCAGAGGCACTCCTCACCTCCCAGATGGGGTGGCTGGGCAGAGGCGCTCCTCACTTCCCATATGGGGTGGCGGCCGGGCAGAGGCGCTCCTCCCTTCCCAGATGGGGCAGCCGGGCAGAGGCCCGCCTCACTTCCTCCCAGACGGGGTGGCGGCCAGACAGAGGCGCTCCTAACCTCCCAGATGGGGCAGCCGGGCAGAGGCGCTCCTCATCTCCCAGACGGGGCAGCCTGGCAGAGGTGCACCTCACTTCCTCCCTGACGGGGTGACGGCCGGGCAGAGGCACTCCTCACCTCCCAGACAGGGTGGCCAGGCAGAGGTGCTCCTCACTTCCCATATGGGGTGGCAGCCGGACAGAGGCGCTCCTCCCTTCCCAGATGGGGCAGCCGGGAAGAGGTGCTCCTCACTTCCTCCCAGACGGGGTGGCAGCCAGGCAGAGGCACTCCTCACCTCCCAGACGGGGCAGCCAGGCAGAGGCCCTCCTCACTTCCTCCCAGACGGGGTGGCGGCCAGGCAGAGGCGCTCCTCACTTCCCAGATGGGGCGGCCGGGCAGAGGTGCTCCTCACTTCCTCCCAGACGGGGTCACAGCCGGGCAGAGTCACTCCTCACCTCCCAGACGGGGCGGCCGAGCAGAGGCGCTCCTCACTTCCCAGATGGGGCGGCTGGGCAGAGGCACTCCTCACTTCCTCCCAGATGGGGTGGTGGCCAGGCAGAGGCACTCCTCACCTCCCAGATGGGGCGGCCGGGCAGAGGTGCTCCTCATCTCCCAGACGGGGCTGCCGGGCAGAGGTGCTCCTCACTTCCTCCCAGACAGGATGGCACCCGGGCAGAGGCACTCCTCACCTTCCAGATGGGGCGGCTGGGCAGAGGCGCTCCTCACCTCCCAGACAGGGTGGCCAAGCAGAGGCACTCCTCACTTCCCATATGGTGTGGCGGACGGGAAGAGGCGCTCCTCCCTTCCCAGATGGGGCAGCCGGGCAGAGGCGCTCCACACTTCCTCCCAGACGGGGTGGCGGCCAGGCAGAGGCGCTCCTCACCACCCAGACAGGGCGGCCGGGCAGAGGTGCTCCTCACTTCCTCCCAGATGGGGTGGCAGCCGGGCAGAGGCACTCCTCACCTCCCAGACGGGGCGGCCGGGCAGAGGCGTTCCTCGCTTCCCAGACGGGGCAGCCAGGCAGAGGCGCTCCTCACATCCCAGATGATGGGCAGCTGAGCAGAGACGCTCCTCACTTCCTCCCAGATGGGGTGGCAGCCAGGCAGAAGCACTCCTCACCTCCCAGACGGGGCGGCCGGGCAGATGTGCTCCTCACTTCCCAGACGGGGCGGCCGGGCAGAGGTGCTCCTCATCTCCCAGACGGGGCAGCCGGGCAGAAGTGCTCCTCACTTCCTCCCAGACGGGGTGGCGGCCGGGTAGAGGCACTCCTCACCTCCAAGACGGGGCGGCCGGGCAGAGGCGCTCCTCACATCCCAGACGATGGGCGGCCGGGCAGAGACGTTCCTCACTTCCTATACGGGATGGCGGTCGGGGAGAGGCGCTCCTCACACAAAAGAATGTAGAGCACCAGAGATGGCAAATGTGTGAGCAAAAATAAAACATTAAAAAGCATTTTTAAAAGATAATTGACGGTCCAAGGCAAAAAATGATAACAAATTAATGTGAGTTTACAGCACTTGTAGAAGTAAAATGCATGAAAACAATAACACAAAACCCAAAAGGAGGGAAATGAACAAACACTATTTTAAGGTTCTTATCCTCTATGTGAAGTGGTATAATGTTGATGGCAGCCAATGCTAATTTAAATACATATACTGTATTAGTCTGTTATTGTACTGTTATAAAGAAATGTCTGACACTTCTCAATGTAAGACATTTATGCAGCCAAAAAACACAGGAAAAAATGCTCATCATCACTGGCCATCAGAGAAATGGGAATCAAAACCACAATATCATCACTGGCCATCAGAGAAATGCAAATCAAAACCACAATGAGATACCATCTCACACCAGTTAGAATGGGGATCATTAAAATGTCAGGAAACAACAGGTGCTGGAGAGGATGCAGAGAAATAGGAACACTTTTACACTGTTGGTGAGACTGTAAACTAGCACAAACATTGTGGAAGTCACTGTGGCGATTCTTCTAGAAATATCATTTGACCCAGCCATCCCATTACTGGGTATATACCCAAAGAATTATAAATCATGCTGCTATAAAGACACATGCACACGTATGTTTATTGTGGCACTATTCACAATAGCAAAGACTTGGAGTCAACACAACTGTCCAAGAATGATAGACTGGATTCAGAAAATGTGGCACATATACACCATGGAATAGTACGCAGCCATAAAAAATGATGAGTTCATGTCCTTTGTAGGGACATGGATGAAGCTGGAAACCATCATTCTCAGCAAACTACCGCAAGGACAAAAAACGAAACTCCTCCTGTTCTCACTCATGGGTGGGAATTGAACAATGAGAACACATGGACACAGGAAAGGGGACATCACACACCAGAGACTGTTGTGGGTTGAGGGGAGGGGGTAGTGATAGTATTAGGAGACATACCTAATGCTAAATGACGAGTTAATGGGTGCAGCACACCAATATGACACATGTATTCATATGTAACAAACTTGCACGTTGTGCACATGTACCCTAAAACTTAAAGTATAATAATAATAATTTAAAAATAATAATAAATAAATATAAAAAAAGAAATGTCTGAGACTAGGGATGGGCATGGTGGCTTACACCTGTAATCCCAGCACTTTGGGAGGCTGAGGCGGGTATATTATGAGTTCAAGAGATTGAGACCATCCTGGCCAATATGGTGAAACCCTGTCTCTACTAAAAATACAAAAAAAATTAGGTGGGCTTGGTGGCATATGCCTGTAGTCCCAGCTAAGCTACTTGGGAGGCTGAGGCAGCAGAATCACTTGAACCAGGGAGGCAGAGGTTGCAGTGAGTCGAGATCACACCACTGCACTGCAGCCTGGGAGACAGAGTGAGACTACATCTCAAAAAAAAAAAAAAAGTCTGAGACTGGGGAATTTATGATGAAAAGAGGTTTCATTGGCTCACATTTCTGCAGGCTGCACAGGAAACGTGATTCTGTCATCTGCTCGGCTTCTGGGGAGGCCTCAGGGAGCTTACAATCATGACAGAAGGCAAAGGGGAAGCAGGCGCATCTTATGTGACTGGAGCAGGTGGAAGAGAGAGAGGGGGAGTTGCCACACACTATTAAACAACCAGATCTTGTGAGAACTCACTCGCTGTGTGGTACCAAGCGGGGATGGTGTTAAACCATGAGAAACTGGCTCCATGATCCAATCACATTCCTCCAGGCCCCACGTTTGGCATTGGGGATTACATTTCCACATGAGATTTCGGTAGGGACACAGATCCAAACCATATGATATACCATAAACCATAGAGCAATGATTCAAACTCAAAACCAAATGAAGCAAAAATAGTTAGATGTAAAAGGCCAAAAAAGAAGATTAAATGAAATAAGAATACTCAACAAATTCAAAAGAAGTCAGAGAAAGAAGAAAAGGAGAAGAAACTACAGATGGGACAAATAGAAAGCAAACAGGAAGATGACCAATTAAAACGAAACTCTCCGACATTCCACCAGTTGCGTGTGATTATTTAGTAACTCTCTGCCTCTGACAACAATACCTGTCACACAGGTTTGTCATCAGAGCTTGTCACATGTGATATGGAAAGCCTGCTCTTTGCAGACCTGCAATCATTATACATTAGCTTGTATTGTTGGTAGCAGAGACCCAGGTCTCTGTGTTGGTCATGCTGAGAGCTCCCTTCTCATTGCTCTGTTTTCCTCCTCATTTGATCCCTTTCTGTACTTCCACGCCCCACACCATCTGGTTGGAGAAGATTCTCAGCCTCTCCGTCTGCAAATGTTCAAAGTCCGTGTATCAAATAGCCAACAAATGTATTTCAGTACGTTTATCTGCTACCCAGGGATCCAGGAGAAATGCTTTCCTTTCTGCAAGAAGTCCGTGGCTGCTGATGCCAACAATGTGTTCTGTCTGTCCTCTTCTCTTTTCTGATCTGCATATTCTCAACTGCCCTGCACTTCTGGGAAGACTTTACACAGGGACAACTATGAGTTTTTGTAAGAAGATGAGAAGTCACCACTTTGGTAAGCATCCATTAGACGTTCCAATATTGCTGCAGACATGGACTCTAGCATGTTCTCTTCTTCTCTGACACCCACCCCTTCACCCATTGGCCACAGCAACTTGGGATTTCTCTTCAGCTATTGCAGGGCTTACCTCTGGGGAACTGTGACTTGCTTTATACCCTATCCAATAACACAGTGTGTCCTTATACACAGTAGTTGTTCAATATACATCTGTTGAAGGGATTTCATCACAGTTAAATCTGTGGAGAGTTCAGCAGATAAGTGAGTTGCTCAAGATGGTCAGAGGCTGTGTTATTCCATTTGGGCTACCGTAACAAAATACCTTAGCCTAGGGGCCTTATAAGCAGCAGAAATTTATGTCTTATAGGTCTGGATGCAGGCAAGTGGAAGGTCAAGGTAGTGTCTGTTGAGGGCCTGTTCCTTATAGAAGGCAACTCCTAGCTGTGTCCTCACATGGTGGAAGGGGAGAACAAGCTCCCTTGGCTCCCATTTACAAGGCCACTTATCCCATTCATGGGGTCTTTGCTTTCATGATGAAATCACTTCCTAAAGTCTTTGCCTCCTCCTAATTCAAACCTAACCTATCAGGGGTTAGGTTTCAACACACGGATTTTAGGGGCACAAAAACATTGACTATAGCAGAGACATAGCTGTACCTGGGTCTGGGACCTTCTGGGTCCAGCTCCATTATGACAACCACACGGCCCATGGTCTCCCACATGATGTAATTCTGTTCTGTGACATTGTGCCCACGAGGCAGGGATGCAGTAGAGGCCTCTGCAGACATGGCTTGTTCTTGGGACGTCCGCATGGATTTGTGATGCAGGCCTGGAAGAATCCAACAGCTGCCCACTCTCATGCCTGACTCAGGTTCGTGGGTCCCTCCAGGCACATGTCAGCCCCTCAATGTTTTCCTTGCCTCACCTCCCTGGGTTCCCTTCTGAACTCAGGGAACATGGAGGGAGCCGGGAGTCTCTGTTTTTAGTTCAGGCTCTTGTCTCCTATTTGGGAACAATGCCCAGGCATGTGAATCTCTTTCCTCCTGTTTTCTAAGAACATCAGGGATTTCCTCCAAACTCTTCACCTACTCCCTCCACTAATCCCTTCTCCCTCAGGGACACAGGGCACAAGCCCACTTCCTGTGTGAAGATCCTGCCACAGGGTGGCTCTTTGGTTTTCTGCGGGTATCCAGAAAAGAAGCTAAAGGTGAATGCACTCCGGAATCCAGGAGCACTGTTGATTTTCTCACCTTAGCTCAGAGAGCATCCCCACAGACACCCCTCGCCCCACGCCGGGCCCCCTGAATCCATACCATAAAATGTATGTCAGTTTGTTCAACTAGGGACCCCTCTGAGTATTTAATCCCTATTTAAAGATGATGTTTATTTTATTTTTGAGTTTAAATTAATCAGCCTCAGGATACAGAATTAGATAAGGCCGGGATTTAGCTCCCCTGGAATGATTCATTTCACATCAAGCCTTCTTAACTCTTTGGCTGCAGAGGGGAAGTGCCTGTGTCTTTCTCTGCAGAGTTGCCTAGGGTTGGCCAGGTGAACAGACATGCTCCCTCTTCCCCGTCCTGCCAGCCAGGGCACGGTTTATGCTTATGATGCATGGAGTTAGAATACTAGCCTTTTCAACACAACAGTCTTAAATCCTCACACAGGGAAATAGAGATAATATACAAGCAGGAAAAAAAGAAAAAGAAGCAGTCTTGAATTCTGCTACCTAAAGATAACCATTGTTACCATGTAGGCAAGCTTCCTTTCATGCTGTGTCAAGTGTTTAAAAAATATGGCTCAATATTACAAACACACAGGACTATGTAGGGGATAATGACATCAAACTTTCATGTACCTCCTAGTTAAAATTCGAACGTGGTAGCTTTTGGATGCATTTGCTCCAGAGTTTAAGGGAAGAAAACTACGGATTCAGCCATAATGTTCACGCTGACACTCGAGTTATATATCCCTTTTCTAGTCCAGCTACCGTCTACCTCCCCACTGTTCTGAAGTCAATATGTGTCTTCCCATCCATGTTTAATACCTAGTGTGCCTGTCCATGAAGAATGGATAGTGCTCTTTGGTCTGTTTTTGCAATTTTATACAAATATCAGTCTGTACATACTCTCCTGAAAGTTGCTTTTTCCTTCAACAATATCTTCCAGATGAATCTAGAATTCTGCATTTATGGTGAGCAGAGGATGCACGACCCCCCCCTGCAACCCCCACCCCAACGTGATGCTGATGTTCTGGTCCAAGGCCTGCACATAGCCTGGTGAGGCTTGGGGTCTTGGGACAGGTCTGTTGTCAGCCCCTCCTTCCTAGGAAGCACAGCCAGATGAATAACTCATCTGGCTCGAAATGAGGCTGGAGACCTCACTATGCCCGTCACCAGCAGTGCGCACATCTGTCTTCACTCATCTTCATCCATGTTTGTTATCACACTTTCTGATATTGTTCCTGGATTTTGCTGTGCAGCTGAATGCGTGCCTTGTGTTTCCCAGCCCTTCGGGTCTCCTCCTCTGTGAATTGCTCCTGGCCCATATGTTTGTTTGATCTTTGGTTTCTCCTTGCTGATTTGTAAGTGTTTTTTTTTTTTTTTTTTTTTTTTTTAGATGGAGTTTTGCACTTGATGCCTAGGTGGGAGTGCAATGGCATGATCGTGGCTCACCGCAACTTCTGCCTCCCGGGTTCAAGCGATTCTCCTGCCTCAGCCTCCTGAGTAGCTGGGATTACAGGTAAGTGCCACCACGCCCGGCTAATTTTGTATTTTTAGTAGAGACGGGGTTTCTCCATGTTGGTCAGACTGGTCTCAAACTCCCGACCTCAGGTGATCCACCCGCCTCAGCTTCCCAAAGTGCTGGGATTACAGGCGTGAGCCACCACGTGTGGTCAATTTTGATTTTAATGATCTGGATATCAAAGCTTTTTTGGCCAAATACCTTACAAATATGTTTTCCCTATTGGTGCACTATATTCGTCCATTTTCACACTGCCGATAAAGACATACCTCAGACTGGGAAGAAAAAGAGGTTTAACTGGGCTTACAGTTCCACATGACTGAAGAGGCCTCAGAATCATGATAGGAGGTGAAAGGCACTTCTTACATGGCAGTGGCCAGAGAAAAATGAGGACGATGAAAAAGTGGAACCCCCTGATAAAACCGTCAGATCTCGTGAGACTTATTCACTACCAAGAGAACAGTATGGGGGAACCTCCCCATGATTCCAATTATCTCCCACCAGGTCCCTCCCACGACACAGGAGAATTATGGGAGGACAATTCAAGATGAGAATTGGATGGGGACACACAGCCAAACCATATCATGCACTGTCTTTGTCTTTTAACTTTATTCATTGCTTCTTTTGTCAGATCAAAACTTCTACATTTAATACGATTGAATTTATCAGTAATTTCTTTTATGGTGTCTGTGTTTTGTGTCATATTAAAAAAAGTTTTTCTCTGCTTAGTGTCATAAAATCTGTCCTGTTTTCTTCTAAAAATTGGAAATCAACTTTTCACATTTTGTTTTATTTCCTTTGTTCTTTGATTCGTAGGGATGTGAGGTTGAAATCTCTATTAGTTAACTCTCGCTTTGTAACAAGAAACAACACACCTCAGAGGCCTATGACCATATGCCACCATTTCTCACTCATGAGCATGCGTTGCTTGGGAGGTTTCAGCTCGAACTGTGGTGGCTGAGCTGGATCTGCTCCAAGTGTCTCTGATCCTCCTGGGTTTGGGGCCTGCCAGGGTGCCTTCTTCTCATGGCAATGGCAGGAGTGCAAAGGACAAAGGGAGAGGGAAAGGTCTCATCTTACCACCCAGGCTCAGAATGGGAAGACTACCACTTTACCACATCCATTGGCCACAGTAAGACACGTGGCCAAACCAGAAGTCAAGGGCAGGAAGTTTAAGTATGAATCCCATCTCCACGTGCTGTGATTTCCTAGGCTTTCAACTTCTTAAGCCTGAATTGTTTTATTCTCACCTCTGCAGACTGCAGAAAACACATTTTCTCCAGGACTCATTGAGCCATAGGGCAGAATGATTGTAGTTGACAAGGACTAGACTGAACTCAAGTCTCCAGCCTCTGTGCAGTGGGCAGGTGCCATCTGGCGACTGAGGCCACTTCCTTCCCCTTGTCCCCATCTAGGGCCTCTGTTCTGCTCCAATCTCCCTGTCATTCTGCCCAGGCCTTCAAGGAATCAGCCTCTTAATAGTTCCTGGCTTCGTTCCCTCTCTTTGCTTCTATTATGTGAGGGTTTCCATCCTTATTTTGTATAGGAGGACGGGACTGAGCCAACTCAGGCTGTCACGTCCCCACTCTCAGCACCTGGGTACCCCAGAGTGCTCGGCATGAGTGGGGCCCCCTGGTGTCTCCCTCCTTGGCACATTCTGAAGGCATAGGAGCTGGACTGAAATTCGGGACACCTAAACCTTTGTTCCACTTCTGCCATGACAACTTCATTGGTCCAGGCAAATCATGGCAGCTCTCTATGCCTCATTTATTTATTCCTCACACAATGGAATGACATAACCCTCAGTGCTTATCTAAGGGAGGATAAATGATTCCCCTGCCTTCTCCCCATTTCTGCATTTGCCAGAGCATCAGATTTTAGTGTCTGGCCAAGAATACAGGGAAGGAAGAGCAGGTAAGCTTTGGGCACAAAGAAGACATTTAGGGGTTTCACTTAAGGAAAGAAAGCCAGGGGGCAGAGAGGGGTGGTGGAGCATGATCTTGGGCCAATGGTGGGGAACTAATGAAGTCCAATGTGCATGGGTTAAGTTGTGAAGCAGCCTGGGTCCCATCAAGAGATAGAAACCACATAGTGGGTCTAACAGGGAAGTGTAGTATAAAGGATTGCAGCTATGATAAAAGAGTCACTGTAAGACATAAAGCAACTCTGCCTGGTGCCCTAGTGCAGAGGGTGGTACCCAAGGAAGCACAGATTTGAAAGGTGTTCACATGTCATAAAATGTGATTCAGCCACCATATATGAGACGTTTGTGGATTTGGGCAGGCTGGAGCTCGTCAGCAGTGTTGCACAAGCACTAGGCCACCCACTGGAGTGCAGGTGAGGGAGACGGCCATGAGCCGCTGGAGTGCAGGGGAGGGAGCCTGCTGTGAGCTGCTGGTGCAGGTGAGGGAGTCAGCCATGAGCCGCTGGAATGCGGTGGAGGGATCTGGCTGTGAGCCACTGGTGTGCAGGGCAGGGAGCAGGCTGTGAGCCGCTGGAATGCAGGTGAGGGAGCTGGCCATGAGCTGCTGGTGCAGGGATGCATGGCAGGAGTCTGGCTGCCTTTGTAGGGCAGGAAGCCTCCAGAATGCGTGAGTCCCGCAGGGTCTGGCAGAAGGAATGGCAGCTCTGTGCGGACCCTCTAGAATACAAGTCACTGTGTGCAGATTGCACAAGGGGTAAAAGAGGGGGTCTGGGAAACATTTCAGGAACTTTCAGATCACATGAGCCCTGCTGCGTTTTGGTTTCCATGTCGAGATGTTGCAAGCCAAGGCTACAAGGTGGCTGAGGGACCACGTCTAGGTCGTGGTTGGGGCTTGAACATGATCAAGGCGCAGCCAGAGAGCTCCTGCCCCCTGCAGTCTCTCCATCCTCTACCTAGATGCCTGCAGAATATTCACTTCCAGGGGTATATTGAACAGTGTTTCCCAGTTTATCACAGTGCACGTATTGAAAGGTGCACTAGGAGCTGGGAGGCAACAGATTGAAAACTGACACTGGAGACGCTGGCTCATAGCAACGAAGCAAAGCTGAAAAGGAGTGGGAAGGAACTAACTGTAATTTTACATCAACGACCTGCATCTTTGTTTTGATGGTTTGTGGCAACCAAAATGTCTATTCTTTCTACCCTCCTAGTTCAGACATAGCCTCAGACTTTTTTTTTGAGATGAAGTCTCACTCTGTCACTCAGGCTGTGGTGCAGTAGCCTGGTCTCGGCTCATTGCAATCTCCGCCTCCCGGGTCCAAGTGATTCTTCTGCCTCAGCTTCCAGAGTAGCTGGGGCTAACAGGCACCCGCCACCACGACCGGCAAATTTTAGTATTATTAGTAGAGAGAGGGTTTCTCCATGTTGGTCAGACTGGTCTTGAACTCCTGGCCTCAGGTGATCTGCCCGCCTCTGCCTCCCAAAATGCTGAGATTACAGATGTGAGCCCCTGTGCCCGGCCGCCTGAGGCATTTTGGGCAACAGTTGTGACAGAAGAAATGTGTATCCCTTCCGGGCAGGGGATTTAAGAAGTGGCTCATGGCTGATTATGTTTTCTTTGCTCTGTTTCTGGAACTGTGGGAGCATCTTCTGGGATAAGGGTCTATCTGTTTGGGTCTCTGAATGACTACGACCACCAGAGCCCCCTTGTTGACCCGTGATGGATGTGAAATCAATTAAGAAGTCAAGGCCGGGTGTGGCGGCTCACGCCTGTAATCCCAGCACTTTGAGAGGCTGAGGTGGACAGATCATGAGGTCAGGTAATCAAGACCATCCTGACTAACACGGTGAAATCCTGTCTCTCCTAAAAATACAAAAAATTAGCCGGGCATGGTGGCAGGTCCCGGTAGTCCCAGCTACTCAGGAGGCTGAGGCAGGAGAAACTCTTGAACTCAGGAAGTTGAAGTAGCAGTGAGCTGAGATTGCACTACTGCACTCCAGCCTGGGCGGCAGAGTGAGACTCCATCCACCGCACCACACCCCCTGAAAAAAAATAAATAAAAGAAGTCAACTTTGCTGTTGAAGCCACTGAGGTTTGGGGGCTTTTTTGTCACACTGTGTCACCTCTCCTGACCAATGCATGAGTCATTTCATCCTTGGCACAGCCCCTGAGAGAAGGGGCTTTATCCTCATTTCACAAATGAAGAGTCAAGTCTCAGAGAGGTTAGCAGCATAAGCAAGCTCACACAGCGAGGGGTGGAGCTTGGATTTGAATCCAGGTCTGTCTAACCTCAAAGACTGAAGTGGGGATGAAAATAAGTTGCCATTGTTGTTTGCCTGTCACCCAGGTGATGTAACTCTTGTCTAGGCTCTGCCAACGGGGGCTTTGTGACATATCTCTGCACTGATCACCAAGGTGATGTAACTCTTGTCTAGGCTTTGCCTACGGAGGCTTTGTGACATATTTCTGCACTGATCACCCAGATGATGAGACTCTTGTCTAGGCTCTTCTATCCTTGTATTGTAACATTGCAGGATCTTGAACTCATATCCTTGCAGGGATGAAAGAAGTGAACACATTAAAGCTGCCATGATAAAGTTGTGGAAAAGTGGGCAATATTGCCAAATGCAAAATATCTGGGCTATATTTTGGTCTGAGATCACCATTTGAGATTCCGGCAAGTTAGGGAATATGGAGGCCAACTCCCGTAGGGATGTTGTATAAGACTCCAATTCCTAAGTCAATGAACTCAACCCTGTGGTTCAGCACTCTCCATGTAATCAGACATCTTAACCCATTTTGTGCTGCTATAACAGAATACCATAGACTAGGGAATCTATAAAGAAAAGAAATTTATTTCTTAGAGTTCTGGAGGCTAGGAAGTCCAAGGATGAGCGGTCTGCATCTGATGAGGGCGTTCTTGCTGTGTTATCTCCTGGCTAAGGCAGCAGAGCAAGACTTTGAGAAAGAAAGAGAGCAAAAGGAACTGAACTTGCTTTTAGTACAAGCCCACTCCCAAGGTAACTAACCCACCCCCAAGATAACTAATATTTTCCTGAGACAGTGACATTAATCCATGCATGGGGGCAGAATCTCATAACCCAATCACTTTTATTAGGCCCCACTTCTCAACACTGTCATATAGAGGATTAAGTTTCCAACACTTGAGCTCCGGGGGACACATGCAGACCATACATGGGGGATTGATGAGTATATGGGAGGGACCAGTCATGAATATTTTGGCTGAGAGTTGTGTTTGGGAGCTGAAGCCATGCTCCATCATGGCAGGGCACACATAGACCATTGAATGCTCTGAGGAATTAATATTGAACAGTGTAACTCATGGCAGAAGGTGGAATATTTAAAAGGCAGAACGGCCTGTGTCAACTAAAAGAGTGAACAAACAGCCTGTAGCCTGTGGCTGGCTCCTCTTCTCTTCCCGTCCCCACCTTTCACCTTTCTGTCTTTCTTTCCCTCCCTCCCTCTCTCTCTCCCTTCCTTCCCTCCCTCTTTCCTTCCTGTCTTCCTTCCTCTACCTTCTTCTTTCTCTCCCTCCCTGCTTCCTTGTTTCTTTCCTTCTTTCTCTTTCCCTCTTTCTCTTCCTCCTTCCTTCTTTCTTTCTCTCTCTCATTTCATTTCCTTCTCTCTTTCTCTCTCTCTCCAACTTTCTCTCCCTCCATCCTTCTTTCTCTCATTCTTTCCTTCCTTCTTTCTTTCCTTCTTTGTCCCCTTCCTTTCTTTCTTCCTCCCTCCTTCCTGCCTTCTTTCTTCTCTCTTTCTTTGACTGATGTGTTCTGAGCCCAAGCACCCTGTGGGGTACTAAGTGGAACCAAAATTGACTCAAGAATCAAGAAGAAATAGAAAACCTAAGAAGTACTATAACATGAAGAACATAAAACATCTAGTAAAACAAAATCTCTCACGAAGGAAGGACTAGGCCCAGATGGTTGTATGAGCAAATTTTACAGACTTTCAAGGAATGGATCATTCTAATTATGTCCCAAAAAACTGTAGCTAGGAATACTAATGCTTGATTTTTCAAGAGCTTCATTTCCTAAAACATGTAGGTTCAAAGGCAGATTGGCAAGGGTTGGAAATCCTCAAATTTTGTGCAGTTCCTTGGAGTTTTAGCATTAAAAAAGAAAGGCCTTGCTTGCATTAACTTTGAATTTTGTAACTGTTACCAGTTAATAGAGATACTCTATGCATTTATATACACTCTGATTTTATAGGAATGGAGGCATATCAGACAATTGGCTCTGCACCCAGGTTTTTTACTTTGTAACTTATCTTGAACATCATTTTTGAGCATCTTTTTAAAATTTATTTTTTTAAATAGCTGCATAGTATTCTATCATATGAATAACCATAATTTCAATAAACAGTATGGTGATAATCATTAATGTGATTGATAAACATTAAGATGACTTCTAGACTTTTGTTAATTGAAAAGGTGGTATAATACTTTCTCCCATTCATACATAATTCCAGGCATCATGAGTATGTGTGTAGGGTAAATTTCTGGAAATGAAGTTGCTGAAACAGAGAGTATTTCCATTTATAATTTTGGTATGTATTGTTTAATGACAATCGATATAGTTTGTACTAATTTATAATCCCAGTAACAAGAAGTGAGTACCACTTCAAACTCCACAACTTCACTGGCAGTGCTTGAAGCCATGATGAATATTGCCAGCCTCCCTTCAAGTAAATTTCTATTAACTCTATAAAAATGTTATAAATGGCAGACGTTACATATCCAGATAGTTTTGTAGTAACCAAAAAAGAATTGATTTATTAGCAATTTGTATATCACATTGAGACAAAATATATTTGTGATAAATATCATTATTTTTATGTATTTAAAACATCTCATGTATTAAGAAATCATACTTTAGATCAGGCCAAACTGGCTGATTAGAAGCAGCTGTGGCCCATGGCTCTCACAGAGAGCAATGAAAACTGCGAGTGAATTCTACACCTTCAATTGACGTATTCAGGTTCTTGCATTGGAACTGACTAGGCAGACAGCTTGACCCACAGAGAGTCAGGAAAAGCAAGTGGGTCAATGACCCACCCAGGTGTGGCATGGAGCTAGCCGAGCCCCCAGTCACAGGCAAGGGAAGCCATGAGTGATTGTGTGACTCTGCCTGGGAAACCATGCTTCTCCGATGGATCTTTGCAACCTGCAAATCAGGAGGTCCCTTCATGAGCTCAGCCACCACGGCCTCAGGTTTGAAGCACAGAGCTGTGTGGAGTCTCAGTGGAGTGCTTGCTGGCTTACTGGGGCATGCATGGAAAACCAGGAATTTTGCATACTCTGCCCCTAGAATTCCAGCAAAGCAGGAGATACATCTGTGCATTCCCCTAGGAAGGGGGCTGAATCCAGGAAGCCAAGTGACATCATTCTGAGGCCCCATTCCCACAGCATCTCACAAGACACATTGGCTTGGAATTTCAGTTGACCAGTGGCAGCAGACTGGAGAAAGCCAGAGGTGGACCAGTTCCCAGTGGGAGGGGCAGCCGCTCTAACTGTGGTTTGAGTTTGCCGCTCTAGCCTGCTGGCACCAGGGACCAGGAGGAGTCCCCTATAACATAGTACAGCTGTTGTGACTGATCATGACCAGGCTGCTTCTTTGAGACCGAAATCCATCCCTCCTCACTGGACAGGGCCTCCCCATCAGAATTTTAGCAACTCCAGCCAGAGTTCTATGGACAGAACTCTGATTTCTCCCTGGGATTAAGTCCCCAGGGAGAGGGGTAGCTGCTGTCTCCCCAGTTCAGCCAACTGAGCCTTTCCATCCTGCTGGCTCTGGAGACTCCTGAGGGTCAGAACAACACACCTGCTCTGCCAAAGGCCAGCCAGACTGCTTCTTTAAGCAGTCCCTGATCCTGTTCCTTCTGACTGGGTGAGACCTCCCAACAGGGGTCTCCAGACACTTCCTACAGAAGCATTCCAGCTGGCATCAAGCAACCCCGTGGACTAGTGCTCCCAGAGGAAGGATCAGGTTGCCATATTTGTTGTTTTGCAGCCTTCACTGGTGATACCTCCAGGTGCAGGAGAGACTGATGTGACTAGGGTCCAGAGTGGATCCCCAAAAACCACATCAGCCCTAGCCCTAGGGAAGAGTGGTCTGACTGTTAAAAACAAACAGAAAGCAACAACAACAACATCAACAAAATGACCCCATGAAAAATTCCTTTCAAAAGTCAGCAACGTCAAAGATCAAAGGTAGATAAGCCCACAAAGATGAGAAAGCATCAACACAAAAACGCTGAAAACTCAAAAAGGCAGAATGCCTCTTCTCCTCTAAATGACAACAACACCTCCCAAGCAAGGGCAGAGAACTGGCCCGAGGCTGAGATGGCTGAATTGACAAAAGTAGGCTTTAGGAGGTGGGTAATAACAAACTTGTCTGAGCTGAAGGAGCACGTTCTAACTTAGTGAAAGAAGCTAAAAGTCATAAAAGAACACAGTAGCTGATAACCAGAATATTCAGTTTAGAGAGAAACATAACTGACATGATGGAGCTGAAAAACACAACATGAGAACTTCACAACACAACCACAAATATCATTCACAGAATAGGCCAAGTGTAGGAAAGAATCTCAGAGCTTCAAAACTATCTGCCTGATATAAGACAGAAAGACAAGAATAGAGAAAGAAGAATAAAAAAGAAAGAAAAACAAAACCTTCAATAATTATTAGATTATGTAAAAAGACTGAACTTTAGACTGATAAGGGTACCTTGACCCACCACAATCAAGATGGCTTCATCCCTGGGATACAAGGTTGGTTCAACACAGGCAAATCTGTAAAAGTAATTCATCATATAAACAGAACTAAACACAAAAACAACACGATTATCTCAATAGATGCAGAAAAGGCATTCAATAAAATTCAACATCCCTTCATGTTAAAAACTCTCAATAAACTAAGTATTGAAAGATCACACCTCAAAATAATAAGAGCCATATGTGACAAAACCACAGCCAATATCACACTGAGTGAGCAAAAGCTGGAAGCTTTCCCTTTGAAAACTGGCAAAAGAAAAGCATGGCCTCTCTCACCACTCCTATTCAACGTAGTACTGGAATTTCTAACCAGGGCAATCAGGCAAGAGAAAGAAACAAAAGTATTTAAATAGGAAGAGATGAAGTCAAATTATCTTTGTTTGCAGATGACATGATCCTGTATCTAGAAAACTCCACCATCTCAGCCCAAGAGCTTCTTAAGCTGAAAAACCACATCAACAGAATCTCAGGATACAAAATCATTGTGCAAAAAATGCTAGTATTCCTGTACACAAACAACAGGCAAGTAGAGAGCCAAATCTTGAAAGAACTTCATTCACAATTGCTACAGAAAGAATAAAATACATAGGAATACAGTTAACAAGAGAAGTGAAGAACCTCTTCAAGGAGGACTACAAACCACTGCTCAGAGAAATCAGATAGGATACAAACAAATGGAGAAGCATTCCATGCTCATGGATAGGGAAGAATTCATTCCTGAAAATGTCCATACTGCCCAGAGTAATTTATAAAAGAATTCAAAGCTATTCCCATTAAACTGTCAATGACATTCTTCACAGAATTAGAAGAAAATATTTTAAAATTCTCATGAACCAAAAATGAGCCGAAATAGCCAAGGCGATTCTAAGCAAAAAGAACAAAGCTGAAGGCATCACACTACCCAACTTCAAACTACACTATAATGCTACAGTAACCAAAACAGCATGGTACTGGCACAAAAACAACCAATGAAACAGAATAGAGAACTCTGAAATAAGACCATACACATACAACCATCTGATCTTTGACAAACCTGACAAACACAAGCAATGGGGAAAGGATTCCTTATTTAATAAATCATGTCGGGAAAACTGGCTAGCTATATGCAGAAACTGAAACTGGACATCTTCCTTATATCTTATACAAAAAATAACTCAAGATGGAATAGACTTAAACATAAGACCTAAAACCATAAAAACCATTGAAGAAAACCTAGGCAATACCATTCAGGACATAGGCATGGGCAAAGACTTTGTGACTAAAACACCAAAAGCAATGGCAACAAAAGCCCAAATTGACAAATGGGATCTAATTAAACTAAAGAGCTTTTGCACAGCAAAATAAACTATCATCAGAGTGAACAGACAACCTACAGACTGGGAGAAAATTTTTGCAATCTATCTGTCTGACAAAGGGCTAATATCCAGAATCTACACAGAACCTAAACAAATTTACAAGAAAAAAACAGCCACATCAAAAAGTGGGCAAAGGAAAGGAGCAGACACTTCTCAAAAGAAGACATTTATGCGGCCAACAAACATGAAAAGAATCTCATCATCACTGGTCATTACATGAATGCAAATCAAAACCACAATGAGATACCATCACATGCCAGTTAGAATGGCGATTATTAAAAAGTCAGGAAACAGCAAATGCTGATGAGGCAGTGGAGAAATAGGAATGCTTTTACACTGTTGGTGTAAATTAGTTCAGTCATTTTGGAAGACAGTGTGAAAATTCCTCAAAAATATAGAACCAGAAATACCATTTGACCCAGCAATCCCATTATAGGGTATATACCCAAAGCATTACAAATTATTATACTATAAAGACACATGCACTTTATGTTTATTTGAGCACTGCATGTTTATTTCAGCACTGTTCACAATAGCAAAGACTTGGAACCAACCCAAATGCCCATTAATGATAAACTGGATAAAGAAAATGTGCACATATACACCATGGAATAATATGCATTTATGTCCTTTCCAGGGACATGGATGAAGCTTGAAACCATCATTCTCAGCAAACTAACACAAGAAAAGAAAACCAGGCCAGGAGCAGTGACTCATGCCTGTAGTCTCAGAACTTTGGGAGGCTGAGGTGGGGAGTTTGAGATCAGCCTGACCAACACGGAGAAACCCCATCTGTCCTAAAAATACAAACAATTAGCCAGGGATGTTGGCACATACCTTTAATCATAGCTACTTGGGAGGCTGAGGCAGGAGAATCGTTTGAACCCAGGAGGCAGAGGTTGTGTTGAGCCGAGATCATGCCATTACACTCCAACCTGCGCAACAAGAGTGAAACTTTGTCTCAAAAAAAAAAAAGAGAGAGAAAGAAAAAGAAAGAAAAGAAAACCAAACACTGCATGTTCTCACTCATAAGTGGGAGTTGAACAATGAGGACACATGGACACAGGGAGGGGAACATCACACACTGGAGCCTGTCATGGGGTGGGAGGAAAGGGGAGGAATAGCATTAGGAGAAATACCTATGTAGATGACGGGTTGATGGGTGCAGCAAACCACCATGGCACGTGTATAACTATGTAACAAAACTTCATGTTCTGCCCATGTATCACAGAGCTTAAAGTACAACAAAGAAAACTTTACATAAATGCATGAAGTCTAGAACAGCTAATATATTATAATGAAAAGTCAACTATAATCTCAGCTCAAAGAGAACACCATGAAATTATGAAGAGCTCTCCACAAATCTCTAAATTTATGTCCTCATAAGATTACATTTCTATTTCTTCTTGAAAAATTTCCTCAATTTAGCTATGATTTAGTGACAGTAAGGTGGTAATTATGAGGAGAAAATTCTCCTAACACTCCATTGAGAAAATTCTGCCTCATTTCACCACACACCTGAGTCTTAAGCAGTCACTTCTAATGTAGCTGAATAATAGATCCTCACCCAGCTGAGTCTATGGGTTGAATCCATGTATGTGAGATAAGGCCCCCAAGGAGAGGTAATAAGCTGGGAATGCCATCAGCTCATCTTTCTTCAGGCCTATATTTGTCATTGTCACTTGTAGAAGCAGGACAGCACTGGCATTGGGATTAGTAGTAACAGAGAGTATCAAAGGGAAAACTGAACTCTCCTAATTTTTGGGAAAAAGCAGATTGAAAACAGATGGGGTCCAACGTTTTCCGTGTGTGATGTCATTGTCCCAGGTACTCTTGCTCAGGACATTTCTTGTCAGCAAAACAGAAGTCAAACGATATTCCTACCTTCCAAGAGAATAGAACATAATGTCAGATTTTCTCATGGATTCCCACAAGTTCAAGGAACTTTCATGGCCTTATTTAACTGCATAAGAATTTCAACTAAAAAATTATTTTTCTTTCAAATACACAGGAATCTTTTTGGAAAAATTTTAACCAGAAAAAGTTGGGATTCTAAAGTAAAAAATGCATAAGGCCATAAAAATTTTTTACATCTTTTAATTTATATGTCAACTGGAGAAAGAAAAACATTCTCTGAAGTTTCCCTTTATACCATTAAAGACTTATTCTTTATTACCAGCAATACAAGGTGACTTATTCAGGTTGAATCTTGAAGGTAAACTTTAACTTAATTTTAAGTTGTGGCTAATTTTTAAGCATTTCTCAGTCACCTACCATGATTTCATCTCAGAAACCAAAATCTCAGTTTCATTTAGACCTTTGAAATATTAAAACAGAAGGTTAAATGCTTCAAAATAATATTCATGTGGAGACTTACATATGTGGACCAGGAATCTCCATGTACTACAAAGTTTATGAGAACATAACAAATGTTGATACACACATTTAATTCTGAAATAAAAACTTACAACAAATAAAACAAATCAAGAAAATTTTGTAGGTTACACATTTTATGTCTGAAAATATAGGTATGAAACACTCAAGGATGGATCAAAGAAGAAATCACAAGAGAAAATAGAAAATATGTAGAGACAAATTAAAAACATGAAATACCAAAAGTTAAGAGATATATCAAAAACAGTACTATAAGGGAAAAAATTATAGCTATAATTGATTATAAAAAATAATATACCAAATCAACAACTTTACTCCTAAGGAACTAAAAACAGAGGGAAAAAGAGGGACTATTAAAGAGGGACAACTAAAAGCTAGCAAAATTAAAAAAATGATAAAGATAGCAGTGGAAACAAGTGAAATATAGAATAGAAAAACAATATCAAAAATCAATAAAATCTAGTTTGTTGTCTGAAAAAGATCAAAACTGACAAAATTTTACCAAGATTGACTAAGAAAAAAAGGGAATATTCAAATTACTAAACTCAAAAATAAAATGGGTACATTACTAACAAATTTTTGGAGTAAAAAAGGGATGTAGGAGAGTACCATAAGGAAGTATACACTAAAAAATTGAATACCCTAAATAAAATGAACAAATTCCTAGAAACAAAAAACCTACTAAGACTGAATCAGAAAAGTTGAATAAGCCTATTCAGCAAGGAGATTCAGCAGGAAGATTGCATCAGTAATCAAAAACCCAGCAACAAAGAAAAGCCTGGACCAGATGGCTTCACTGTTGAATTCTACCCAATGTTTAAAGCAGAATTAACACCAGTTTTTCTCAAACTTTTTCAAAACATTGAAGAGAAGGTAATTTTTTCTAACTTATTCTATGAGTCCAGTATTACCCTGACACCAAGCCAGACAAAGGCACCATAAGAAAACTACAAACAAACATCCCTTATAAATGCTGATGCAAAAATCCTTAACAAAACACCAGCAACTCAAACTTAGCAGTACGTTAAAAGGATTATACACTATGGATGAGTATAATTGACTCCTAGAAATAAAAGTATGTTCCAACACACGAAAATCAGCATAATATCACATTAACATAAAGAAGGAAAAAACCCTCATGTGATCATCTTAATCAAAAAAGAAAAAGCATTTGTCAAAATTTAACCCACATTCATGAAAAAATATAGTTAGTAAACTATAAAAAGAAAGAAAACACCTTAACATAATGCTATACAATAAACAAAACAAAAAACCACAGCTAACATGGTAAAAGACTGAAAGCTTTTACCCTAAGAGCAAAAACAAGGATGCCTGCTTTTACTACTTCTATTTAATATAGTACTGAAGGTTCTGGTTAGTTAAAACAATAAAGTGAGTAAAAGAATTAAAGATATTCCAATTTTTTAAAAAGTAAAATTATCTGTTTGCAGATGACATAAGCTTATCTATTAAAAATCTTTTAGTTTCTGTGAAATAAACTGTCAGACGCAATAAATAAAATTCAGCAAAGCTGCATGATACAAAATAATACACAAAATTAGTTATATTTCTACAATAACAATAAACTATCTGAGGAAGAAATCAAGACAGCAGTATTATGTATGACAGCATCAAAAGAATAATAGAAAACCACTTAACCAAGGAAATGAAAAACCTGTACAGCAAAAACTATAAACATGACATGATAGTATTAAAGATGACACAAATAAATGAAAAGACATCATGTGTTTATGGACTGGAAGACAAAATCTTGTCAAGGTGCCATTGTTATCTATAGTCTTCTACAGATTCAATAAAATCACTACAAAAATTCCAATATTTGCAAAAATAGAAAACCTATTCTAAAATTCAGATGAAATCTCAAAAAAACCCAAGCAGCCAAGTCAATCTTAAAAACTAACAAAGTTAGAGGACTAACACCTCCTGGTTTCAAACCTCAGTACACAAAACAATGCTGTACCAGCATAGAGACAGACGCAAAGACCAACGCAATAGAAGCAAAGAACCAAAAAAATATGGTCATGATTTTTAACAAGGGCGTCAACACTGTTCAATTGGGAAAAGGACGATATTTTTTTAAATGGTGTTAACAGATATTTACATATATTTATCTATATATATATCCCAAATTACCTTTTTGTCTATCATGTATGTTGCAGATCTATTTCCCCAGTCTGTTGACTTTTTACTTTGAGGCATTTTTCTCTCATACAAAATTTTAATTTTTATAGAGTCAAATACAACCTTGGCGCCAATCTGGTTCCCTTACTGCCCGGCCTGCATGAGCACGATTTCCCTCATGGCCAAGGCGGGATTAGAGCGGCAGGAGAAACACGAGAAAGAGGAGCAGACGCACAGCTACGCAGCCCGCCCTCCACCAACGCTGAAATAGCCCCGCGCCCACCTCCTTCAGCCTTGCATTCGGCTTCCAGAATAAGCAACAGCTTTGCTTCCACACAGGTGTACCCACTTGTTAATTCCTTGGCATTGAACGTCTGTTGGAGAGCTCAGGTGTCCTTGCTGTGGTCCTTTCCACGTTCGGGAAAGCTGGTCAGCTGGAGAACTTCCTCCCACATCTTTAGTAAGACTAAATCCCTAGCTGAGCTGAAACTGAATTTTCCTCCCATGTGGGAGGAGAAGACTCTTGTTTCCATATTCACAGAGTGCCTTTGCACCTGTCCTAGACTGATGACATATTGTTATAATTTATGAGTCTTTTCATCTATTAGGAGATCTGTGCTTAGGAAAGGTCTTCCAAATGTTAACTCAACAGGATTTAATTTTAAGTTTTACTTTGGAGCAGTTCAAACCCGAAGTAAGCTATGGATGTTAGAGATAGTCAGGCGTCTGATTTAGCTAGAGTCTTCTTTAGAGTAGGATTAGCCCTTTCACCTTTCCAGAGGACTGCGGTCTGCACACAGAGTGAAGGTAATATTGGATTCTTAAACCTGAGCATAGGTGTTGGGATACACCTGCTGTGAAAGACGGGCCATTGCCACTTTGCAAGCTTTTAGATTACCCAAACTGAGGAGTTATTTCTTCTGGTAAACATTTTTCAGATGGGGTGGGTAATGCCTCGATCTAACCAGTGAAGGTATCAGTAAGCATTAGCAAATATTGGTATCTCCCGCAGAAAGGTAGCTGAGTAAATTAGAGTTGCCAGTTCTCACCTGGATAGGTTCCTCAATTTTGGACAGGCTTACCTGGAGAAGGAGAAAATTGCTGGCCATTTGGGTCATGTCAGGCAGCAGAGCTCACAGGGCTGAGTCACCTGTTTCGGTGTCTTGAAAAGATTTACCCCTATAAACAAATTAGATATTAACAGAAACCTAGAATCCCTTCTAGGGTGAAAAGAATCATGAAAGTGCTGAATTTTATTCGTATGATTGGTACTTGGCATTAGTAATTTATTACCATCATTCAGCCAGCCAGAGGGGCCCTGGACTGAAATGCAAACCCTGACCCATTTTTGTTCTTCTTCAGAGTGTTCTAGCCCAGTTCTATGTATGCTGTCCAGCATGCCCATAAGCTTCATTGGCCCTTTCAGTGCGGAGACCTTGGCTGTGGCATCTACAAGGTCATTTCCTTTTACATGGTCAGTCTCTCTTTTGATGTCCTCGGCAATTAATTATAGTCACTTTTTGGCAGCAAAGCAGCATTCTAACAAGCTCAAAATCTGAATGATGTTGTATGGAAAAGCCCTTGGGGGTCAGGAGTCCCTACCCATTCCAAATTGCAGCATAAGCATGAAGCACTAAAAAGTCATACTTGGAATCAGTGTAAATGTTGACTTTTAAATCCTTTCCCAACTGCAGGGGCTGAGTAAGTTCAATTAAATCAGCTTTTTGAGCTGAGGTCGAGGCCAGCAAGACTTGTGCCTACTACTAATAGCATATCTACCCCTCCTGTTTTCCTGATGCATAAAACAACTTACACCTGTTAACCAATCTTCCTTGGGATGGTCAAGCGGCTCATCCTTCCTCAGTCTGGCCTGCTAGAATAAATTTGTTTCATAACGTGTGACATGCTTTGGCTGTGTCCCCAGTCAAATCTTATCTTGAATTGTAGCTCTCATAATTCCTATATATCGTGGGAGGGACCCAGTGGGAGGTAATCGAATCGGGGAATGGGTCTTTGCCATGCTGTTCTCGTGACAGTGAATAAGCCTCATGAGATCTGATGGTTTATTTATTTATTTTTGAGACATAGTCTTGCTCTGTTGCTCAGCTGGAGTGCATTATCATGACCTTGGCTCACTGCAACCTCTGACTCCTGGGTTCAAGCAATTCTCCTGTCTCAGCCTCCCGAGTAGCTGGGATTACAGGCGCCTACCATCATGCCTGTCTAATTTTTGTACTTTTAGTATAGACGGGGTTTCACCATGTTGGCCAGGCTGGCCTCGATCTCCTCACCTCAGATCATCCACTGCCTTGGCCTCCCAAAGTGCTGGGATTACAGCTGATGGTTTCATAAAGGGGAGTTTCCCTGCACAAGCCCTTTTGCCTGCTGCCATGTAAGAGATGTGACATTGCTCCTCATTTGCCTTCTGCCATGAGTGTGACGCTTCCCTGACCATGTGGAACTGTAAGTCAATTAAACCTCTTTTCTTTATAAATTACCCAGCCTCAGATATGTCTTTATTAGCAGCATGAGAGCAGACTAATACAACCTGTAAGCCAGAAAGGCTAGAAGCACTTGTGGACTCTGGCAGATAAGTAGCTGGGTTTATGGTTTGGCAGGCTTTAAGGGTTATGTCTGGAGTGCCTAGCCGTAAGGCCTGATACTTTCATAAATGTTCTCTTATTATCCACTGCTGCCCTTTAGCTTCTAGGACCACCTTCCCTTGGTGTGGGGTCAAAAACCTGTAGGTGCTTTTCTAATGTTAGTTTATTAGCTTTGCCTGCTAGAAAAGTGGTAGCAGCAATAGCTCTAAGACATCAAGTCCAATCTGAGGCCACATGTTCTATCTGCTTAGAAAATTAGGCTACTGGCCTTGGAATGTCCCCCAGTTTTGGGAAAAGATTACCCAAGGCTTATGCCTTGCTTTTTGGTCACATAAAGAAAAAATGGTTCATCCAACTTGGGGACTCCTATGGCTGCAGCAGAGCCCAATTTGTCTTTGAGAATATTGAAGCTTTGCTTGCAGTTCTCATTACATTCTAGGAGCTCTAAATCTTTCCCTTTAGTGTATCATATAAACGCTTGGCTACATTTCCAAATCTGGGCACACATAAGCAGCAGTACCCAGCCATCTCCTAAAAAAGCCCACAGTCATTTTTTGGACAGGGACTCTTGGGTGACTAAAATAACTTTTTTAACTTCTAGGGATGTTGATCAGTTCCAGAGGTTAAGACAGATTCCAAATATTTAAGTCTTTCAGTAAAAATCTGAGCTCTGTGTGGTGATGCCCTATATCTGCAAGTTCCCAGGAAATTTACCAAATTAACATTATTGAGTCTTCTTTAGTTGGGCTGGCAATGAGCAAGTCATCTGCATACTGAATAATTTTGTCCCTTTCCAATTGTAGATTTTTTAAGTCCTTAGCTGGAGCATTTTCAAATAAGTGGGGGCTATCTCAGAACCCTTCAGAGATGACTATCCAGGTTAGATTTGAGGCTGAATGCATATCTGGATCAGTCCATTCAAACGCAAACATATTATGAATCTGGATGCATTGAGATCCAGAAAAGTGCATCTTTCAGACTTAAGAATGTAAACCAGCTTGCATCCCCTGGGACATGGTAAGAATTGGCGACAATGAGGTGTATGGAGACAACTGCATTTCTTAATGCTCTAAGGGTTCTTATAAATCTGTACTTGTCATTAGGCTTTTTATCTGGTAACATGTGAGTATTGTAAGGAGACTCTCATGGCCTTAATAACTCATATGGCAAGAATTTGGCAATAAGGGGTTGAATTTCCCCTCATGCTTCTTGCCTTAAAATGTATTGTCTCTTCTGAGGTCGAGGAGTACTAGGCTGAAGTTGGATTTGAGTGGGGGAGGTGTTTAGTGCATTTCCCAGAGCCTGTGTGGCCCCAACCTCAAGATTTACTTAAGACAGCACCTCAGGTGGCAAATGTGACAGCTCATTCTTAACTTCTTTTTTCCCATGATGGGTCAGGAACAAAAGTAACAGTTTCTATGCTTTATGATCTGTGAGGGTGAGCATGACTTGGTCTCCTTAGTCAATAAACCTTTCCCCAGTAAGAGGTCAGACAATCAGACAGTACTAAAAAGGCAGGTGAGAAACCTAGAGGCTCTGGAGGACAACTTAGAAGATACAAAACGGAGTGTTTTGGGGCTTGTCCATCATGAGAAGACAGGAGACCATTGTATTAAATCTGGACAGAGTAATCTGCTCCCACACCTAATACGAAGTTGATACTCCTACCTGCTACTTCAAGAGTCACCTGAGGCTTCTCCATCTCTTGATAGCCAGTAGTCCAATGGGAGCGGAGGTAGGAAGTATCAGGCCCTGCCACTTTTGAGTCTGCTGTGCTCTGATGATGGCTCCCTTGGAAGCACAGTGCATTTCCTTCGGCAGTGGCTGACATTCCTACAGAAGGCACATTGATTTATAACCAAGTCGCAGTGGCCCAGAGGCACAGACTGGAACTTTCACCTTCTCAATTCCTCTGTGAGGGTCAGGGGTTAAGGGGCTGCCTCTGAAGTGGTGGAGAGCACAAGGTTGCAGCTAGAAGCTGGGCCTCTTGGAAGATTTGCTTTATTTTGTGTTTTCTCTGCTCAATTCCTGTGATAGAAAACTGAAAAAATCCAAGTCTAAAATCTGATCCATGGGAGTCTGGAAGCCTAAGGCTGCTTTTGGCAGCTTCCTGCAGATATCAGAAGGAGATCACGCTATAAATTAAACTCCTAGAAATGCCTGTCCCTTTTTGGAGTCAGGGTCAGTGTTAGTGTATTTCCTCAAGGTCTAAATTATCCACCTTTGTAATAAGGCTAGGTTTTCATCTTTTCCCTGAGTAATTTTCCAGACTTTAAAAAATTAAAAACTGTATCACACTTTTCTTTTATTCCTTCATGGAGTCAAACAATCATAATTTTTTCTCTCTATATCCCACTTTCTTCCTAATTCATTTGTCTTTTCTAGATTCTAGTTCTTTTGTGTCCTAGTCAGGCACTGCTGTGCCTCCTACTTGAGAGGTGTCATGCCCCTGGTTGCAGGATGCCACCCTATTACCATGTGCTCTAGCCACTCCCATAATGTACTGCTTTTCTACTATGTGGCAGGTAAACATAAATATATGCAAATCCTGCCTTGTCAGATCATACTTCAAGGTTAGCCTATTAAATTTGTCTATGAATTTTCCCGGAACCTCTGAAAATTGTTTTAGTTTTTCCTTGCATATGGCTAATTCAGATATAGAAACGTGTACATATACTTATATAGTGTGGGGAAAAGAAAGAGAGATCAGACTGTTACTGTGTCTATGTAGAAAGAAGTAGACATAAGACACTCCATTTTGTTCTGTACTAAGAAAAATTCTTCTGCCTTGAGATGCTGTTAATCTGTAACCCAAGCCCCAACCCTGTGCTCACAGAAACATGTGCTGGGTTGACTCAAGGTTTAATGGATTTAGGGGTATGCAGGATGTGCTTTGTTAAACAAATGCTTGAAGGCAGCATGCTTGTTAAAAGTCATCAGCAGTCCCTATTGTCAAGTACCCAGAGACGCAAAACACTGCGGAAGGCCACAGGGACCACTGCCTAAGAAAGCCAGGTATTCTCCAAGGTTTCTCCCCATGTGATAGTCTGAAATATGGCCTCATGGGAAGGGAAGGTCCTGACCATCCGCCAGCCCGACACCTGTAAACGGTCTGTGCTGAGGAGGATTAGTAAAAGAGGAAAGCCTCTTTGCAATTGAGATAAGACAAAACCATCTGTCTCCTGCTCGTCCCTGAGCATTGGAGTGTGTCAGTGTAAAACCCGATTGTATATTCCATCTACTGAGATAGGAGAAAACTTCCTTAGGGCTGGAGGTGAGACATGCTGGAGGCAACACTGCTCTTTTAGGAACTGAGATATTTATGTATATACACATCAAAAGCACAGCACGTTTTTCTTTACCTTGTTTATTTTGCAGACATTTGTTCACCTGTTTTCCTGCTGGCCCTCTCTCCACTGTTACCCTATTGTCCTGCCACATCCCCCTCTCCGAGAAATGCCTGATAATGGTCAATAAATACTAAGGAAACTCATAGACTGGTTCCGGCGCGGGTCCTCCGTATGCTGAGCACTGGTCCCCTGGGCCCACTTTTTCTCTATACTTCGTCTCTGTTTCTCTTTTCACAAGCCTCTCGTTCCACCTGACGAGAAACGCCCACAGGTGTGGAGGGACAGGCCACTTCCTCAATATAGTGTCCCTGTTATCATCTGTCACTTCCCAGAGAGGACAAATATTCAACTTTGCCAGCTGATAAGAGGCCCCACTGCATGTTGTTCTGGTAAAGCTCGGGTGTTTCGAGAGAGGGGTATGTATGTAAGGCAGGACTCGAAGGTCAGGGAGAAGATGATGACCAGACACTAGATAACCCTGGAAAACTAGAAGAAATTAATAACATGTTGCACACATCACTAGTACTGGAAGGAGTCTGACTGTGTTCTTTTTGGGTGCTTGGACTGGCAGGGAGAGTTTAGCCCCAGCTAAGAAAAGCCTAATATTAAGAGTAACTTTCATTAAAAGGGTAATCAATTATGTGCCGTCCCTATTTTGTCTTTTCCTCCATCAAACATATAGAAGCCCATTTTAATTTTTTATCCTGACTAAGCATCAGAGAAGCCTGTATATAATGTATTTCCTCCCTCTTAGTTTCTCCTCTATAAAACCAATGAAGCTGCAAAATAGGAGTCAGATCAAACAGGGGAAATGAGAAGGCTGTAACTTGTAAATTGTAATATATTAGTCCGTTTTCTTTTTTTTATACTTTAAGTTTTAGGGTACATGTGCACAATGTGCAGGTTAGTTGTATACATATACATGTGCCATGCTGGTGTGCTGCAACCATTAACTCGACATTTAGCATTAGGTATATCTCCCAAAGCTATCCCTCCACCCTCTCCCCACCCCACAACAGTCCCCAGAGTGTGATGTTCCCCTTCATGTGTCCATGTGTTCTCATTGTTCAATTCCCATCTATGAGTGAGAACATGCAGTGTTTGGTTTTTTGTCCTTGTGATAGTTTACTGAGAATGATGATTTCCAATTTCATCCATGTATCTACAAAGGACATGAGCTCATCATTTTTTATGGCTGCATAGTATTCCATGGTGTATATGTGCCACATTTTCTTAATCCAGTCTATCATTGTTGGACATTTGGGTTGGTTCCAAGTCTTTGCTATTGTGAATAATGCTCCAATAAACATACGTGTGCATGTGTCTTTACAGCAGCATGATTTATAGTCCTTTGGGTATATATCCAGTAATGGGATGGCTGGGTCAAATGGTATTTCTAGTTCTAGATCCCTGAGGAATCGCCACACTGACTTCCACAATGGTTGAACTAGTTTACAGTCCCACCAACAGTGTAAAAGTGTTCCTATTTCTCCACATCCTCTCCAGCACCTGTTGTTTCCTGACTTTTTAATGATTGCCATTCTAACTGGTGTGAGACGGTATCTCATTGTGGTTTTGATTTGCATTTCTCTGATGGCCAGTGATGGTGAGCATTTTTTCATATGTCTTTTGGCTACATAAATGTCTTCTTTTGAGAAGTGTGTGTTCTTATCTTTTGCCCACTTTTTGATGGGGTTGTTTGTTTTTTTCTTGTAAATTTGTTGGAGTTCATTGTAGATTCTGGATATTAGCCCTTTGTTAGATGAGTAGTTTTCGAAAATCTTCTCCCATTTTGTAGGTTGCCTGTTCACTCTGATGGTACTAGTCCATTTTCACACTGCTATGGCAAAACTGACAAAACTCTCTCAGGAATAAAGTGACCTGCTGGATTAAGAAAGTAGGGTCCAGCTGTCCTATACCAGCTCATCAAAGATGGCGTTATGGTTAAGAAATGAGAGAAAACTGTTAAGAAAAAGTCTCATGTTCTCCATCTTGAGGGTAATTGTTTGCAGAGAGTTGTCATAAAAAAGGCTGTCACTAAACAGGCATATCTGATCTTATCATGTAGAGCTCTTAAATACCACATTTAACTTCTAGTCATAATGATGGCAAGGTTACTGCTGATCTTTTCTGATCAGAGATTTCTCAAGATTGGATATAAAGTAAACGAAATGATTACAGTTAATATGCAAGTTGATACAGTTGATATTCAAAAGAAATTTTGTTTGAAACAAAATGAGATTTTTATTTTTACTTATTTATTATTACTGTTATTATTATTATTATTTTGAGACAGAGTCTTGCTCTGTTGCCAAGGCTACAGTGCAGTGCACTATCTTGGCTCACTGAAACCTGTGCCTCCCGGGTACAAGCAATTCTCCTGCCTCAGCCTTCCAAGTAGCTTGGATTACAGGCATGAATCTCACCACACCCAGCTAATATTTGTATCTTTAGTAGAGGTTGGGTTTCACTGTGTTGGCCAGGCTGGTCTCAAACCCCTGACAACAAGCGATCTGTCCACCTTGGCCTCCCAAATAGCTGGGATTACAGGCAAGAGCCACCACTCCCAGCCACAATGAGGTTTTTAAATAATTCTTATTTCCAGCTGTTGAGCAGGGAGCTGAGCAAATTCAACAGATCATGGGCCTAAAGTAAGGGAAGACTGAGGAAAAACTCTAGAACACATGTGATTAAATTAATTACAATGGAAACCAAATCAAATTTAATAAGGTTGTATCTCTTAGTTGCAAAATGTTTCCCCTCATTTTGAAATGCGGTGTTATTCCATGGAAAAGAAAACTAGTGTTTATCTCCGGAGTAAAGAACAGGGTTCCCTGCAGGATTGATTGACTGAGAACTATGGCTCAGGATTAAAAATCCTTCTTTTTTCCATTTATAAACTAAAAATAAATTTCTAAACCCCTGTTGACCAAATGGACCTCTCTTCTTGGATAAGGACATTCCAAAGTTAACCTGAAAATCTAGTTCAAGCCATGGGTCACACAGGCCTCATTATATTCTCCTCCCTTTGGTTTTAATTTTTATTTCAATTTCAATTTTTAACTTACTTTTGTGGGTACATGGTGTATACATTTATGGGGGTACATGACATACTTTGATGCAGTCATGCAATGAGTAATACATAATAAAAAACGGGGTATTTGTCCCCTCAAGCATTTATAGCTTGTGTTAGAAACAATCCAATTATACTCTTTTAGTTTTTTTAAATGTGGAATTAAATTATTTTTGACTATAATCACCCTGTTGTGATATGGAATGCTGTCTTATTCATTCTTTCTAACAATTGGTTTTTTTTTTACCCATTTAGCATCCCCACTATCCCCTTGTTCCCTCCCTGCACTTCCCAGCCTCTGGTAACCATCCTTATACTCTCTATCTCTATGACACCAATTATTTTGAATTTTAGCACCCACAAATAAGTGAGAACATGTGTCATTTGTCTTTCTGTGCCTGACATTTCACTTAACATAAAGAATTTCATTTCCATTTATGTTATTGCAAATGGAAGGTTCTCATTCTTTCTTACAGCTGAATAGTACTCTATTGTGTATATGTACCACATTTTCTCTATCCAGTCATCTGTTGATGGACATTTAGATTGCTTCCAAATCTTGGCTATTATAAACCCTGCTGTAGCAAACATGAGAGTGCCAATAGGTCTTTGATTTACCAATTTTATTTCTTGTAGGCATATACTGAGCAGTGGGATTGCTGGACCATATAGTAGCTCTATTTTTATTTATACTGGGAACATCCAAACTGTCCTTAAATGTGCTCTCAACAGCAGTGTACAAGGGTTACCTTCACTCCACACACTCACCAGCATTTGATTTTCACTGACTTCCGGATAAAAGCCACCTTAACTGGGGTGAAATGATATCGCGTTTTGGGTTTGATTTGAATTTCCATGATGATCAGTAATGTGGAGTACCTTTTCATTTGCCTGTTTCACGTTAGTATGTCTTCTTTTCGTAAATATCTATTTAATTTTTTTGTCCGCTCTTTATTTGGGTTATTACTTTTTTCTATAGAATTTTTTGAACTCAATATATTGTAGTGTATTAGTCTGTTCCTGTACTGCTATAAAAATACCTGAGATTATGTTATCTATTTATTTACTGAGATGAAATCTTGATCTGTTGCCCAGGCTGAAGTGCAGCGGTGCAATCTCGGCTCACTGCAACCTCCACCTTCTGATTCAAGCAATTCTCTGCCTCAGCCTCCTGAGTACCTGGGATTACAGTCACCTGCCACCTTGCCTGGCTAATTATTGTATTTTTAGTGGAAATGGGGTTTCACCATCTTGGCCAGGCTGGTCTTGAACTCCTGACCCCATGATCCACCCGCCTCAGCCTCCCAAAGTGGTGAGATTACAGGCATGAGCCACGGCACCTGGCAAGACTGGGTAATTTATAAAGGAAATTGGTTTAATTGACTCACAGTTCCACATGGCCGGGGAGGCCTCAGGAAACTTACAACAATGGCAGATGGGGAAGCCGGCACCTCTTACATGACAGCAGGCGAGAGAGCGTGTATGTGAAGCAAAGGGGGAAGAGTCGCTTATAAAACCATCAGATCTCATGAGAAATCACTCATTATCAGAAGAAAAGCATGGGGGAAAATACCCCCATCATCCAATCACCTTCTACCAAGTCTCTCCCTCAACATCTGGGGATTACAATTAATATGAGATTTGGATGGGGACACAAATCCTAAGCATATCATGTAGCTATTGATTGTTTTTCAGATGGATAATTTACAAATATTTTCTCCCATTCTGTGGATTTTTTCTTCACTTTGTTTTCTGTTTCCTTCACTATAAAAGGCTTTCTGACTTTCTGTAATCCGATTTGTCCATGTTTGTTTTGCTTGTCTCTGCTTCTGGGACATTATTTGAGGAATTTTTGCCCAAACCAATGCCCTAAAGATTTCCCCCAATGTTTTCTTGTAAAATTTGATGGTTTGAGGCATTAGGTTTAGGTCTTTAATTCACTTTAATTTGATTTTTGTAAGTGGCAAGAAATAGGTTTCTAGTTTTATTCTTCTTCCTATGGCTTGCCAGTTTTCCCAGCCCTATTTATTACAAAAGCTGTCTCATTTTTTATTGTAAGTTCTTGGCACTTTTGTTGAAAATTAATTTAGCTGTCCCTCCCATAGGATTCCAGAACACTGTTATGAGGGTCTGAATGTTTGTCCCTCGCATAGGATTCCAGAACACTGCTGCTGGGTTCTAAACGTTTGTCACATAGGATTCCAGAACACTGCTACGAGGGTCTGAATGTTTGTTCCTCACAGGGGATTCCAGAACACTTCTGCTGTGGTCTGAATATTTGTCCCTCACATAGGATTCCAGAACACTGCTATGAGGGTCTGAATGTTTGTCCCTCAGACAGAATGCCAGTTTTACCAGCACTATTTATTACAAAAACTGTCTTATTTTTTATTGTATGTTCTTGGCACTTTTGTTGAAAATTAATTTAGCTGTATGAGTTTGTTTCTAAGGTCTCTATTTCGTTCCTTCTGTCTTTATGTCTGTTTTTATGCTAGTGTCATGCTGTTTTAAATACTATAACATAGTAGTATAATTTAAAACCAGGTAATGGAATTGCTTCAGTTTTATTTTATATACTTAGCAGAGCTTTGACTATTATGGTGTTTTGTGATGTTTCCATATAAATTTCAGAATTCTTTTTCTATATCAGTGAGGAATGTCTTCTTTTTTTTTTTTTTTTTTTTTTTAGATGGTGTCTTGCTCTGTCACCTAGACTGGGGTGCAGTGATCAGTGATGTGATCTCGGCACACTGCAACCTCCACCTCCTGGGTTCAAGCAATTCTTTGCCTCACCCTCCTGAGTAGCTGGGATTACAGGCACCCACCACAATGCCTGGCTATTTTTTTTTTTTTGTATTTTTAGTAGAGGTGGGGTTTCACCAAGTTGGCCAGGCTGGTCTTGAACTCCTGACCTCGTGATCCACCAACTTCAGACTCCCAAAGTGCTGGGATTACAGGCATGAGCCACTGCCCCTGGCCTGTTATTCTGATAGAGATGGCATGAAATGTATACATTGCTATGGATTCTATGGACATTTTTTTTTTAAATACTGATTCTTCCAATCTGTGAACATAAAAATCTCTTTCCAATGTTTGGGTCCTTTTTCATTTCTTTTATTAGTGTTTTACAGTTTTAATTGTTGATAACTTTTATTTCTTTGGTAAATTCCCATACATTTTGTTTTTTTTTTGTGGCTACTGCAAATAGTATTATATTTTTGAGTTCTTTTTCAGTTTGTTGACTATTGGCATATAGAAACCCTACTGATTTGTATATGTTGATTTTGTATTCTGCAAATTTACTCAAGTTATTACCTCTAATAGTTTTTGGCGGATGTATTAGGCCATTCTCATATTGCTATAAAAAATAATCAGTGACTGGTTAATTTATAAAGAAAATAGGTTTCATTGGTTCATGCTTCTACAGGCTGTACAGAAAGCATAGCACTGGCTTCTGCTTCTGGGGAAGCCTCTGACAACTGACAAGGTGAAAAATAAATCCAGTGCTTGCACATCACATGGTAAGTGCGAGGGTAGAGGGGAAGTGCTACACACACTTGTAGATAACCAGCTCTGATAAAAACTTACTATTGTGGTAATGGCAACAAAGGAAATGATGCCAAACTCTTCATGGAAATCTTGCCCTCATGATTCAATCACCTCCCCTCTAGGCCCACTTCCAACATTGAGGATTATATTTCAATATAAGATTTTGGTGGGAATACATATCCAAACTGTATCATTTTGCCCCTGGCCATTCCAAATCTCATATCCTTCTCATATTTCAAAATACAATCATGACTTCCCAATAATCCCCAAGGTCTTAACTAATTTTAGCCTTAACTCAAAAGTCAAAAGTCTCATCTAAGACCAAGCTAATTTTTTCCTCCTATAAGCCTGTAAAATAAAAAAAAAAAAAGTTAGGTTCTTCCAGGATACAAATGAGGCAGAGGCATTGGGTAAATTCTCCTATTCTAAAAGGAAGAAATCAGCCAAAAGAAAGCGGTCACAGGACCCATGATAGTCTGAAAACCAGAAGGGAAGTTGTTGAATTGTAAGGCTCCAAAATAATTATTTTTGACTATGTGTCCCATTTCCAGGGCACACTAACACCTTGGGAAGATTCTACCTTGTGACTTTGCATGGTTCAGCCCCCATAGCTGCTCTCATGGGCTGGTAGTCTGTGCCTCTGGCTTGTCAAGGTGCAAGGTACAGGCTATAGCTAGATCTATCATTCTGGGGCCTGGAGGACATTGATCCTCTCCTCACAGATCTACTAGGCCATGACCCAGTGGGGAGCCTGCCTGGGGACTGTCACCTCACATTTCTTTTCTCCATTGTTTTAGTAGAGGATCTCCATGAGGCCTCCACCCCTGCAGCATGCTTCTGCCGGCACACCCTGTCTTTCTCATACATCCTTTCAAATAAAGGTGGAGACTCCCATGTCTCAACTACTCGCATTTGGTAAACCCACAGGCCTAACACCACATGGAAGCTAGCAAGGTTATGGCTTGCACCCTCTGAAGCAGTGGCTGGAGTTGTAACTGGATCAATTTGAGCTACACCTGGAGCTGAAGCAGTGGCCAGGATGCAGGGAGCTTGTTCCAAAACTACCTAAGGCAGCAGGTACTAGGCCTGATCCCAGAAACTATTCTCTTCTTTTAGGTCTCAGGGCCTGTGATGGGAGGCTGCCTTTCAGATTTCTAAAATGCTGTCAATTCCTCTTTCCCATTGTCTTGGCTATCAACACCTGCTTTTTTTAGGTTATACAAATATTTCTAACAAGTGGTTAACCTATATCCTGCTTGAGTTCCTCTCTTATATAAGCTTTTTATATTTCAGCCCCATGACTAGGCTGCAAAGTTTTCAAGCTTTTACACTATGCTTCTTTTGTAAGTATAAGTTACTACCTATTTTATTTTTATTTTTTTGCTAGAACATGTGAGCATAGGTTGTTAGAAGCAGCCAGGCCACATCACAAATGCTTTGCTGCTTAGACATTTTTCCAACAGAAACCCTAAATCATCAATTTCAAATTCAAACTTTTATATATCCCTAGTTCATGACAGAAATTCAGCCAACCACTTTGCTAAGACAACATGCATGACCTTTGTTTCAGTCCCAGTAAGTTTCTAGTTTTCATCTGAGAACTCCTCAGCCCGGCCTTCACTGTCCAGATCACTATCAGCATTTTGGCCACAGACATTCAACCAGTCTCTAAGAAAAGATCAACTTTCCCTCATTTTTCTGTCTTCAGAATCCCACAAATTCTTCCAACTTCTGCCTGTTTACCCAATTACAAAGCTGATTCCACATTTTGGGGTATTCTTATAACCATTTTCCATTCCTTGGTGCCAATTTTCTATATTAAGCTATTTTTGCATCACTATGAGAGTGGGGCTGGATAATTTATTTTTTACAAAGTAGGTTTAAGTGGCTTATGATTCTACAGGCTGTAAAGAAAACATAGTACTGGAATATGCTTCTGGGGATGTCTCTGGCAGTTTACAGTCATGGCAGAAGTTGAAGCAGAATATTGCACATCACAGGGCAAAAAGCAGGAGCAAAAAACAGAGGGGTGAGTTGTTACACTGTTTTAAATAACCAGATCTTATGGAAACTCACTCACTCTCATGAGGATAGCACCAAATGGGATGGTGCTAAGCCATTTATGGTAATCCACACCAATGGTTAAATCACCTTTCACCAGGCCCATCTCCAACATTGAGAATTACATTTAAATATGAGATTTGGGAGGGGACACACATTCAAACCCTATCAGAGGAGTCTTTATGCTTTTTCCAATATAACATTATAACATTGGCAAAAAAAAAAGGTAATTTGACTTCTTTTCCAACTGAGATGCATTTTATTGCTTTCTCCTGTCTGATTGCTCCAGATAGGACTTTCAGCATTATGTTGAATAACAGTGGTAAAAGTGGATATTCTTGTCATCTTCCAGATTTTAGAGGAAAGGCTTTTAGTTTTTCCCCACTTAGTGTGATACTAGCTGTGGATCTGTCATATATGACTTTTATTATGTTGAAGTATGTTCATTCCATACCCAGTTTTCAAGGGATTTTTTATTATTAAAGAATATTAAATTTTATCAAAAGTTTTTAGCATAATTGAAATGATTATATGGATTTTGTCATTTTCTTTGTTTTGTTTTGCTTTTTGGTTTTTTTTGAGATGAAATAGTGTTGGGTGCATATATATTTTCCATTATTATATCCTCTTGATGAATTGATCTCTTTATTATTATATAATGACCTTTCAATTTCTCCCTACAGTCTTTTGTTGAAATCTTTTTCTGTTATAAGTATGGCTATTTCTGCTTTTTTTGGTCTCTATTGGCATGGAATAACTTTTTCCATCCTTTTATTTTCAGTCTAAATGTATCTTTATAGGTAAAGTGTGTTTTTTTGGTAGGTCACAGATTATTCTCCTGCTTCTCTATCCATTCATCCACTATTTTTCTTTTGACTGGAATATTTAGTTCATTTAAATTCAATGTTATCAGTGATAAGCACTTACTCCTGCCATTTTTTATTTGTTTTCTGATTGATTTTTGTCTTCTTTTCCTTTTGTCCTTTCTTCCTGTCTTCCTTTTAGTGAAAGTGATATCTCTTGAAATATAATCTAATTTCTTGCTTTTTACTTTTTGTACATCTGTGGTACACTTTTTTACTTGAAATTACCATGAGGCTTGAAAATAATATAATAATGATTTTACGCTGTGAACAATTAAACACGGATTGCATAAAAAAAGAAACAAGCAAAACAGAGGTTGGAGCCAAGATGGCTGAATAGCAACAGCTCCAGTCTACAGCTCCCAGAATGAGCGACACAGAAGATGGGTGATTTCTGCATTTCCAAATGAGGTACTGGGTTCATCTCACTCAGGAGGTACTGGGTTCATCTCACTCGGGAGTGTCAGAAAGAGGGTGCAGCACAGTGGGTGTAGTGCACCGATCATGAGCAGAAGCAGGGTGAGACATCACCTCACCCAGGAAGCAAAAGGGGTCAGGGAATTCCCTTTTGTAGTCAAAGAAAGGGGTGACAGATGGCACCTGCAAAATTGGGTCACTCCCATCTTAATACTGCACATTTCCAATGGTCTTAGCAAACGTAACACCAGGAGATTATATCTCACGCGTGTCATGGAGGGTTCTATGCCCACAGAGCCTCACTCATTGCCAGTACAGCAGTCTGAGATCAAACTGTAAGGTGGCAGTGAGGCTGGGGGAGGGTCCCTGCCATTGCCGAGGCTTGAGTAGGTAAAACAGTTGGGAAGCTCGAACTGGGTGGAGCCCACATCAGCTCAAGGAGGCCTGCCTGCCTCTGTAGACTCCACTTCTGGGGGTAGGGCGTAGCCAAGAAAAAGGCAGCAGAAATCTCTGCAGACTTAAATGTCCCTGTTTGACAGCTTTGAAGAGAGTAGTGATTCTCCCAGCACAAAACTGTAGACCTGAGAACGGACAGATTGCCTCCTCAACTGGTCCCTGAACCCCGAGTAGCCTAAGTAGGAGGAACCCCCAGTAGGAGCGGACTGACACCTAACATGTCCGGGTACTCCTGTGAGACAAAACTTCCAGTGGAATGATCAAGCAGCAGCATTTCCGGTTCAGCAATATCCGCTGTTCTGCAGCCACTGCTGCTGATGCACAGGCAAACAGGGTCAGCAGTGGACCTCCAGCAACTCCAACAGACCTGTAGCTGAGGGTCCTGACTGTTAGAAGGAAAACTGACAAACAGACAGGACATCCACAGCAAAAAACCATCTGTACATCACCATCATCAAAGACCAAAGGTAGATAAAACAACAAAGATGAGGAAAAAACAGCAGAAAAACTGGAAAATCTAAAAATCAGAGTTCCTCTCCTCCTCCAAAGGACCGCAGCTCCTCGCCAGCAATGGAAAAAAGCTGGACGGAGAATGACTTTGACGAGTTGAGAGAAGAAGGCTTCAGATGATATCTGGAATGGAGTGGAGTGGAGTGGAGTGGAGTGGAGTGGAGATCTCATTCAGCTCAGGCTGGATTGCAGTGGCTTAATCTCAGCTTACATTACATGTCAAATTTCCATCGAATTGCACTCTATTCCATTGCATTCCACTGCATTCCATTCCATTCCAGTCCATTCCAATCCATTCCATTCCATTCCATTCCATTCCGTTCCATTCCATTCTACTCCGTTCCACTCCACTCCACTACATTCCATTACATCCAATTCCATTCCAATCCATTCCACTCCATTCCACTCTTCTCCACTCCACAGTACTCCACTCCACTCCATTCCACTCCATGCCATTCCATTCCACTCCATTCCACTGCACTCCATTCCACCACACTCCACTCCACTTCATCCATTCCATTCCATCCCATTCCATTCCTCTCCATTCCACTCCATTCCACTTCACTCCACTCCAATACATTCCAGTTCACTCCATTCCATTCCATTAAATTCCACTGCATTCCATTCCATTTCTTTCTTTCGAGAGTATCTCACTCTGTCACCCAGCCAGGAGCGCAGTGGGACAATCTCAGCTCACATTGCATTCCAATCCGTTCTGTTCCGTTCTGTTCCGTTCCGTTCCACTCCACTTCGCTCCATTCTATTCCATTCCATTCCATTCCATTCCATTCCATTCCATTCCATTCCACTCTATTCCTCTCCGCTCCACTCCAATCCATTCCATTCCATTTCATTCCATTCCACTCTTTTCTTTCAACAGGATATCCCTCTGTCACACAGGCTGTAGCGCAGTGGAACAATCTCAGCACAAATTTCCCATTCCGTTTCATTCCGTTCCATTCCGTTCTGTTCTGTTCCATTCAGACCCGTTCCACTCCACTCCAATACATTGCATTACATCCGATTCCATTCCACTCCACTACATTTCCCACCACTCCACTCCACTCCATTCCACTCCAATCCACACCACTCCACTCTACTCCACTCCTCTCCATTCCATTCCACTCTACTCCAGTCCATTCCACTCCACTCCAGTCCATTGCATTATATTTCACTCCTCTACATTCCATTACACTCCACTCCACTATATTCCACTCCAATCCACTCCATTCCACTCCACTCCACTCCATTACAATCCACTCCACTCCACTCCATTCCATTCCACTCCATTCAATTCCACTCCACTCCACTCCATTCCACTCCACTCCATTGCACTCAATTCCATTCCATTCCATTCCACTCCATTCCATTCCATTCCATTCCATTCCACTCTACTCCATTCCACTCCACTCCATTCCTCTCCACTCCACTCCACTCCTCTTCACTCCCCTCCACTACATTCCACCCCATTCCACTCCATTCCACTCCACTCCATTCCACTCCACTCCTCTACATTCCATTCCATTCCATTCCACTCCATTCCATTCCATTCCATTCCATTCCACTCTACTCCATTCCACTCCACTCCATTCCTCTCCACTCCACTCCACTCCTCTTCACTCCCCTCCACTACATTCCACCCCATTCCACTCCATTCCACTCCACTCCATTCCACTCCACTCCTCTACATTCCATTCCATTCCATTCCACTCCATTCAATTCCATTCCACTAAACTCCACTCCACTCCATTCAATTCCACTCCATTCCATTCCATTCCACTCCACTCCATTCCACTCCACTCCATTGCACTCCACTACATTCCATTCCACTCCATTCCATTCCACTCCAATCCACACCACTCCACTCCATTCCATTCCATTCCAATCCATTCCACTCCAATCCACTCTACTCCATTCTATTCCATTGCATTCCATCCACTCCATTCCATTCCACTCGACTCCATTCCACTCCACTCCACTGCATTCTACTCCACTCCACTCCACTCCGTTCCACTACACTCCTTTCCAGTCCACTCAATTCCACTCCATTCCATTCCACTCCATTCCACTCCACTATAATCTGCTCCACTCCAATACACTCCATTCCACACCACTCCACTCCTCTCCACTCAAGTCCACTCCACTCCATTCCATTCCACTCTATTCCATTCCACTCCATTCCACTCCACTATAATCTGCTCCACTCCAATACACTCCATTCCACACCACTCCACTCCTCTCCACTCAAGTCCACTCCACTCCATTCCATTCCACTCTATTCCATTCCACTCCATTCCAATCCATTCCATTCCATTCCACTCTTCTCCACTCCACTCCACTCCACTCCACTCCATTCCATTCCATTCCTTCCACTCCATTCCATTCCGTTCCACAACGCTCCATTCCACTCCACTCCAATCCATTGCACTCCACTCTACTCCACTCCACTCCATTCCACTCCACTCCAATCCATTGCACTCCACTCTACTCCACTCCACTCCATTCCACTCCACTCCACTCCAGTCCACTCAATTCCTCTCCATTCCATTCCACTCCATTCCACTCCACTACAATCCGCTCCACTCCAATCCACTCCATTCCACACCACTCCACTCCTCTCCACTCAAGTCCACTCCACTCCATTCCATTCCACTCTATTCCATTCCACTCCATTCCAATCCATTCCATTCCATTCCATTCCACTCTTCTCCACTCCACTCAACTCCACTCCACTCCATTCCATTCCATTCCTTCCACTCCATTCCATTCCATTCCACAACCCTCCATTCCACTCCACTCCAATCCATTGCACTCCACTCTACTCCACTCCACTCCATTCCACTCCACTCCAATCCATTGCACTCCACTCTACTCCACTCCACTCCATTCCACTCCACTCCAATCCATTGCACTCCACTCTACTCCACTCCACTCCATTCCACTCCACTCCACTCCAGTCCACTCAATTCCACTCCTTTCCATCCCTCTCCATTCCACTCCACTCCACTCCAATCCACTCCATTATATTCCATTCCACTCCAATCGATACCATTCCATTCCATTCCACTCCTTTCTTTTGACAGCATCTCCCTCTGTCACACCGGCTGTAGTGCAGAGGCACAATCTCAGCACACATGTCTCTATTCCGTTCCATTCCATTCCATCCCATTCCGTTGTCTTCTGTTCTATCCCGTTCCACTCTGTTGCATTCCACTCCACTCCACTCCACTACATTACATTACAGCCGATTCCATTCAACTCCATTCCACTCCTCTCCACTCCACTGCATTCCACTCCACTCCATTACACTCCATCACATTCCATTCCGCTGCATACCACTGCACTCCACTCCACCCCACTCCACTCCACTTCATTCCACTCCATTCAATCCCATTCCATTCCTCTCTATTCCACTTCACTCCACTCCACTCCACTCCAGTCCACTCCACTCCATTCCTTTCTAATCCACCGCCTTCCATTCCATTCCTTTCTTTTGAGAGTATCTCTCTCTGTCACCCAGCCATGAGCTCAGTGGTACAATCTCAGCTCACATTCCATTCCGTTCTGTTCCGTTCTGTTCCGTTATGCTCCTCTCCGCTCCACTCCAATCTGCTCCATTCCATTCCATTCCATTCCATTCCACTCAATTCCACTCCGCTTCACTCCAATCCATTCCATTCCATTCCATTCCATTCCATTCCACTCCTTTCTTTCGACAGGATCTCTCTCTGTCTCACAGGCTGTAGTGCAGTGGCACAATCTCAGCACACATTTCTCCATTCCGTTCCATTCTGTTCCGTTCTGTTATGTTCCGTACCATTCCACTCTTTTCCACTCCACTCCACTTCACTACATTCCATTACATCCAAATCCATTCCTCTCCATTCCAATCTTCTCCAGTCCACTGCAGTCCATTCCACTTCATCCCATTTCATTCCTCTCCATTCCACTGCACTCCACTACACAACACTTCACTCCACTTCATTCCATTCCATTGCATCCCATTCCATTCTTCTCCATTCCACTTCACTCCACTCCCCTTCACTCCACTCCAGTCCATTCCATTCCATTCTATTCCATTCCACGGCATTCCAATACATTCCTTTCTTTCGAGAATGTCTCAGTATGTCACCCAGACTGGAGTGCAGTGGCACAATCTCAGCCCCTGTTTCATTTCACCACTCCATTCCATTCCATTCCATTGCATTCCATTCCATTCCATTCCATTCCATTCCATTGCATTCCATTCCATTCCATTCCATTCCATTCCATTCCATTCCATTCCATTCCATTCCATTCCATTCCACTGCACTCTATTCCACTCCAATCCATTCAACTCCACTCCACTCCATTCCAGTTCACTCCACTCCTTTCCATTACATCCCATTCCTTTCCCCTCCACTCCACTCCATTTCATTCCATTTGACTCCATTCCATTCCATTCCTTTCCTTTGTCAGGATCTAACTCTGTGAACCAGGCTGTTGTGCGGTGGCACAATCTAAGCTCACATTTCGTTTCACCATTCCATTCCATTCCATTCCACTCCATTCCATTCCACTCCATTCCGTTCCATTCCATTCCATTCCATTCCATTCCATTCCATTCCATTCCATTCCATTCCACTCCATTCCATTCCATTCCATTTCATTCCACTCCATTCCATTCCACTGCACTCTACTCCACTCCACTCAATTCCACTCCACTCCACTCAAATCCATTCCTTGACATTCCATTCCAGTCCCTAGCATTATACTCCTTTCTTTCGACAGGATCTCCCACTGTCACACAGGCTGTTTCACAGTGGCATAATCTCAGCACACATTTCTTCATTCCATTCCATTCCATACCACTCCTATTCATTCAATTCCACTCCACTCCGCTCCACTCCACTCCACTGCATTCCACTTAATTCCATTCCACTCCACTCCACTCCATTCCACTCCACTCCACTCCATTCCACTCCATTCCATTACACTCCATTCTATTTCACTCCACTCCACTCCATTACATTAAATTACATTCCACTACTCTCCATTCCATTCCACTCCACTCCACGCCATTCAACTCCACTCCATTCCACTCCACTACATTCCATTTTGACCCACTTCACTCCACTCCATGCAACTGCACTCCTCTCCATTTCACTCCACTCAATTCCATTCCACTCCATTCCACTCCACACCCCTCCATTCCATCCCACTCCACTCCATTCCATTCTCCTCCACTAAACTCCATTCCAGTCAACTCCATCCCATTCCACTCCACTCCATTCCATTCCATTCCATTCCATTTCACTCCATTCCATTCCAGTCCATTCCAATCCATTCCATTCCACTCCACTCCATTCCATTCCACTCCATCCCATTCCATACCATTGCACTCCACTCACTTCATTCCACTCCTTTCCATTACATTCCATTCCACTCCACTCCACTCAATTTCAATCCACCCATTCCACTCCACTTTACTCCACTCAACTCCATTCCATTCCACTCCACTCCATTCAATTCCACTCCACTTCATTCCTTCCCAATCCATTTCATTCCATTCCATTTAATTACACTCCTCTCCATTTTATTCTACTCCCCTCCATTCCATTCAATTCCATTCCACTCCTCTCCATTCCATTAGACTCCACTCCACTCCATTCCACTCCTCTCCATTCCATTAGACTCCACTCCACTCCACTCCATTCCACTCCATTCCACTCCATTCCACTCCACTCCACTCCACTCCATTCCACTCCACTCCTCTCCATTCCACTCAACTCCATCCCATTCCACTCCACTCCACTCCATTCCACTCCCCTCTGCTCCACTCCATTCCACTCCACTCCACTCCATTCCACTCCACTCCATTTTTTTCCACTCCACTCCACTCCATTCCATTCCATTCCTCTCCATTCCTCTACCCTCCATTCCTCTCCATTCCACTAGACTCCACTCCTTTCCATTCCACTCCATTCCACTTCACTCCATTCCATTCCTCTCCATTCCACTTCACTCCATTCCATTCCACTTCACTCCATTCCATTCCACTCCACTGCACTCCATTCCACTCCACTCCATTCCACTCCACTCCACTCCACTCCATTCCATTTAATTCCACTCCATTCAATTCCAATCCTTTCTTTCCACAGGATCTCACTCTGTCACAAAGGCTGGAGTACAGTCGCACAATCTCAGCTCACATTTCATTTCGCCATTCCGTTCCATTCCATTCCTTTCCATTCCATTCCATTTCACTGCACTCCACTCCACTCCACTCAATTCCACTCCCTTCCACTCCAATGCATTCGTTTCCATTCCATTCCATTCCACTCCTTTCTTTTGACAAGATATCCCTCTGTCACTCAGGCTGTGATGCAGTGGCACAATCTCTGCACAAATTTCTCCATTCCATTCTGTTCCGTTCCGTTCTGTTCCGTTCTGTTCCTTTCCTTTCTGTTTCATTCCAATCCGTTCCACTCCACTCCACTCCACTCCACTCCACTCCACTCCACTCCACTACATTCCATTACATCCGACTCCGTTCCCTACCATTCCACCCCTCTCCACTCCACTGCACTCCACGCCATTCAATTCCATCCCATTCCATTCCACTCCATTCCACTGCACTCCACTTCACCCCACTCCACTCCACTTCATTCCATTCCTTTCCATCCCATTCCATTCATCTCCATTCCACTCCACTCTACTTCACTCCACTTCACTCCAGTGCACTCAATTCCATTCCATTCTATTCCACTCCATTCCATTCCCTTGCATTCCATTCCATTTCTTTTTCTTTCGAGTATCTCACTCTGTCACCCAGCCTGGAGTGCAGTGGCACAATGTCAGCTCACATTTCACCTCACCATTACTTTCCATTCCATTCCTTTCCATTCCACTGCACACCACTCCACTCCACTCAATTCCACTCCACTCCACTGGAATTCATTTGCTGACATTCCATTCTAATATCTTCCATTCTACTCCTCTCTTTCGACAGGATCTCCCTCTGTCACACAGGCTGTAACGCAGTCGTACAATCTCAGCACACATTTCTTCCTTCCATTCCATTGCATTCCATTCCCTTCTATTCCACTCCATTCCATTCAAATCCACTCCACACCACAGCACGCCACTGCACTCCACTCCATTCCACTCCACTCCACTCCACTCCATTCCTCTCCATTGCATTCCACCCCACTCCTCTCCATTCCAATTCACTCAACTCCATTCCATTCCTCTCCACTTCATTCCATTGCATTCCATTACACTCCATTCCCTTCCACTCCAATTCACTCCACTCCATTTCAATCCACCCATTCCACTCCACTCTACTCAACTCCATTCCATTCCACTCCACTCCTTTCAATTCCACTCCACTTCATTCCTTTCCAACCCATTTTATTCCATTCCATTTAGTTACACTCCTCTCCATTTCATTCTACTCCCCTCCATTCCATTCGATTCCATTCCACTCCTCTCCATTTCACTTCACTCCACTCTGTTCCACTCCACTCCACTCCATTCCAGTTCAACCCACTCCAATCCACTTCACTCTACTACATGCCACAGCACTCCCCTCCATTCCACTCCACTACATCCCACTCCCATCTGCTCCACTCCACTCCACTCCATTCCACTCCACTCCATCCCATTCCACTCCACTCCACTCCATTCCATTCCTCTCCATTCCTCTCCCCTCCATTCCTCTCCATTCCACTCGACTCCACTCCTTTCCATTCCACTTCACCCATTCCATTCCACTCCAGTCCACTCCATTCCACTCCATTCCACTCCAGTCCACTCCACTCCACTCCAGTCCACTCCATTCCATTCCATTCCACTCCTTTCCTTTCCAATCCTTTCTTTCCACAGGGTCTTATTCTGTCACAAAGGCTGGAGTGCAGTGGCACAATCTCAGCTCACATTTCATTTTTCCATTCTATTCCGTTCCATTCCATTCCATTCCATTCCACTGCACTGCACTCCACTCCACTCAATTCCACTCGCCTCCACTCCAATGCATTCTTTTCCATTCCATTCCATTCCATTCCACTCCTTTCTTTTGACAAGATATCCCTCTGTCACTGAGGCTGTAGCACAGTGGCACAATCTCTGCACAAATTTCTCCATTCCATTCCGTTCCGTTCTGCTCTGTTCCATTCTGTTCTGTTCCTTTCGGTTTCGTTCCAATCCGTTCCACTCCACTTCACGCCAATCCACTACATTCCATTGCATCCGACTCCATTCCCTATCATTCCACCCCTCTCCACTCCACTGCACTCCACTCCATTCCACTCCATCCCATTCCATTCCACGCCATTCCACTGCAATCTACCCCACTCCACTCCACTTCATTCCATTTCTCTCAATCCCATTCCATTCCTCTCCATTCCACTCCGCTCCACTTCACTCCGCTCTACTCCAGTCCACTCCATTCCATTTCATTCGATTCCACTCCATTCCATTCCCTTGCATTCCGTTCCATTTCTTTTTCTTTCGAGAATATCTCACTCTGTCACCCAGCCTGGAGTGCAGTGGCACAATCTCAGCTCACATTTCACCTCAACATTCCATTCCATTCCATTTCACTGCACACCACTCCACTCTACTCAATTCCACTCCACTCCATTTCCAACCACACATTCCACTCCACTCCACTCGACTCCATTCCATTCCACTCCACTCCATTCATTTCCACTCCACTTCATTCCTTTCCAATCCATTTCATTCCATTCCATTTAATTACACTTCTCTCTATTTCATTCTACTCCCCTCCATTCCATTCAATTCCATTCCACTCCTCTACATTCCATTGCACTCCACTCCACTCCATTCCACTCCACTCCACTCCATTCCACTCCACTCTATTCCAGTTCAACCCACTCCACTCCACTTCACTCCACTACATGCCACTCCACTGCTCTCCATTCCACTCCACTCCATTCCATTCCACTCCATCCCATTCCTTTCCACTCCATTCCACTCCACTCCACACCACGCCATTCCACAGCACTCCATTCCATTCCACTCCCTTCCATTCCATTCCAGTCCCCTCCATTCCACTCCACTCCACCCAACTCCATTCCAATCAACTCCATCCCGTTCGACTCCACTCCATCCAATTCCACTCCACTCCATTCCATCCCATTCCACTCCACTACATCCCACTCACCTCTGCTCCACTCCATTCCACTCCACTCCACTCCACTCCATTCCACTCCACTCCACTCCACTCCATTCCATTCCATTCCTCTCCATTCCTCTCCCCTCCATTCCTCTCCATTCCACTCAACTCCACTCCTTTCCATTCCACTGCATTCCACTTCAATCCATTCCACTCCACTCCCTTCCACTACATTCCATTCCACTCCATTCCATTCCACTCCATTCCATTCCAGTCCTTTCCTTCCACAGGATCTCACTCTGTCACAAAGGCTGGAGTGCAGTGGCAAAATCTCAGCTCACATTTCATTTCACCATTCCATTCCGTTCCATTCCATTCCATTTCACTGCACTCCAGTCCACTCCACTCAATTCCGCTGCACTCCACTCCACTCCACTGAATTCCACTCGTCTCCACTCCAATCTATTCATTTCCATTCCATTCCATTCCACTCCTTTCTTTTGAGAAGATATTCCTCTGTCACTCAGATTGAAGCACAGTGACACAATCTCTGCCCAAATTTCTCCATTCCATTCCGTTCTGTTCCATTCTGTTCCGTTCTGTTCCGTTCTGTTCTGTTCTTGTCGGTTTTGTTCCAACCCGTTCCACTCCACTCCACTGCACTCCAATACATTCCATTGCATCTGACTCCATTGCCTACCATTCCACCCCTCTCCACTCCACTCCACTCCACTCCATTCTGCTCTATCCCATTCCATTCCACTCCATTCCACTGCACTCCACTTCACCCCACTCCACTCCACTTCGTTCCATTCCTTTCCATCCCATTCCATTCCTCTCCATTCCACTCCACTCCACTTCACTCCACTCCACTCCAGTCCACTCAATTCCATTCCATTCTATTCCACTCCATTCCATTCCCTTGCATTCCATTCCATTTCTTTTTCTTTCTAGAGTATCTCACTTTGTCACCCAGCCTGGAGTGCAGTGGCACAAGCTCAGCTCATATTTCACTTCACCATTCCATTCCATTCCATTCCACTGCACACCACTCCACTCCACTCAATTCCAATCCACTCCACTCCAAGCCATTCGCTGACATTCCATTCCAATACCTTCCATTCCACTCCTCTCTTTCGACGGGATCTCTCTCTGTCACACAGGCTGTAACACAGTGGTACAATCTCAGCACACATTTCTTCATTCCATTCCATTGCTTTCCATTCCCTTCCATGCCACTCCATTCCATTCCATTGAAATCCACTACACACCACTCCACGCCACTGCACTCCACTCCATTCCACTCCACTCCACTCCACTCCATTCCTCTCCATTCCATTCCACTCCACTCATCTCCATTAGAATCCACTCGACTCCATTCCATTCCACTCCACTCCATTCCATTCAACTCCTCTCCCGTGCATTCCAATCCACTCCAATTCACTCCATTCCCTTCCATTACACTGCACTCCCCTCCACTCCACTCAATTCCACTCCTCTCCACTCCAATCCATTCCTTTCCATTCCATTCCATTCCATTCCACTCCTTTCTTTCGACAGGATCTCCCTCTGTCACTCAGGCTGTAGCGCAGTAGCATATCTGCACACATTTCTCCATTCAGCTCCGTTCTGTTCCATTCTGTTCCATTCTGTTTCGTTCCTTTCCATTTCGTTCCACTCTGTTCCACTCCACTCCACTCCTCTCCACTACATTTCATTACATCTGATTTTATTCCTTTCCATTCCACTCCATTACACTCCATTCCTCTCTTTCCACAGGATCTCACTCTGTCACACAGCCTGGAGTGTAGTGGCACAATCTCAGCTCACATTTCAATTCACCATTCCATTCCATTATATTCCATTCCACTGCACTCCAATCCACTCAACTCCATTCCCCTCCACTCCAATCCATTCCATGACATTCCATTCCAATCCCTTGCATTCCACTCCTTTCTTTCGACAGGATCTCCCTCTGTCACACAAGTTGTAGTGCAGTGGCATAATCTCAGAACACATTTCTTCATTTCAATCCATTCCATACCCTTCTATTCCACTTCATTCCATTCCATTCCAGTCCACTCCACTCCACTCCATTCCACTCCACTCCATTTCATACCATTCCATTCCACTCCACTCCAATCCATTCCACTCTGCTCCACTACATTAAACTCCATTCCATTCCCCTCCACTTCATTCCATTCAATTCCACTCTATTCCATTCCACTCCACTCCACTCCATTACACTCCACTCCACTCCACTCCATTCCCTTGCACTCCACTCCAATCCATTCCATTCCGTTCCATTCCATTGCATTCCACTCCTTTCTTTTGGCAGGATCACTCTGTCACACAGGCTGTAGGCGCATTGGCACAATATCAGCACACATTTCTCCATTCTGTTCCGTTCTGTTCCATTCTGTTTCGTTCTATTCCATTCTGTTCCCTTCTGTTTCATCCCTTTCCGTTTCGTTCCACTCCGTTCCACCCCACTCCATTCCACTCCAATACATTCCATTACATCTGATTCCATTCATCTCCATTCCACTCCTCTCCACTCCACTGAAATCCAGTCAACTCCTTTCCACTGCATCCCACTCCATTCCGCTCCATTCCACAGCACTCCACTCCACCCCACTCCACTCCACTTCATTCCAATCCTTTCCATCCCATTCCATCCCTCTCCATTCCCCTCCACTGCACTTAACTCCACTCCACTCCAGTCGACTTCATTCCATTCCATTCCCCTGCATTCCATTCCATTCCATTCTTTCGAGAGTATCTCACTCTGTCACACAGCCTGGAGTGCAGTGGCACAATCTAGGCACATATTTCTCCATTCCGTTTCTTTGTGTTCCATTCTGTTAGATTCCGTTCCATTCCATTCCACTCCGTTCCACTCCACTCCAGTCAAATCCACTACGTTCCACTACATCTGATTCCATTCCACTCCATTCCACTTCACTCCACTGCATTCCAATCCACTCAAATCCACTCCATACCATTACATTCCACTCCATTCCACTGCATTCCACTCCACCCCAATCCACTCCACTTCATTCCATTCCATTCCACCCCATTCCATTCTTCTCCATTCCACTCCACTCTACTTCACTCCACTCCACTACACTCCAGTTCACTCCATTCCATTCCATTCCATTCCACTGCAATTCATTCCATTCCTTTCTTTCGAGAGTATCTCACTCTGTCACCGAGTCTGCAGCGCAGTGGCACAATCTCAGCTCACATTCCATTCCACTCCGTTCGGTTCCGTTTGGTTCCGTTCCATTCCATTCCGCTCTGCTCCACTCTGCTCCTCTCCAATCCTCTCCATTCCATTCCATTCCATTGCATTTTACTCCACTACACTCCATTCCACTCAAGTCGACTCCATTCCACTCCACTCCACTACATTCCGTTCCATTAAACTCCATTATATTCCATTCCCCTCTACTCCATTCCACTCCAATTCATTCCACTCCACTCCATTCCATTCCACTCAACTCCATTCCACCCCATCCCACTCCAATCCGCTCCACTCCACTCCATTCTATCCCATTCCACTCCATTGCATTCCATTCCACTCTATTCCATTCCTCTCCACTCCACTCCACTCCAATCCATTCCATTCCATTCCAATACCTTCCATTTCATTCCATTCCATTCCTTTCAACTCCAATCCATTCCATTCCACACCACTCCATTTCACACCACTCCACTGCACTCCACTCCACTCCTTTCCATTCCATTCCACTCCATTCCTTTCTTTCCACAGGATCTCATTTTGAAAAGCTGGAGTGCCATGGCACAATCTCAGCTCACATTACTTTTCACCATTCCATTGCATTCCATTCTGGCCCATTCCATTCCATGCCATTTCCCTCCACTCCCCTGCACTCCACTGCATTCCATTCCACTCCCTCCCATTCCATACACCTCCATGCCAATCCACCCCACTTCACTTCACTCCCCTCTACTCCATTCCACTCCACTGCATTCCATTCCATTCCAGTCCACTCCACTCCATTCCATTCCCTTCCATTCCACCCCACTCCAATCAATTCCACTCCATTCCTTTCCATTCCATTCCACTCCGTTCAATTCCTTTCCACCCCACTCGACCAGATTCCTTTCCACTCTATTCCACTCCATTCCACTCCACTCCTTATAACTCCACTCCACACAACTCCACTCCACTCCACACCATTCCATTCTGTACTACTCCACTCCATTTCACTCCATTCCACTTCACTCCTTTCCACTCCATTCCACTCCTTTCCACTCCATTCCAATCCATTCCAGTCCTCTCCACTCCACTCCACTCCATTCCATTCCTCTGCACTCCACACCATTCCACTCCAATATATTCCACTCCACTCCATTCCATTCCACTCCACTCCAATCCATTCCATTCCCTTCCAATCCCTTCCATTCCATTCCATTCCATTCCATTCTTTTCAAATCCAATCCATTCCATTCCACACCACTCCATTCCACACCACTCCACTACACTGCACTCCCCTCCTTTCCATTCCATTCCACCCCCTTCCAGTCCATTCCTTTCTTTCCACAGGATCTCACTGTCACAAAAGCTGGAGTGACGTGGCACAATCTCTGCTCACATTACTTTTCACTATTCCATTGCATTGCATTCCATTCCATCCCATTCCATTCTATGCCATTTCCCTCCGCTCCCCTGCACTCCACTCCATTCCATTGCACTCCATCCCATTCCATTCGCCTCCATTCCAATCCACTCCATCCCATTCCATTCGCCTCCATTCCAATCCACTCCAATGCACTCCCCTCCTCTCCATTCAACTCCATTTCATTCGACTCCACTACATACCATTCCGTTCCAGTCCACCCCACTCAAGTCCATTCCATTCCACTCCATTCCACTCCACTCCAATAGATTCCACTCCATTCGTTTGCATTCCATTCCACTCCATTCAATACCTTTCCACTCCACTCCACTATATTCCTTTCCACTCTATTCCACTCTATTCCACTCCAATCCATACAACTCCATTCCACCCCACTTCATTCCATTCGACACTACTCCACTCCTTTCCACTCCATTTCACTCCATTCCTCTCCACTCCATTCCACACAATTCCACTCCATTCCAATCCTTTCCAGTACTCTCCAATCCACTCCACTCCATTCCATTTCATTCCACTGCACTCCACTCCATTTCAATCCAATCTATTCCACTCCACTCCAGTCCATTACACTCCTCTCCACTCCAGTTCATTCCATTCCACTCCACTCCACTCAACTCCATTGCATTTAATTCCACTCCATTATGTTCCACTCCATTCCACTCCACTCCATTCTATTCCACTACAAACCATTCCATTCCATCCCACTCCACTCCACTCCATTCCACTCCACTAGACTCCATTCCATTCCATTCCACTCCACTGTACTCCATTCCACTCCACTCCACTCCATTCCATGCCACTCAATTCCATTTCACTCCATTCCATTTCAGTTCACACCATTGCATTCCATTCCACTCCACTGCATTCAATTCCATTCGATATCATTCCATTCGATTCCATTACAATGCATCCCAATCCATTCCACTACATTCCACTTCACTCCACTCCTTTCCGCTCCATTCCCCTCAATTCCACTCCATTCAATTCCACTCCATTGCATTCCACTCCACTCCATTCTCCTCCACTCCATTCCACTCCACTACACTCCATTCCATGCCATTCAATTCCATTCCACTCCATTCCACTCTACTCCAGTCCATTCCAATCCATTCCACTCCATTCCACTGCATTCCAGTCCACTCCATTCCATTCCACTCTACCCCAGTCAATTCCAATCCATTCCACTCCATTCCACTGCATTCCAGTCCATTCCACTCCACTCAACTCCACTCCATTCCATTCCATTCCGTTCCATTCCATGCCGTTGCACTCCACTCCATTCCACTCCACTCCATTCCATTTCACTCCACTCCATTCCATTCCATTTGATTCCACTCCATTTCATTCCACTCCACTCCACTGCATTCCACTCCACTCTATTCCAGTCCACTGCACTCCATTTCACTCCACTCCACATCACCCTACTCCAATCAACTCCAATCTATTCCACTCCACTCCATTCCATTCCATTCCACTCCATTCCATTTCGTTCCATTCCACTTCACTCCAATCCACTGCACTCCACTCCACCGAATTCCACTCCATTCCACTCCATTCCTTTCCATTCTAGTCCACTCCACTCCCCTCCACTCCATGCCACTCCACTCCATGGCATTCCACTCCACTCCACTCCACTTTATACCAGTACATTAAACTTCACTCCACTCCATTCCAATCCAATCCACTTCATTCCACTGCACTCCACTCCATTCTATTCCATTCCATTCCACTCCATTCCATTCCAGTCCACTCCAATCTACTACATTCCACTCCACTCCATTCCATTCCACTGCATTCCACTCCACTCAACTCCATTTTATCCATTCACCTCCATTCCACTCCATTGTACTCCACTCCATTTTACTCCACTCCATTCCTTTCCATTACACTCCATTCCCCTCCACTCCATTCCATTTCACTCCTTTCCTTTCCATTCCATTCCACAACATTCCATTCCACTCCACTCGACTCCACTCCATTCCACTCCAATCAATTCCACTACAATCAACTCGATTCTATTCCTATCCATTGCAATCCACTCTATTCCATTTCACTCCACTCCACACCATTCCATTCTACTCCAGTGCATTCATCTCCATTCCACTCCACTCCACTCCATTCCACTCCACTCCATTCCACTCCACTGCATTTCATTCCATTCCACTCCACTCCATTCCACTCCACTCCATTCCACTCCACTGCATTTCATTCCATTCCACTCCACTCCATTCCACTCCACTCCATTCCACTCCACTGCATTTCATTCCATTCCACTCTACTCCATTCTAATCCTCTCCATTCCAATCCACTCCACTCCATTCCATTCCATTTCACTCCACTCCTGTCCATTCCAACCGATTCCACTCCATTCCACTCCACTCCACTCCTTTCCCCTCTACTCTACTCCATTCCACTCCATTCCCCTCCATTCCATTACAAGATATTCCTCTCCAATTCACTCCACTCCACTCCATTCCATTCCATTTCATTCCACTCCACTTCATTCCACTCCACTCCACTGCATTCGACTCCACACTATTCCAGTCCACTCCACTTCATTTCACTCCACTCCACATCACCCCACTCCACTCAAGTCCATTCCATTCCACTCCACTCCGTTCCTTTCCATTCCAATGCACTTCACTCCACTCAACTCCATCCCAGTCCATTCCATTCCTCTCCATTACACTGCACTCCTTCCTTTCCATTCCATTCCACTCCACTCCACTCCAATCCATCTCACTCTACTCCATTCCACTACACTACACTCCATTCCAATCCATTCCACTCCACTCCACTCCATTCCAATCCATTTCACTTCATTCCACCGCACTCCACTGCATTCAATTCCATTGCAGTCCATTCCATTTCTTTCCACTCCATTCCATTCCATTCCACTCCATTCCACTACATTCCACTCCACTCCACTCCATTCCATTCCATTCCACTCCATTCCATTCCACTCCATTGCACTCCACTCCACTCCATTTTACTCCATTCACCTCCATTACACTCCATTGGACTCCACTGCATTCCACTCCTCTCCATTCCATTCCATTAGAATCTATTCCACTCCACTCCAGTCCACTCCATTCCACGTCACTCCATTCCACTGAACTCCACTTGATTCCATTCCTATCCTAACCAATCCACTGTATTCCATTCCACTACACTCCATTACACTCAAATCCACTCCACTCCATTCCACTCCAATTCATTCAACTCCATTCTGCTCCACTCCATTCCACTCTCTCCAATACATTCCATTCCATTCCACTCCACTCCACTCCATTCCAACCCAGTCCACTCCATTCAACTCCACTCCACTCCATTCCATGCCATTCCATTCCATTTCACTCCATTCCATTCCACTAATCTCCATTCCATTCCATTCCACTCCATTCAAGTACACTCCTCTCCACTCCACTACATTCCTTTCCGTTCCATTCCATTCCACTCCCCTCCATTCCATTCCACTCCATTCCATTCCTCTTCATTCCACTCCACTCCACTCCATTCCACTCCACTCTACTCTATTCCATTCCACTCCACCCTACTCCATTCCATTCCACTCCACTCTACTCCATTCCATTCCATCCCAATCCATTTGATGGCATTGCACTCTGCTCCATTCCACTCCACTCCATTCCAGTCCACTCTATTCCATTCCATTCCTTACAACTCCATTCCACTCCACTCCACTCCATCCCCCCCATTGCATTCCATTCCTTTCCACTCCACTCCATTCCACTCCAATCTACTCCATTCCACTCCACTCCACTCTGTTCCACTACATTCCATTCCGTTCCTCTCATTCCATTCCACTCCATTCCATTCTAGTCCACTCCACTGCATTTCACTCTACTCCATTCTATTCCACTTCACTCTATTCCATTCCATTCCATTCACTACACTACACTCCCCTCCACTTCACTCCAATAAACTCCATTCCATTCCACTTCACTCCACTCCACTGTATTCCATTCCATTCCACTTCACTCCTTCGAAATCCACTCCATTCTATTGCACTCCATTCCACTCCACTCGATTCCATTCCTCTCCATTCCTTTCAATTCCATTCCACTCCATTCCATTTCTTTCCACTCCAATCAATTCCTCTCCCCTCCACTCCAATCCATTCCTTTACATTCCATTCCATTCCACCTCTTTCTTTCAACAGGATCTCCCTCTGTCACTCAGGGTGTAGTGCAGTGGCACAATCTCTACACACATTTCTCCATTCCATTCCGTTCCATTCTTTTCTGTTCCATTCTGCTTAATTCCTTTCCATTTCGTTCCACTCTGATCCTCTCCACTCCACTCCAATGCATTCCATTACATCTGATTCCATTCCACTCCATTCCACTCCTTTCCATTCCACTGCACTCCACTCTACTTCATTCCACTGCATCCTCTTCCATTCTGCTCCATTCCACTGCACTCCTCTCCACCCCACTGCACTCCACTTCCTTCCATTCCTTTCCATTCTATTTCATTCCTTTCCATTCCCCTCCGCTACACTTCACTCCACTCCACTCCAGTCCACTCCATTATTTTCCATTCCATTCCATTCCATTCCCCTGAATTCCATTCCATTCCTTTCTTTTTTTTTAAGGAAACAAATTATGTTTAGAAATTTATATTTTAAAAATGCATTTACGTATTATTAAGAAACATCAGACAAACCAAAATTGAGGAACATTCTACAAAAGACCTAACTGGTACTCTTCAAAAACGACAAAGTCATTGTGAGCAACGAAAGACTAAAAAATATCTGTCAGATTACAGAAGATCTAGATGGTAGTATTAAATGCAACATGATAGCATGCATTGTATTATGAAACAGAAACAGGATTATTTGGAACATTTGGTGCAATCAAATCAAATCTATAGTATAGTTATGGCATCAAAGTTTTGTTTTTTTTTCTGATAAATATATCATGTTATTTAAGATTTTCAAGAAGAAGGGAAACTAATTGAAGGGCATAATTCTCACTATTACCTATGCACCTCTTTTAAAAATCTAAAATCAATTAAAACTCTATAGACAATGTTTTTGAAATGATAGCTTGTATTTAAATTTACTATCTAATACTTTGTTTCTTTTCATTTTTCTAATTAGGTGATTAATTAATTTGTTATTATTATACTTTAGGTTTTATGGTACATGTGCGCAATATGCAGGTTAGTTACATATCTACACATGTGCCATGCTGGTGCACTGCATGCACTAACTCGTCGTCTAGCATTAGGTATATCCCCCAATGCTATCCCTCCCCCCTCCGCCCACCCCACAACAGTCCCCAGAGTGTGATGTTCCCCTTCCTGTGTCCATGTGTTCTCATTGTTCAATTCCCATCTATGACTGAAAATATGTGGTGTTTGGTTTTTTGTTCTTGTGAGAGTTTACTGAGAATGATGATTTCCAATTTCATCCATGTCCCTACAAAGGACATGAACTCATCATTTTATATGGCTGCATAATATTCCATGGTGTATATGGGCCACATTTTCTTAATCCAGTCTATCATCGTTGGACATTTGGGTTGGTTCCAAGTCTTTGCTATTGTGAATAATGCCACAATAAATATACGTGTGCATGTGTCTTTATAGCAGCATGATTTATAGTCCTTTGGGTATATACCCAGTAATGGGATGGCTGGGTCAAATGGTATTTCTGGTTCTAGATCCCTGAGGAATCGCCACACTGACTTCCACAATGGTTGAACTAGTTTACAGTCCCACCAACAGTGTAAAAGTGTTCCTATTTTGCCACATCCTCTCCAGCATCTGTTGTTTCCTGACTTTTTAATGATTGCCATTCTAACTGGTATGAGATGGTATCTCATTGTGGTTTTGATTTGCATTTCTCTGATGGCCAGTGATGGTGAGCATTTTTTCATGTATTTTTTGGCTGCATAAATGTCTTCCTTCGAGAAGTGTCTGTTCATGTCCTTTGCCCACTTTAATGGGGTTGTTTGTTTTTTCTTGTAAATTTGTTTGAGTTCATTGTAGATTCTGGATATTAGCCCTTTGTCAGATGAGAAGCTTGCAAAAATTTTCTCCCATTTTGTAGGTTGCCTGTTCACTCTGATGGTAGTTTATTTTGCTGTGCAAAAGCTGTTTAGTTGAATTAGATCCAATTTGTCAATTTTGGCTTTTGTTGCCATTGCTTTTGGTGTTTTAGACATGAAGTCCTTGCCCATGCCTCTGCACTGAATGGTAATGCCTAGGTTTTCTTCTAGGGTTTTTATGGTTTTAAATCTAACGTTTAAGTCTTTAATCCATCTTGAATTGATTTTTCTATAAGGTGTAAGGAAGGGATCCAGTTTCAGCTTTCTAAATATGGCTAGCCAGTTTTCCCAGCACTATTTATTAAATAGGGAATCCTTTCCCCATTGCTTGTTTTTTTCAGGTTTGGGGGCAGGGCACAGACAAACAAAAAGACAGCAGTAACCTCTACAGACTTAAATGACCCTGTCTGAGAGCTTTGAAGAGAGCAGTGGTTCTCCCAGCACGCAGATGGAGATCTGAGAACGGGCAGACTGCCTTCTCAAGTGGCTCCCTGACCCCTGACCCCTGAGCAGCCTAACTGGGAGGCACCCTTCAGCAGAGGCAGACTGACACCTCACAAGGCCGAGTACTCCAACACACATGCAGCTGAGGGTCCTGTCTTTTGGAAGGAAAATTAACAAACAGAAAGGACATCCACACCAAAACCCATCTGTACATCACCATCCTCAAAGACCAAAAGTAGATAAAACCACAAAGATGGGGAAAAAACAGAGCAGAAAATCTGGAAACTCTAAAAAGCAGAATGTCTCTCCTTCTACAAAGGAATGCAGTTCCTCACCAGCAATGGAACAAAGCTGGATGGAGAATGACTTTGACGAGCTGAGAGAAGAAGGCTTCAGACTACCAAATTACTCCGAGGTACTGGAGGATATTCATACCAAAGGCAAAGAAGTTGAAAACTTTGAAAAAAATTTAGAAGAATGTATAACTAGAATAACCAATACAGAGAAGTGCTTAAAGGAGCTGATGGAGTTGAAAACCAAGGCTTGAGAACTTCATGAAGAATGCGGAAGCCTTAGGAGCCGATGCGATCAAATGGAAGAAAGAGTATCAGCAATGGAAGATGAAATGAATGAAATGAAGTGAGAAGGGAAGTTTAGAGAAAAAAGAATAAAAAGAAACAAACAAAGCCTCCAAGAAATATGGGACTATGTGGAAAAGACAAAATCTCCGTCTGATTGGTGTACCTGAAAGTGACGGGGAGAATGGAACCAAGTTGGAAAACACTCTGCAGGATATTATCCAGGAGAACTTCCCCAATCTAGAAAGGCAGGCCAACATTCAGATTCAGGAAATACAGAGAATGCCACAAAGATACTCCTTGAGAAGAGCAACTCCAACACACATAATTGTCAGATTCACCAAAGTTGAAATGAAGGAAAAAATGTTAAGGGCAGCCAGAGAGAAAGGTCGGGTTACCATCAAAGGGAAGCCCATCAGACTAACAGCAGATCTCTCGGCAGAAACTCTACAAGCCAGAAGAGAGTGGGGGCCAATATTCAACATTCTTAAAGAAAAGAATTTCCAACCCAGGATTTCATATCCAGCCAAATTAAGCTTCATAAGTGAAGGAGAAATAAAATCCTTTACAGAGAAGCAAATGCTGAGAGATTTTGTCACCACCAGGCCTGCCCTAAAAGAGCTCCTGAAGGAAGCACTAAACATGGAAAGGCACAACATGTACCAGCCGCTGCAAAATCATGCCAAAATGTAAAGACCATCGAGACTAGGTAGAGACTGCATCAACTAATGAGCAAAATAACCAGCTAACATCAGAATGACAGGATCAAATTCACACATAAAAATATTAACTTTAAATGTAAATGGACTAAATGCTCCAACTAAAAGACACAGACTGGCAAATTGGATAAAGAGTCAAGACCCATCAGTGTGCTGTATTCAGGAAACCCATCTCACGTGCAGAGACACACATAGGCTCAAAATAAAAGGATGGAGGAAGATCTACCAAGCAAATGGAAAACAAAAAAAGGCAGGGGTTGCAATCCTAGTCTCTGAGAAAACAGACTTTAAACCAACAAAGATCAAAAGAGACAAAGAAGGCCATTACATAATGGTAAAGGGATCAATTCAACAAGAAGAGTTAACTATCCTAAATATATATGCACCCAATAAAGGAGCACCCAGATTCATAAATCAAGTCCTGAGTGACCTACAAAGAGACTTAGACTCCCTCACATTAATAATGGGAGAGTTAACACCCTACTGTCAACATTAGACAGATCAACAAGACAGAAAGTCAACAAGGATACCCAGGAATTGAACTCAGCTCTGCACCGAGTGGACCTAATAGCACCAAGTGGACCTAATAGATATCTACAGAACTCTCCACCACAAATCAACAGAATATACATTTTTTTTCAGCACCACACCACACCTATTCGAAAATTGACCACATACTTGGAAGTAAAGCTCTCCTCAGTAAATGTAAAAGAATAGAAATTATAACAAACTGTCTCTCAGATCACAGTGCAATCAAGCTAGAACTCAGGATTAAGAATCTCACTCAAAACCGCTCAACTGCATGGAAACTGAACAATCTGCTCCTGAATGACTACTGGGTACATAACGAAATGAAGGCAGAAATAAAGATGTTCTTTGAAACCAACGAGAACCAAGACACAACATACCAGAATCTTTAGGATGTATTCAAAGCAGTGTGCAGAGAGAAATTTATAGCACTAAATGCCTACAAGAGAAAGCAGGAAAGATCCAAAATTGACACCATAACATCTCAATTAAAAGAACTAGAAAAGCAAGAGCAAACACATTCAAAAGCTAGCAGAAGGCAAGAAATAACTAAAATCAGAGCAGAACTGAAAGAAATAGAGACACAAAAAACCCTTCAAAGAATTAATGAATGCAGGACTGGTTTTTTGAAAGGATCAACAAAATTGATAGACTGCTAGCAAGGTTAATAAAGAAAAAAAGAGAGAAGAATCAAATAGATGCAATAAAAAGTGATAAAGGGGATATCACCATCGATCCCACAGAAATACAAACTACCATCAGAGAATACTACAAACACCTCTACGCAAATAAACTAGAAAATCTAGAAGAAATGGATAAATTCCTGGACACATACACTCTCCCGACTAAACCAGGAAGAAGATGAATCTCTGAATAGACCAATAACAGGAGCTGAAATTGTGGCAATAATCAATAGCTTAACAACCAAAAAGAGTCCAGGACCAGATGGATTAACAGCCGAATTCTATCAGAGGTACAAGCAGGAGCTGGTAGCATTCCTTCTGAAACTATTCCAATCAATAGAAAAAGAGGGAATCCTCCCTAACTCATTTTATGAGGCCAGCATCATCCTGATACCAACGCCGAGCAGAGACACAACCAAAAAAGAGAATTTTAGACCAATATCCTTGATGAACATTGATGCAAATATCCTCAATAAAATATTGGCGAACCGAATCCAGCAGCACATCAAAAAGCTTATCCACCATGATCAAGTGGGATTCATCCCTGGGATGCAAGGCTGGTTCAATATACACAAATCAATAAATGTAATCCAGCATATAAACAGAACCAAAGAGAAAAACCACATGATTATCTCAATAGATGCAGAAAAGGCCTTTGACAAAATTCAACAACCCTTCATGCTAAAAACTGTCAATAAATTAGGTATAGATGGGACATATCTCAAAATAATAAGAGCTATCTATGACAAACCCACAGCCCATATCATACTGAATGGGCAAAAACTGGAAGCATTCCCTTTGAAAACTGGCACAAGACAGGGATGCCCTCTCTCACCACTCCTATTCAACATAGTGTTGGAAGTTCTGGCCAGGGCAATTAGGCAGGAGAAGGAAATAAAGGGTATTCAATTGGGAAAAATGGAAGTCAAATTGTCCCTGTTTGCAGATGACATGATTGTATATCTAGAAAAACCCATTGTCTCAGCCCAAAGTCTCCTTAAGCTGATAAGCAACTTCAGCAAAGTCTCAGGATACAAAATCAATGTACAAAAATCACAAGCATTCTTATACACCAACAACAGACAAACAGAGAGCCAAATCATGAGTGAACTCCCATTCACAATTGCTTCAAAGAGAATAAAATACCTAGGAATCCAACTTACAAGGGACGTGAAGGACCTCTTCAAGGAGAACTACGAACCACTGCTGAAGGAAATAAAAGAGGATACAAACAAATGGAAGAACATTCCATGCTTATGGGTAGGAAGAATAAATATCGTTAAAATGGCCATACTGCCCAAGGTAATTTACAGATTCAATGCCATCCTCATCAAGCTACCAATGACTTTCTTCACAGAATTGGAAAAACTACTTTAAAATTCATATGGAACCATTCCTTTCCATTCCATTCCATTCCACTGCACTCCACTCCACTGCACTCAATTCCACTAAACTCCACTCCAATCCATTCCATGGCATTCCATTCCAATCCCCTCCTTTCCACTCCTTTCCTTCGACAGGATCTCCCTCTGTCACACAAGCTGTAGTGCAGTGGCACAATCTCAGCACACATTTCTTCATTCCATTCCATTCCTTTCCCTTCTATTCCACTCCATTCCATTCCACTCCACTCCTCTCCATTCCAATACATTCCACTCCATTATACTCCACTCCATTCCATTTCACTCCACTCCATTCCAATCCATTCCACTCTATTCCACTCCACTGCTCTCCATTCCACTCCATTCCACTCCATTAAACTCCATTCAATTCCATTCCACTCCACTCCACTCCAATCCATTCCACTCTATTCAATTCCACTCCACTCCACTCCATTCCATTCCATTCCATTCCAATCCATTCCATTCCATTTCGTTCCACTGCTATCCATTCCATTCCTTTCTTTCGAGAGTACATCACTCTCTCAGCCATCCTTGTGCGCTGTTGCACAATCTCAGCTCTCATTCCATTCGTTTCTGTTCCAATCCTGTTCCGTTCTGCTCTTCTCTGCTCCGCTCCGCTCCATGCACTCCATTCCATTTCATTCCATTCAAATCAATTCCGCTCCACTCCACTCCAATCCATTCCATTCCATTCCATTGTATTCCTTTCCTTCGACAGGATCTCCCTCTGTTACACAGGTGCAATTGTACAATGTCAGCACACATTTCTCCATTCCGTTCCGTTCCGTTCCATTTCGTTCTGTTCTGTTCCATTCGGTTCCATTTCACTCCGTTGCAATCCACTCCACTACACTCCACTATATTCCATTACATCTCATTCTATTCCAATCCCTTCAACTCCTCTCCACTCCATTGTACTCCACTCCACTCTATTCCACTCCATCTCATCCCATTCTGCTCCATTCCACTGCACTCCACTCCACCCCACTCCACTCCACTTCATTCCATTCCATTCCAACCCATTCCATTCTTCTCCATTCCCCTCCATTTCACTTCACTCCACTCCACTCCAGTCCACTCCACTCCATTCCATTCAAAATTCCATTCCACTGCATTCCATTCCATTCCTTTCATGCGAGAGTATCTAACTCTGTCTCACAGCCTGGAGAGTAGTGGCACAATCTCAGCTTCCATTCCATTCCATTGCATTCCATTCCATTCCATTCCACTCCATTCCACTCCGTTGCGTTCCACTAGACTCCACTACATTCCATTCCACTCCATTTCGCTCCGTCCCATTCCAATCAATTCCATGCTATTCCACTCTCCTCCACTCCAATCCACTTCACTCCATTCCACTCCATTCCCTTCCCCTCCATTCCACTCCATTCCTTTCCATTCCATTCCATTCCATTACACTCTACTCCACTCCATTCCATTCCACTCAACTCAAATCCACTCCATACAATTCCATTCAATTCCACTTCACTCCATTCCACTCCTCTACACTCCAGTCCACTCCATTCCACTCCACTCCATTCCACTGCACTACACTCTATTCCATTCCATTCCACTCCATTCCACTCCACTCCACTACATTCCAATCCGTTCCACTCCATTCCACTCCACTCCATTCCATTCCATTCTATTCCATTCCATTCCATTCCAGTCCACTCCTTTCCAATCCACTCCATTCCATTCTATTCCATTCCACTCCATTTCATTCCATTCCACTCTACTCCATTTCAATCCAATTCATTCCACTCCACTCAATTCCATTCCATTCCATTCAACTCCATTGCACTCCACCCCACTCCATTCCACTCCAGTCCAATCCATTCCATTGCATTCCACCCCATTCCACTCCAATCCACTCCACTTCACTCCACTCCACTCCATTCCATTCCACTCCACTCCACTCCATTCCATTCCACTGCATTCCATTCCATTCCACTGCATTCCACTCCTCTCCACTCCACTCCAGTCCATTCACTCAACACTACTCAACTCCACACCATTCCATTCCATTCCATTTAACTCCATTCCATTACATTCTACTCCTTTCCAGCCCACACCACTCTACTCTACCCCACTCTACTCCACTTCATTCCCTTCCATTCCACTCCACTCCATTCCATTCAATTCCACTACATAACACTCCATTCCATTCCACTCCACTCCATTCCACTCCACTCCATTCTATTTCATTCGATTCCTTGCCACTCCACTCCACTCCATTCCATTCCACTTCACTCCACTCCACTTCACTCCAATTCATTCCACTCCACTCATTTCCATTCCATTCCATTCCATTGCACTCCACTCCATTCCATTCCACTCTACTCTCCCTTCTACTCCACTTCTCTCCATTCCATTCCACTCCACTCCATTCCACTCCATTCCATTCCTCTCCATTCCATTCCACTCCATTCCATTGCACTCCATTCCAGTGCATGCCATTCCATTCCACTCCACTCTACTACACTTCATTCCACTGCGTTCAACCCCATTCTGCTCCACTCCACTCCATTCCTGTCCACTACATTCCATGACATTTGATTCAATTCCATTCCATTCCACTCCACTCCATTCCATTCCACTCCACTCCTCTCAATTCTACTGCACTTCTCTCCATTACATTCCATCTCATTCCACTCCATTCCACTCTACTCCACTGAATTCCATTCCGTTCCATTCCACTCCACTCCACTCCATTATAACCCATTCCACTCCATTCCACTCGGCTGCAATCCATTCCTGTCCACTCTACTCAATTCCATTCCATTCCACCTCTTTCCATTCCATTCCACTCCATTCCATTCCATTGCACGCCATTCCACTCCACCCACTCCACTCCACTCCAATCCTCTCCATTACACTCCACTTCTCTCCATTCCATTCCATTGCATTCCACTCCACTCGATTCCATTACACCCTACTCCTCTCCATTCTACTCCACTTCTCTTAATTCCATTCCATTCTATTCCTCTCCATTCCATTCCAATCCACTCCACTGAACTCCACTCCATTCCATTCCACTGCATTCCATTCCACTGCATTCTACTCCACTCAACTCCGCTCCCCTGGATTCCATTCCATTCCACTCCACTCCATCCCATTCCACTGCACTCCTTTCCAGTCCACTCTACTCCATTCCATTCCATTGCATCCCACTCCATTCCATTCCATTCCACTCCTTTCCATTCAATTACACTCCATTCCATTCCATTCCACTCCTTTCAATTCCATTACACTCCATTCCACTCCACTCCACTTCACTCCATTGCATCCTGTTCCATTCCATACCGCTCCATTCCTTTCCATTCCATTGCATTCCATTCCATTCCACTCCACTTCACTTCAATACACTCCACTCCACTCCATTCCACTCCATTCTATTCCATTCCATACCATTCCACTCCATTCCATGCCATTCCACTTCACTCTACTCCATTCCATTCCATTCCATTCAATTTCACTCAATTCCATTCAATTCCATTCAATTCCTTTCCATTCCACTCCGTTTCACTCCACTCCACTCCAGACCACTACATTCCATTACATCCGATTCCATTCCTCTCCATTACAATCCTTTCTACTCCACTGCACTCCATTCCAGACTATTCCACTCCATCCCATTCCATTCCCCTCCATTCCACTGCAATCTTCTTCATCCCACTCCACTCCACTTCACTCCATTCCATTCCATGCCATTCCTCTCTCTTCCACTCCACTCCACTTCATTACACTCCACTCCAATCCACTCCATTTCCTCTACTACACTGCACTCCACTCCACTCCACTTCTCAATTTTACACTCCATTCCATTCCATTCAATTCGATTCCATTCAATTCCATTCCAATCTACTCCACTCCAATCCACTCTATTCCATTCCATTCCACTCCATTCTACTCCTCTCCATTGCACTCCTCTCCATTGCACTACACTCCATTCCACTCCGCTCCAATGCACTACACTCCATTCCACTCCACTCAACTCCATTCCTGTCCATTCCATTCCACTCTATTCCACTCCACTACATTCCATTCCATTCCACTCCAAACCAATCAACTACACTCCATTACATTCCATTGCATTCCTCTCCATTCCACTCCACTCAATTCCATTCCATCCCATTCCAATCCATACCACTCCACTCCACTCCATTCCCCTATATTCCACTCCAATCCATTTCACTCCATTCCATTCTGCTCCATTCCATTCCACTCAATTCCACACAACTCAACTCCATTGCACTCCATTCACCTCCATTCCACTGCACCCCATTCCATTCCATTCCACTCCATTCCTCTCCATTCCATTCCACTCCACTCCACTCCATTCCATTCCACTGCATTCCATTCCATTCCACTGCATTCCACTCCTCTCCACTCCACTCCAGTCCATTCACTCAACACTACTCAACTCCACACCATTCCATTCCATTCCATTTAACTCCATTCCATTACATTCTACTCCTTTCCAGCCCACACCACTCTACTCTACCCCACTCTACTCCACTTCATTCCCTTCCATTCCACTCCACTCCATTCCATTCAATTCCACTACATAACACTCCATTCCATTCCACTCCACTCCATTCCACTCCACTCCATTCTATTTCATTCGATTCCTTGCCACTCCACTCCACTCCATTCCATTCCACTTCACTCCACTCCACTTCACTCCAATTCATTCCACTCCACTCATTTCCATTCCATTCCATTCCATTGCACTCCACTCCATTCCATTCCACTCTACTCTCCCTTCTACTCCACTTCTCTCCATTCCATTCCACTCCACTCCATTCCACTCCATTCCATTCCTCTCCATTCCATTCCACTCCATTCCATTGCACTCCATTCCAGTGCATGCCATTCCATTCCACTCCACTCTACTACACTTCATTCCACTGCGTTCAACCCCATTCTGCTCCACTCCACTCCATTCCTGTCCACTACATTCCATGACATTTGATTCAATTCCATTCCATTCCACTCCACTCCATTCCATTCCACTCCACTCCTCTCAATTCTACTGCACTTCTCTCCATTACATTCCATCTCATTCCACTCCATTCCACTCTACTCCACTGAATTCCATTCCGTTCCATTCCACTCCACTCCACTCCATTATAACCCATTCCACTCCATTCCACTCGGCTGCAATCCATTCCTGTCCACTCTACTCAATTCCATTCCATTCCACCTCTTTCCATTCCATTCCACTCCATTCCATTCCATTGCACGCCATTCCACTCCACCCACTCCACTCCACTCCAATCCTCTCCATTACACTCCACTTCTCTCCATTCCATTCCATTGCATTCCACTCCACTCGATTCCATTACACCCTACTCCTCTCCATTCTACTCCACTTCTCTTAATTCCATTCCATTCTATTCCTCTCCATTCCATTCCAATCCACTCCACTGAACTCCACTCCATTCCATTCCACTGCATTCCATTCCACTGCATTCTACTCCACTCAACTCCGCTCCCCTGGATTCCATTCCATTCCACTCCACTCCATCCCATTCCACTGCACTCCTTTCCAGTCCACTCTACTCCATTCCATTCCATTGCATCCCACTCCATTCCATTCCATTCCACTCCTTTCCATTCAATTACACTCCATTCCATTCCATTCCACTCCTTTCAATTCCATTACACTCCATTCCACTCCACTCCACTTCACTCCATTGCATCCTGTTCCATTCCATACCGCTCCATTCCTTTCCATTCCATTGCATTCCATTCCATTCCACTCCACTTCACTTCAATACACTCCACTCCACTCCATTCCACTCCATTCTATTCCATTCCATACCATTCCACTCCATTCCATGCCATTCCACTTCACTCTACTCCATTCCATTCCATTCCATTCAATTTCACTCAATTCCATTCAATTCCATTCAATTCCTTTCCATTCCACTCCGTTTCACTCCACTCCACTCCAGACCACTACATTCCATTACATCCGATTCCATTCCTCTCCATTACAATCCTTTCTACTCCACTGCACTCCATTCCAGACTATTCCACTCCATCCCATTCCATTCCCCTCCATTCCACTGCAATCTTCTTCATCCCACTCCACTCCACTTCACTCCATTCCATTCCATGCCATTCCTCTCTCTTCCACTCCACTCCACTTCATTACACTCCACTCCAATCCACTCCATTTCCTCTACTACACTGCACTCCACTCCACTCCACTTCTCAATTTTACACTCCATTCCATTCCATTCAATTCGATTCCATTCAATTCCATTCCAATCTACTCCACTCCAATCCACTCTATTCCATTCCATTCCACTCCATTCTACTCCTCTCCATTGCACTCCTCTCCATTGCACTACACTCCATTCCACTCCGCTCCAATGCACTACACTCCATTCCACTCCACTCAACTCCATTCCTGTCCATTCCATTCCACTCTATTCCACTCCACTACATTCCATTCCATTCCACTCCAAACCAATCAACTACACTCCATTACATTCCATTGCATTCCTCTCCATTCCACTCCACTCAATTCCATTCCATCCCATTCCAATCCATACCACTCCACTCCACTCCATTCCCCTATATTCCACTCCAATCCATTTCACTCCATTCCATTCTGCTCCATTCCATTCCACTCAATTCCACACAACTCAACTCCATTGCACTCCATTCACCTCCATTCCACTGCACCCCATTCCATTCCATTCCACTCCATTCCTCTCCATTCCATTCCACTCCACTCCACTCCATTCCATTCCACTGCATTCCATTCCATTCCACTGCATTCCACTCCTCTCCACTCCACTCCAGTCCATTCACTCAACACTACTCAACTCCACACCATTCCATTCCATTCCATTTAACTCCATTCCATTACATTCTACTCCTTTCCAGCCCACACCACTCTACTCTACCCCACTCTACTCCACTTCATTCCCTTCCATTCCACTCCACTCCATTCCATTCAATTCCACTACATAACACTCCATTCCATTCCACTCCACTCCATTCCACTCCACTCCATTCTATTTCATTCGATTCCTTGCCACTCCACTCCACTCCATTCCATTCCACTTCACTCCACTCCACTTCACTCCAATTCATTCCACTCCACTCATTTCCATTCCATTCCATTCCATTGCACTCCACTCCATTCCATTCCACTCTACTCTCCCTTCTACTCCACTTCTCTCCATTCCATTCCACTCCACTCCATTCCACTCCATTCCATTCCTCTCCATTCCATTCCACTCCATTCCATTGCACTCCATTCCAGTGCATGCCATTCCATTCCACTCCACTCTACTACACTTCATTCCACTGCGTTCAACCCCATTCTGCTCCACTCCACTCCATTCCTGTCCACTACATTCCATGACATTTGATTCAATTCCATTCCATTCCACTCCACTCCATTCCATTCCACTCCACTCCTCTCAATTCTACTGCACTTCTCTCCATTACATTCCATCTCATTCCACTCCATTCCACTCTACTCCACTGAATTCCATTCCGTTCCATTCCACTCCACTCCACTCCATTATAACCCATTCCACTCCATTCCACTCGGCTGCAATCCATTCCTGTCCACTCTACTCAATTCCATTCCATTCCACCTCTTTCCATTCCATTCCACTCCATTCCATTCCATTGCACGCCATTCCACTCCACCCACTCCACTCCACTCCAATCCTCTCCATTACACTCCACTTCTCTCCATTCCATTCCATTGCATTCCACTCCACTCGATTCCATTACACCCTACTCCTCTCCATTCTACTCCACTTCTCTTAATTCCATTCCATTCTATTCCTCTCCATTCCATTCCAATCCACTCCACTGAACTCCACTCCATTCCATTCCACTGCATTCCATTCCACTGCATTCTACTCCACTCAACTCCGCTCCCCTGGATTCCATTCCATTCCACTCCACTCCATCCCATTCCACTGCACTCCTTTCCAGTCCACTCTACTCCATTCCATTCCATTGCATCCCACTCCATTCCATTCCATTCCACTCCTTTCCATTCAATTACACTCCATTCCATTCCATTCCACTCCTTTCAATTCCATTACACTCCATTCCACTCCACTCCACTTCACTCCATTGCATCCTGTTCCATTCCATACCGCTCCATTCCTTTCCATTCCATTGCATTCCATTCCATTCCACTCCACTTCACTTCAATACACTCCACTCCACTCCATTCCACTCCATTCTATTCCATTCCATACCATTCCACTCCATTCCATGCCATTCCACTTCACTCTACTCCATTCCATTCCATTCCATTCAATTTCACTCAATTCCATTCAATTCCATTCAATTCCTTTCCATTCCACTCCGTTTCACTCCACTCCACTCCAGACCACTACATTCCATTACATCCGATTCCATTCCTCTCCATTACAATCCTTTCTACTCCACTGCACTCCATTCCAGACTATTCCACTCCATCCCATTCCATTCCCCTCCATTCCACTGCAATCTTCTTCATCCCACTCCACTCCACTTCACTCCATTCCATTCCATGCCATTCCTCTCTCTTCCACTCCACTCCACTTCATTACACTCCACTCCAATCCACTCCATTTCCTCTACTACACTGCACTCCACTCCACTCCACTTCTCAATTTTACACTCCATTCCATTCCATTCAATTCGATTCCATTCAATTCCATTCCAATCTACTCCACTCCAATCCACTCTATTCCATTCCATTCCACTCCATTCTACTCCTCTCCATTGCACTCCTCTCCATTGCACTACACTCCATTCCACTCCGCTCCAATGCACTACACTCCATTCCACTCCACTCAACTCCATTCCTGTCCATTCCATTCCACTCTATTCCACTCCACTACATTCCATTCCATTCCACTCCAAACCAATCAACTACACTCCATTACATTCCATTGCATTCCTCTCCATTCCACTCCACTCAATTCCATTCCATCCCATTCCAATCCATACCACTCCACTCCACTCCATTCCCCTATATTCCACTCCAATCCATTTCACTCCATTCCATTCTGCTCCATTCCATTCCACTCAATTCCACACAACTCAACTCCATTGCACTCCATTCACCTCCATTCCACTGCACCCCATTCCATTCCATTCCACTCCATTCCTCTCCATTCCACTCCACTCCACTTCACTCCACTTCACTCCAATCCATTCCATTCAACTCCACTCCACTGCACTCCAGTACACTCTACTCCACTCCTCAACATTCCACTCCATTCCATTCCTTTCAATTCCATTTTATTCCACTCCATTCCACTCCACTAGATTCCACTACACTCCATTCCACTCCATTCCATTCCGTTCCATTCCAGTACACTCCATTCCACTCCACTCCACTTCACTCCAATCCACTCCACTCCAGTCCACTCCATTCCATCCTGTTTCCTTCCATTGCATTCCATTCCATTCCTTTCATTCGGGATTATCTCACTCTGTCACACAGCATGTAGCCCAGTGGCACAATCTCAGCTTCCATTGCATTCCATGCCATTCCACTCCACTCCACTACATTCCATTCCACTTCATTTCAATCCATTACATTCCATTCAATTCCATTCAATTATACTCCACTCCACTCCACTTCAGTACATTCTACTACATTCCACTCCATTCCCTTCTGCTCCATTCCATTCCACTCCATTCCACCCCACTCTACTCCATTCCACTCCACTCCATTGCATTCCACTCCATTCCATCGCACTCCACTCCATTCCTATCCACTCCATTCCATTCCACTCAACTCCAATCCACTCCAAACGTTTCCATTCTATTCCACTCCACTCCATTCCTCTCCACTCCACTCCATTCCAATTCATTACACTCCATTACAGTCCACTCCACTCCACTCCACTCCATTCCATTCCATTCCACTTTATTCCACTCCACTCCATTCCATTCCAGTCCATTCCACTCCACCCCATTCCATTCCACTCCATTCCACTCCACTACGCTTCATTCCATTCCACTCCATTCCATTCCACTCCACTGCATTACATTCCACTTCATTCCACTGCATTCCACTCTATTCCATTCCATTCCACTCCACTCCACTGCATTCCAATCAATTCCACACCATTCCACTCCAATCCACTCCATTCCATTTCATTTCATTCCACTCCTTTACACTCCACTCCATTGCATGACACTCCACTCCAGTCCAGTCCATGCAATTCCATTCCATTCCATTCCAACCCATTCCATTCCAACCCATTCCGTTATAATTCAATCAGTTCTAGTCCTTTCCACTACACTCAACTCCATAACATTCCATTCTGTTCCATATCATTCCACTCCATTTCAATCCGTTCCATACCATTCCACTCCATTTCAATCCATACAACTCCATTCCACCCCACTCCACTGATTCCACTCCATTCCACTTCACTCCATTCCACTCTACACCTATCCATTCCATTCCACTCCACTCCAATCCACTCCATTCCATTCCAATCAATTCCACTCTTCTCCATTGCATTCCACTCCACTCCACTCCACTCCATTCCATTCCACTAAATTCCATTCCACACCATTCCACTCCACGCCATTCCATTCCATTACTCTCCACTCCACTCCACTACATTCAATTCCACTCCACTCCACACAAGTCTACTCCACTCCACTGCATTCCATTCCACTCCACTCCACACCACTACACTCCATTGCACTCCACCCCATTCCAATCCACTCCATTCCATTCCATTCCATTCCCCTCCACTAAACTCCATTCCACTTCTATCCACTCCATTCCACTCCTCTCCACTCCTTTCCATTCTATTCCATTCCACTGCATTCCATTCCACTATACTCCACTCCAATACACTCAATTCCACTCCACTATATTCCATTCCTTTCCAGTCAAATCCATTCCACTCCACCCCACTCCATTCCACTCCACTCTACTGCATTCCATTCCATTCCACTTCCTTCTATCACACTCCTCTCCATTCCTCTCCTTTCCATTCCATTTGATTCGACTCCATTCCACTCCAATCCACTCCACTTCACTCCACTCCACTCTATTCCACTCCACTATGCTCCACTGAACTCCATTCCACTGCACTCCATTCCATTCAATTCCATTCCATACCACTCCTCTCCACTCCATTCCACTCCATTCCACTCCATTACACTCAACTCCCATCCATTCCATTCCATTCCATTCCATTCCATTCCATTCCGTTCCGTTCCGTTCCCTTCCATTCCATTCCATTCTGTTCCGTTCCATTCCATTCCATTCCATTCCACTCCTTTCCATTCCATTCTACTCCATGCTAGTCCACTCCACTCCACTCCACTCCATTCCATTCATTTCCACACTATGCCAAGCCAATACATTTGAGTTCACTCCATTCCACTCCAATCCATTCCATTCCATTCGATTCCATGCCATGCCACTCCTCTCCACTCCACTCAATTCCATTCCACTTCACTCCACTCCACTCCACTCCAATCCATTCCACTCCACGCATTCCCATTCCTTTCCACTCCCTTACATTCTTCTCCATTCCACTCCACTCCATTCCTTTCCACTCCACTCCACTCCATTCCACTCCATTCCACTCTACTACATTCCATTCCACTGCACTCCACTCCACTCCACTCCATTCATTTCCTCCCCACTCCACACAACTCCACTCCACTCCACACCATTCCATTCCACTCCACTGCACACGTCTCCACTCCATTCCACTCCACTCCATTCCCCTCCACTCAATTCCGTTCCATTCCCCTCCACTCCACTCCATTCTACTACAATCCACTCCTTTCCAATTCTCTCCACGCCATTCCTTTCTATTCCCTTCCACTCCATTCCATTCCATTCTGCTCTACTCCATTCCAATCCACTTCATTCCACTCCTGTCCCTTCCTTTCCATTCCATTTCCTTCACTTCCACTCCACTCCATTCCACTCCAATCCACTACATTTCTCTCCCCTGCCCTCCATTCCATTCTATTCCATTACATTCCATACTACTCCATTCCAATCCACTCCTTTCCACTCCACTCCATTACATTCCATTCTATTCAACTCCAATCCTAGCACACCCTCCATTCCACTCTACTCCACTCAATTCCAATCCATTGCACTCCATTCCACCCTACTCCTCTACACTCGTCTCCACTCCATTCCATTCAGTTCCATACCATTCCACGCCAATCCACTCCACTTCACTCCGCTTCACTCCATTCCATTCCACTCCATTCCACTCCACTCTAATCCACTGCATTCCATTCCATTGCATTCCGTTCCTTAAAATTCCATTCAACCCCACTCCACTCCATTCCACTCCACTCCACTCCATTCCTCTTAACTCCACTCCATTCCATTCCATTCCATTCCATTCTACTCCATTCCATTCCATTCTACTCCATTCCAGTACACTTCATTCCACTCAACTCCACCCCACTCCACTCTACTCCACTACATTCCCTTCCATTCCACTCCACTCCATTCCATTCAATTCCTCTCCATTCCACGCCACTCCATTCCACCTCACTCCATTCCACTCCATTCCATTCCATTCCCTTTCACTCGATTCCACTCCTTTCCACTCCATTCCAGTGCATTCCACTCCATTCCACTCCACTTCACTCCACCCCATTCATCTCCATTCCACCACATTCTACTTCAATCCACTCCATTCCTCTCCTCTCCATTCCATTCCATTCGATTCAATTCCATTAAATTCCACTCCACTCCACTCCATGCTATTCCACTCCACTCCACTGAACTTCACTGCATACCATTCCATTCCATTCCACTCCAATCCACTTCATTCCATTCCATTCCACTCTATTCCATTCCATTCCACTCCACTCCATTCCACTTCACTCTATTCCATTCCATTCAATTCCACTCCCTTCCTTTCCTCTCCATTCCTTTCCAGTCCATTCCTCTCCACTCCACTCCATTCCGTTCCACTCTAATCCACTGCACTCCATTCCATTGCATTCCATTCCTTAAAATTCCATTCCACTCCACTCCACCCCATTCCACTCCACTCCACTCCTTTCCTGTTAACTCCACTCCATTCCATTCCATTACATTCTACTCCATTCCATTCCACTCTACTCCTTTCCAGTACACTCCATTCCACTCAACTCCACTCCACTCTACTCCGCTATTTTCCCTTCCATTCCACTCCACTCTACTCCACTACATTCCCTTCCATTCCACTCCACTCCATTCCACGCCACTCCATTCCACTCCACTCCATTCCACTCCATTCCATTCCATTCCCTTTCACTCCATACCACTCCATTCCACTCCATTCCAGTGCATTCCACTCCACTTCCCTCCACCCCATTCATCTCCATTCCACCACTTTCTACTTCAATCCACTCCATTCCTCTCCTCTCCATTCCATTCCATTTAATTCAATTCCGTTAAATTCCACTCCACTCCACTCCATGCCTTTCCCCTCCACTCCACTGCACTTCACTGCATACCATTCCATTCCATTCCACTGCAATCGACTCCATTCCATTCCATTCCACTCCTCTATTCCATTCCATTCCACTCCACTCCACTCCATTCCACTTCACTCTATTCCACTCCATTCAATTCCACTCCCTTCCTCTCCTCTCCATTCCTTTCCAGTCCATTCCTCTCCAATCCACTCCATTCCATTCCATTGCATTCCACTCCATTCCACTCCTATACATGCCATTCTATTCAATTCCACTCCATTCCATTCAATTCCATTCCATTACACTCCGTTCCAATCCACTCCACTCCACTTCATTCCAATACATCCGATTCCAGTCCACTCCATTTCACTCCTCTCTACTCCACTGCACTCCACTCCTCTCCATTCCACTCCATTCCACTGCACTCCACTCCACCCTTCTTCACTCCACATCATTCCATACAATTCCATCCCATTCCATTCCTCTCCATTCCACTCCATTAAACTCCACTCCATTTCATTGCAATCCACTCCACTCCTGTCCACTCCATTCCATTCCTTTTCCTACCACTGCATTCTATTCCATTGCTTTCTTTCGATAGTATCTAACTTTGTTGCACATCCTGGAGTGCAGTGGCACAATCTCAGCTACCATTCCATTCCATTGCATTCCATTCCATTCCACTCCATCCGACTCCATTCCTTTCCACTCCAATCCTCTACACACCATTCCACTCCATTTCACTCCATTCCATTCCTTTCTATTCCATTCCATTCCACTCCACTCCACTCCAATCCACTTCACTCCATTTTACTCCATTCAACTCCATTCCCTTCCGTTCACTCCCATTCCTATCCATTCCACTCCAATCCGCTCCATTCAACTCCACTCCATTCCTTTCCATTCCATTCCATTACACTCCACTCCACTCCTCTCCACTCCATTCCACTCCACTCCAATCGACTTCCCTCCATTCCATTGCATTCCCCTCCACTCCATTCCATTCCACTCTACTGCTCTCCTTTCTACTCCACTTCTCTCAATTCTATTCCTTTCCATTCCACTCCATTCCATTAAAATCCACTGAACTCACTTCCACTCCATTCCATTCCACTGCATTCCATTCCACTGCATTCTACTCCTCTCCCCTCCATTGCATTCCACCCCATTCCACTCCAATCCTTTCCATTCCATTGCATTCCATTCCACTGCACTCCATCCTATTCCACTTCTCTCCACTCCATTCCACTCCACTCTACTCCATTCCATTCTATTCCATTCCATTGCACTCCATTCCATTCCATTCCACTCCTTTCCATTCCATTGCACTCCATTCCACTCCCCTCCATTCCACTTCACTCCATTGCGTGCCATTCCATTCTATTCCACTCCATTTCTTTCCATTCCACTGCATTCCATTCCATTCCACTCCACTTCACTTCAATCCGCTCCACTCCATTCCATTCCATTCCATACCACTCCACTCCATTCCATTCCACTCCACTCCACTCCACTCCATTCCATCCCATTTCAGTCCATTTCATTCCATTCCATTCAGTTCCATTCCATTCCACTTCGTTCCACTCCACTCCTCTCCACACCACTACATTCCATTGCATCTGATTCCATTCCATTCCTTTTCAATCCTCTCCACTCCACTGCCCTCCACTCCAATCTATTCTACTCTGTCCCATTCCGTTCCCCTGCATTCCACTGCAATCCTCTTCAACCCACTCCACTCCACTTCATTCCATTCCATTCCATTCCAATCCTCTCCATTCCACTCAACTCCACTTCAATCCACTCCACTCCAATCCACTCCATCAACTCTACTCCAATGCACTCCACTCCACTCCAGTCCACTCCTCAAAATTCCACTCCAATCCATTCCATTCAATTCCAATCCATTCCACTCCACTCCACTCCACTGCACTCCATTATACTCCATTACACTCCATTCCATTGCGTTCCATTCCCCTACACTCCATTCCACTCCATTCCACTCCATTCCACTCCATTCCATTCCACTCCATTCCATTCCTCTCTATTCCACTCCACTTCATTCCATTCCACCCCTCTCCACTGCAATCAACTCCACTCTATTCCATTCCATTGCATTCCTCTCCATTCCACTCCACTCCATTCCATTCCATTTTATTCGATTGCCACTCCATTCCACTCCAATCCATTTCACTCCATTCCATTCTGCCCCATTACATTCCACTCCATTCTTCAAAACTTCACTCCATTCCACTCCACTCTATTCCACTCCACTCCATTCCATTCCATTCCACTCCATTCCTCTCCATTCCACTCCACACCATTTCACTACACACCCCTCAAACTAGTCAATTTAGCTCAACTCTACTGCACTCCACTCCACTCCTCAACATTCCATTCCATTCCGTTGCATTCCATTCCATTCCATTCCACTCCGATCTACTCCACTCCATTCCACTCCACTCCACTACACTCCATGCCACTCCAATCCATTCTGCTCCATTCCAGTACACTCCATTCATTCCACTCCACTCTACTGCACTCCACTCCATTCCATTCCACTGCATTCCATACCACTCCATTCCACTCCATTCCACTACACTCTATTCCATTCCACTCCATTCTATTCCACTCCACTCCTCTCCATTCCATTCCTTTCCATTCCACTCCATTCCTTTCCATTATATTCCAGTCAATTCCTTTCCTTTGCACTCCATTAATGATCATTACTCTCCATTCCACTCCCCTCCATTCCACTCCACTCCATTCCACTCTACTCAGTTCCATTCTTTTCCACTCCTCTCCACTGCACTCCTTTCTATTCCACTCCACTCCTTTCCATTCCATTCCATACCACTGCACTCCACTCCACTACACTGCAATCCACTATACTCCACTCTATTGCACTCCATTCCATTCCATTCCACTCCACTCCACTCCACTCCATTCCATTCCACTGTTTTCCACTCCACTCTATTTCATTCCACTCCATTCCTTTCCATTCCATTCCATTCCACTCCATTCCTCTCCATTCCACTCCACTCCATTCCTTTCCATTCCATTCCATTGCAGTCCATTCCAGTCCATTCCACTCCACTCCACTCTATTCCACTCTATTCCCCTCCATTCAATTCCATTCCACTCCATTCCACTGCACTCCATTCCATTCCATTAAACTCCACTCCACTCCTCTCAATTATTCCACTCCATTCCACTCTAATACATTCAATTCCACTGCACTCTACTCCACTCCACTGCACTCCATTCCATTCGACTCCATTCCATTCCTCTCCATTCCACTTCATTCCATCTCATCCCATTCCATTCCACTCTATTCCACTTCCCTCCACTCCACTTCTGTCCATTCCATTCCATTGCATCCCATTCTAGTCCATTACACCGCACTCCACTCCATTCCATTCCTTTCCAATCCATTCCATTCAATCCCGTTCCACTCCACTCCCCTCCATTCCATTCCATACAATTCCATTCCACTCCATTCCACGCCATTCCAGTACACTCCATTAAACTAGACTCCATTGCATTATATTCCATTCCACTCCAGTCCACTCCATTCCATTCCACTCCATTCCACTGCTTTCCTCTCCACTCTATTCCATTCCACTCCATACCATTGCATTCTATTCCACTCCTTTCCATTGCATTCCACTCCTTTCCATTGCATTCCACTCCACACTGCTGCAGTCCATTCCACTGCAATTCACTACCTTCCACTCCACTCTATTCCATTCCATTCCTTTCCATTCCATTCCACTGCATTCGATTCCACTCAACTCCATTCCTCTCCACTCCATTCCACTCCATACCACTCCATTCCTTTCCACTCCATTCCATTCCATTCCACTCCACTCCATTGCATTCCATTCCACTCAAATCCACTTCATTCCATTCGACTCTACTCCACTCCACTCCACGATACTCCCTCCATTCTATTCCCCTCTACTCCATTCCATTCCATTCCACTCCATTCCACTCCTCTCCATTCCACTCCATTTAAATCCATTCCACTCCATTCGAATCCATTCTGCTCCACTCCATTCCATTCCACTCCAGTCCACTCACTTCACTCCATTCCATTGCACTCTATTCCAGACCATTCCACTCCACTCCATTCCATTCTATTCCATTCCATTGTATTCCATTCCATTCCGTTGTACTCCGTTCCAGTCCACTCCACTCCATTCCACTCCATTCCACTATACTCCACTCCATTTCTCTCCATTACACACCCTTCCACTACATTCCATTTCACTCTTTTCCACTCCAATCCATTACATTCCATTACACTCCACTCCACTCCACTCCATTCCGTTCCACTCCATTCCACTCTACTCCAATCCATTCCTCTCCACTCCACTCCATTCCATTCCATTGCATTCCACTCCATTTTATTCCTCTCCATTCCACCCCACTCCACTCCATTCCACTGTTTTCCATTTCATTCCATTCCACTCCCTTCCATTCCACTCCATTCCATTCCATTCCACTCTACTCCACTGCACTGCACTCAAATCCACTCCTCTCCATCCCATTCCACTCCATTCCACTTCACTCCATTTCATAGCATTCGATTCCATTCCACTCCACTCCGCTCTATTCCAGTCGTCTCCACTCCATTCCACTCCACTCCATTCCCCCCACTGCATTCCATTCCAAACCATTCCATTGAACTCCATTCCACTCCAATCAACCCCATTCCACTTCACTCCACTCTTTTTCATTGCATTCCACCCCACTCCTGTCCACTCCACTCCACTCCAATCCACTCCATTCTTTTCCATTCCTGTCCATTCCACTCTATTCCACTTCATTCCACTTCACTCCACCCCATTCCACTCCACTCCATTCCATTTCATTCAATTGCATTCCACTCCATTCCAATCCAATCCACTCTGTTCCACTCCAATCCACTCAATTCGTTTCCACTGCATTCCACTCCATTCCATTCCATTCCATTTCATTTCATTCCACTCCACTCCTCTCCACCCCTCTCCATTCCATTCCACTCCACTGCACTCCACTCCACTCCATTCCTCTTTACTGCTTTCCATTCCATTCCATTCCATTCCAATCCACTCCACTCCACTCCACTCCATTCAATTCCACCCCATACCATTCCATTCCATTCCATTTAATTCCACTCCAGACCTCTCCATAACACTGCATTCCATTCCACTCCTCTGCACTCCACTGTATTCCATTCCACTCCACATAATTGCATTCCATTCCATTCCATTCCACTCCACTCCACTCCTCTCCTCTCCATTCAACTCCTCTCCTCTCCATTCCACTTCAGTCCACTTCATTCCACTTCATTCCTGTGCATTCCATTCTATTCCATTCCAGTCCCTTCCATTCCATTTCAATCTATTCCAATCCATTCCGTTACATTCTAATCAACTCCAATCCACTCCACTCTACTCAATTGCACTATACTCCACTCCATTCCATTCCATTCCGTTCCATTGCAGTCCACTCCACTCCACTACATACCAATCCATTCCATTCCACTCCAATCCACTCCACTCCTTTCCAATCCATTCCATTCCACTCCAATCCACTCCACTCCATTCCAATCCATTCCATTCCATTTCACTTCACTCCAATCCATTCCACTCCTCTGCATTCCATTGCATTCATTCCACTGCACTCCACTCCACTTCACTGTACTCCATTCTACTCCGTTTTATTCCGCTCCATTCCACTCCACTCCATTTCATTCCAATCCACTCCACTTCACTCCAGTCCATCCCACTGCATTCCACTACATTCTATCCCATTCCACTCCATTCCTTTCCATTCCATTCCTCTCCATTCCAGTCCACTCCACTCCACTCCATTCCATTCCTTTCCACTTCACAACATTCCACTCCATTCCATTCCAATCCATTCCACTCTATTCTATTTCATTGCACTCCATTCTGTTCCATTTCACTCCATTCCATTCCATTCCATCCATTGCACTCAATTCCATTACACTACACTCCATTCCACTCCATTCTATTCCAGTCAACTCTCTTTCATTCCTTTCCATTCCACTGCACTCCACTCCACTCCACTCCATTCCACTCCTTTCCATTCCACTCCAATCCACTCCTCTCCATTGCATTTCACCATATTCCATTCCACTCCATTCCTTTCGTTTCTATTCCACTACTTTCTATTCCATTGCACTCCACTCCACTCAATTCCACTCCACTCTATTCCTCTCCACTCCACTCTATTCGATTCCACTCCTATCCATTCCGCTCCATTCCACTAAAATGCACTCCATTCCATTCCAGTCCACTCCATTTCCTTCCATTCTACTCATTCCACTACATTCCAGTCCATTCCACTACATTCCACACCACACAACTCCATTCCACTCAATTCCATTCCGCTCCATTCCACTCCATTCCATTCAATTCCACTCCACTCCAATCCATTCCACTCCAATACTCTCCAGTCAACTCTACTGCATTCCATTTCACATCATTTCAGTCCTCTCCATTCCAGTCCACTCCACTCCATTCCAATCCACGACATTTCATTCCATTAAATTTCATTCCACTCCACTCCAATCCACTCAGCTCCTTTCCACTCCTTTTCATTCCACTCCATTGCACTCCAGTCCACTCCATTCCACTCCACTCCATTCCATTCCATTCCGTTCCAATCTACTCCATTCGACTTTATTCCACTCCAACCCAATCCATTCCACTCCAATCCACAATTTTCCTTTCCACTCCATTCCACTCCATGCCATTCCATTCCATTTAGTTCCCCTCCACTCCACTCCTTTCCAATGCATTCCGTTCCACAGCATTCCGTTCCACTGTATTCCGCTACTTTCCATTACCTTCCATTCTGATCCACTCCACTCCACTCCACTCCACTCCATTCCATTGCACTGCATTCCACTCCACTGCATTCCATTCCACTCCATTCCATTCCATTCCATTCCATTCTATTCCATTACATTCCACTCCATTCCATTACATTGCACTACACTCCACTCAATTCCTTTCCACTCCACTCGACTCCTTTCCACTCCACTCCACTCCACCCCACTCCATTCCATTCCATACTACTCCATTCCATTCCATTCCACTCCGTTCCACTCCATTACTTTCCACTCCATTCCACTCCAATACATTCCATTCCAGTCCACTCCACTCCATTCTATTCCATTCCATTGCACTCCACTCCACTACATTCCTTTGCCCTCCATTCCACTCCATTCCTTTCTAGTCCATTCCATTCCATTCCATTCAAATCCATTACACTCCATTCCACTCCATTCCTCTCCCTTCCATTCCACTCCACTCCAATCCTTTTCACTCCCCTCCACTCCACTCCATTCCATTCCACACTACTCCATTCCATTCCATTCCATTCCACTCAATTCCACTCCACTCCATTAAACTGCCTACAACTTCATTCCAGTCCACTCCACACCACTCTACTCCATGCCATTCTAGGCCACTCCATTCCACATTTGTCCCCTCCATTCCACTGGATTCCATTACAATCCTATCCTTTCCATTCCACTCCTTTCAATTGCATTCCATTTAACTCCATTCCATTCCATTCCACTCCACTCCTCTCCTTTCGATTCCACTTTACTCCACTCTATTCCACTCCATGTCTCTCCCCACCACTCCACTCCATTCCATTCCACTATACTCCATTCCATTCCATTCCATTAATTTCCATTGCACTCCATAACACATCACTGCATTCCACTGCATTCCAGTCTATTCCACTCCATTCCAGTCCACTCCAATCTACTCCATTCCATTCCATTCCTTTCCACTGCTCTCCACTACACTCCATTCTATTCCAATCCATTCCACTCCATTCCAATCCATTCCATTCTACTCTACTTCAATCTATTACACTCCACTCCATTCCATTCCACTCCATTCCACTCCAGTTCACTCCATGCCACTCCACTCCACCTCACTAAATTCCACTGTAGTTCTCTCCACTCCACTCCATTACAATCTGCTCCCCTCCATTTCATTCCATTCAATTATATTGCATTCCATTCCATTCCACTACATTCCACTCCACGCCATTCCACTGCATTCCATTCCATTCCAATACATTCGAGTCCACAACATTCTACTCCATTACATTCCACTCCACTCTACTCCTCTCCACTCCTCTCCATTCCATTCCACTCCACTCCATTCCAATCCAATACATTGTATTCCATTCCATTCCACTGCACTATTCTCCACTCCATTCCATTCCACACCATTCCACTCCACTTCATTCCACTCCAATTCATTCTACTCCATTCCACTCCACTCCACTCTGTTCCTTTCCACTCCATTACTTTCCACTGCATTCCATTCCTCTCCATTCCAATCCACTCCACTCCATTTCTCTCCACTCCTTTCCATTCCACTTCATTTCATTCCACTCCACTCCTCGCCAATCCACTCCGCTCCACTACACACCATTCAATTCCACTCCACTGCACCGCACTCTACTCCGTTTCACTCCACTCCATTCCTTTCCATTCCATTCCATTCCACTCTATTCCACTCCACTCCACTCCATTCCAATCCATCCCACTCCATTCCATTCCATTCCACACCACTCCACTCCATTCCACTTCATTCCATTCCATTCCACTCCACTCCAATCCATTCCATTGCACTCCAATCGACTGCATTCCAACCCAATCCATTCCATTTCAATCCATTTCACTCTATTCCACCCCAATCCACCCCATTCCATTCAGTTCCATTTCATTCCAATCCTCGCCTTTCCACTCCACTCCATTCCACTCTTTTCCACTTCATTACAGTCCACTAAACTCCACTCCAATAAATTTCATGCCATTCTACTGCACTCCACTCCATTCCATTTCATTACATTCCATTTAACTCCACTCCACTCCATTTCACTCCACTCCATTCCACTGCACTCCACTCCATTCCGTTCCATTCCATTCCGTTCTACTCTACTCCAGTCCATTCCTCTCCAATCCAGTCTACTCCAATCCATTCCACTCCACTCCACTAAACTCCAATACATTCCATTCCACTCCACTCCATTCCATTCCAGACCATTCCATTCCATTCCATTCCATTGCATTCCACTGCCCTCCCCTCCATGCACTCCACTCCACTCCATTCCAATCGATTACACTCCAGTCCATTCCAATTCTCTCCATTCCACTGCACTCCACTACACTCCATTCCATTGTACTCCATTCCACTGTCCTCCTTTCTATTACACTCCACTGAATTGCATTCCTTTCTACTCCATTCCATTGCATGTATCTCCACTCAACTCCATTCCAATCCACTGCAATCCACTCCATTCCACTCCAGTTCACTTCACTCCACTCCACTCCACTCCATTACACTCCACTGTTTTCCATTCCATTACATTCCATTCCATTCCACTCCATTCCACTCCACTGCATTCCATTCCTTTCCAGTCCCCTCCACTCTACTCCATTCCATTCCAGTCCATTCCACTCCACTCCATTCCATTACACTCCACTCTAATCCACTCCACTACACTCCAGTCCATTCTGTTCCACTCCATTCCATTCCACTCCATTCCAGTCCACTCCATTCCTTTCCATTCCACTCCACTCCACTCCATTCCACTCATCTCCATTACACTCCACTCCGTTCCAATCTATTGCATTCCATTCCACTCCACTCCACTGCATTCCAAGCGATTCCACTCAATTCCACTCAACTCCACCTCATTCCATTCAATTCCATTCCATTCCATTCCATTCCATTCCATTCCACTCTATTCCACTCCACTCCATTCCACTCCATTCCACTCCCTTCCACTCCATTCTAGTCCACTCAACTCCACTTGACTCCATTCCATTCCATTCCATTGCAATCCATTCCATTCCATTCCAATCCATTCCACCACACTCCATTGCATTCCACTCCACCCCACTGCATCCTATTCCATTTATTTCCACTCCTTTCCATTCCACTCTATTCCTCTCCACTCCACTCCATTTCACTCCACTCCATTCTGTTCCACTCCATTCCGTACCACTCCATTATACTCCACACCAATCAACTCCACTTCATTCCATTCCATTCCATTCCATTCCACTGCACTCCACTCCATACCATTCCATTCCTTTACATTCCATTACACTCGTTTCCATTCCATTCAACTTCATTGCACTCCACTCCATTACATTCCACTCCATTCCCCTCCATTCCACTCCATTCCATTCCACTCCACTCCATTCCATTCCATTATATTCCACTCCACTCCATTCTACTCCACTCCACTCCATTCTACTCCACTCCACTCCATTCCATTCAATTGCATTCCATTTCCCTCCTTTCCACTCCACTCCACTCCATTCCATTCCACTCCCCTCCATTCCATGCCATTCCAATAAATTCCCATCCATTCCATTTCATTGCAGTCCATTCCATTCCATTCCACTCAATTCCAGTCCATTCCATTCAACCGCACTCCATTCCAATCCACTCCATTCCATTCCATTCCACTGCACTCCACTCCATTCCATTTCAATCCATTCCACTCCACTCCACTCCATTCCATTCCTTTCAATTCCATTCCATTACAATCCACTGCACTCCACTCCACTCCATTTTACTCCATTTCACTCCGTTTCCGTCCAGTCCACTCAACTGCACTCCGTTTTACTCCATGTCACTCCATTCCACTCCACTCCACTCCACTCCACTCCATTCCTTTCCATTCCATTGCACTCCATTCAATTCCTTTCCAATCCATTGCACTCTACACCACTGCTTTCCATTCCATTCCATTCCATTCCATTCCGTTCCATTCCATTCCATTCCAAACCATTCCACTCCACTACACTCCATTCCATTTCATTTCATTCCACTCCACTCCACTCCATTCCATTAAGTTTTACTGCATTCCACTCCATTACAGTCCACGCCACTAAATTCCACTGCATTTCATTCCATTCCACTGCACTGCACTCGTTTCCAATCCAATCCATTCCACTCCACAGCACTCCATTCCTTTCCATTCCATTAAACTCCATTGCCCTCCACTCTGTTCAACTCCATTCCAGTCCACTCCATTCCACTCCACTGATTCCATTCCATTCCACTGCACTCCACTCCATTCTATTACAATCCATTTCACTCCACTCCATTCCATTCTACTCCACTCCACTCCACTCCACTCCACTCTGTTCCATTTAATTCCACTCTATTCCATTCCACTCCATTCCATTCAACTCCACTAAATTCCACTCCAGTCTATTCCATTCCATGCCACTTCAGTCCACACCACTCCATTCCAATGCATTCCATTCCATTCCAATACTCTCCACTTCATTCCATTCCATCCCATTCCATTCCATTCCATTCCTTCCACTCCACAGCAGTCTATTCCCTTCCATTCCTCTAAATTCCAGTCCACTTCACTCAATTACACTCCACTCCATTCCATTCCATTTCACTCACCTCCATTCCACTCCACTCAACTCCACTCCACTCCATTCCATTCCACTCCACTGCTCTCCACTCCATTCCATTACACTCCCCTCTATTCAAATCCATTAAATTCCATTCCATTCCTTTACACTCAACTCCACTCTACTCCATTCCACTACCATCCACTCCATTTCACTCCATTCCACTCCATTGCATTCCATTCCATTCCATTCCAATCCAATCCATTGCACTTCATACCATTCCATTCCACTCTACTCCATTACACTCCACTCCATTCCACTGCATTACATGCCATTCTATTCCATTCCATTCCACTGCATTTCACACCACTCCATTCCAATCCATTCCACTCCATTCCACTACCCTCCTCTCCATTTCTTTCCATTCCATTGCATTCCCTTCCATTCCATTCCATTCCTGCCACTCCATTCCACTCCATTCAATTCCATACCTCTAAATTCCAATCCACTCCACTCAATTTCACTCTACTCCATTCCATTCCATTTCATTCATCTCCACTCCACTAAACTCCACTCCATTCCATTCCACTCCACTGCTCTCCACTTCCCTCCATTACACTCCACTCTATTCAAATCCATTAAATTCCATTCCATTCCTTTACACTCAACTCCACTCTACTCCATTCCACTGCCATCCACTCCATTTCACTCCATTCCACTCCATTGCATTCCATTCCATTCCAATCCAATCCATTGCTCTCCATACCATTCCATTCCACTCTACTCCATTACACTCCACTCCATTCCACTGCATTACATGCCATTCTATTCCATTCCATTCCACTGCATTCCACACCACTCCATTCCAATCCATTCCACTCCATTCCACTACCCTCCTCTCCATTTCATTCCATTACATTGCATTCCATTCCATTCCATTCCACTCCATTCCTTCCACTCCATTCCACTCCATTGAATTCCATACCTCTAAATTCCAATCCACTCCACTCAATTTCACTCCACTCCATTCCGTTCCATTTCATTCATCTCCACTACACTAAACTCCACTCCATTCCGTTCCACTCCACTGCTCCCCACTCCACTCCATTACACTCCATTCCATTCAAATCCATTAAATTCCTTATCATTCCTTTAAACTCAACTCCACTCCACTGCATTCCACTGACATCCACTCCATTTCACTCCATTCCACTCCATTCAATTCCATTCCATACCAACCCAATCCATTCCACTCCATACCATTCCGTTCCACTCTACGCCATTACACTGCACTCCATTCCACTACATTACATTCCATTCTATTCCATTCAATTCCATTCCACTCCACTCCACTGCATTCCACTCCACTGCACTCAATTCGTTTCCTTTCCACTCCACTCCATTCCAACCTAGTCCACTCTTTTCCACTCCACTTAACTCCATTCCTTTATATTCCATTCCATTCCATCCCATTCCACTGTTCTCCACTCCATTCCACTCGAATCCACTCCTCTCCAGTCCACTCCACTCCATTCCACTCCACTCCATTCCATTTTAATCCACTCTATTCCAATCCATTCCACTGCACTCCACTACAGTCCACTCCATTCCACTCCATTTCACTCCATTCTACTCCATTCCTGTTCACTCTACTCCACTCCACTCCATTCCAATCCAATCCACTCCATTTCACTCCACTCCACTCCATTCCATTCCCATCCATTCAATTCCAATTCATTCCACTCCATTCCACTAAACTCCACTACATTCCATTCCACTCCTCTCCAGTGTCCTCCATTCCACTCCATTCCATTCCACTCCATTCTATTCCTGTCACTGCCAATCCACTCCAATCCTTTCCACTCCAATCCACTCCATTCCATTCCATTCCATTTCATTCAACTCCACTCCACTCCACTCTACTCCCCTCCATTCCATTTCATTCCACTCCACTGCACTCCACTCCACTCCATTCCACTCCACGCCATTCCTCTCCACTCCACTCCATTCCATTCCATCCCGTTCTTTACACTCCAGTCCACTCCACTCCATTCCACACCAATCTAATCCATTTCACTCCATTCCAATCTATTTCACTCCATTCCATTCCAGTCAAGTCAATTCCAGTGCATTTCACTCCATTCCATTCCTCTGCACTCCACTGCACCCACTCCACTCCATTCCACTCCATCCCATGGCATTCCGCTCCACTCCACTGCACTCCACTCCACCACACTCTACTTCTCTTCATTCCATTCCATTCCATCCCATTCCCTTCCTCTCCATTCCACCCCAATCCACTTCACTCCATTCCACTCCAGTCCAATCCAATCCATTCAATTCCATTCCATTCCACTGTATTTCATTCCATTCCTTTCTTTCGAGAGTATCTCACTCTGTCACTCAACCTGGAGTGCAGTGGGACAATCTCAGCTTCCATTCCACTTCATTCCAGTCCACTCCTCTCCACTCCTATCCACACCACTTCATTCCACTCCATTCCCCTCCATTCCATTCCACTCCACTCCAATCTACTCCATTCCACTCCACTTCTCTCCTTTCTTTGATTCCATTCCATTCCATTCCACTCTACTCAATTCCACTTCACTCTATTGTGCTGCACTCCACTCCATTCCATTCCATTCCATTCAACTCCATTCCAGTCCACTCCACTCCATTCCACTCCACTCTACTCCATACCTTTGCATTCCTTTCCACTCCCGTCCATTACATTCCACTCCTCTCCACTCCATTCCACTCCATTCCATTCCATTCCACTCCACTCCATTCCATGCCACTCCACTCCACTCCATTCCATGCCACTCCACTCCATTCCATTCCATTCCACTGCAATCGACTCCACTCCATTCCAATCCATTCCACCCCACACTAATCCATTCCATTCCACTCCACTCCAATCCATTCCATTACATTCCACTCTATTCCTCTCCACTCCATTCCATTCCACTCCATTCCTTTCCATTCCAGTCCACTCCTTTTCTTTCCATTCCTCTCCATCCCATTCCATTCCATTGCACACCATTCCACTCAACTACATTGCATTACATTGGATTCCATTCCACTCCTCTGCACTCCACTGCACTCCACTCCACTCCATTTCACTCCATCCCATTGCATTCCGCTCCAATCCACTGCACTCCTTTCCACCGCACTCCACTCTACTTCATTCCATTCCATTCCATCCCATACCATTCCTCTCCATTCCACTCCAATGTACTTCACTCCACACCACTCCAATCCAATCCAATCCATTCCATTCCATTCCACTGCATTCCATTGCATTCCTTCCTTTCGAGAGTATCTCACTCTGTAACTAAGCCTGGAGTGCAGCGGGAGAATCTCAGGTTCCATTCCATTCCATTCCATCCCACTACACTGCACTCCACTCCACTCCACTCCATTCCACTCCATTACACTGCACTCCATTCCATTCCATTCCTTTTCACTCCACTCCATTCCACTCCACTCCATTCCATTCCAGTCCATCTACTCCACGCCACTCCACTTCATTCTATTCTACTGCATTCCTTTCCACTCCACTCCACTCTATACAATTCCATTCCGTTCCATTCCTTTCCACTCCATTCCAGTCCATTCCACTCCTTTCAACTCCTATACACTCCATTACACTCCATTCCCATCCACTCCACTCCATTCAATTCCACTCCATTCCACTCCACTCCATTCCATTCCATTACACCACACTCTACTCCACTCCATTCCCCTTCACTCCATTCACTCTACTCCATTACACTCCACTCCATTCCACTCCACTCCACTCCATTCCACTTCACCCCATTCCATTCCTTTACATTTCATTCCAATCCACTCCTCTCCACTCCACTCCATTCCATTCAACTCCACCGCATTCCAATCCACTCCATTCCACTCCACTCCATTCCACTCCACTCCACTCCGTTCCTCTTCACCCCATTCCATTCCTTTACATTTCATTTCAATCCACTCCTCTCCACTCCACTCCATTCCATTCAACTCCACCGCATTCCAATCCACTCCATTCCACTCCACTCCATTACATTCCACTGCAAAGCAATCCATCCATTCCATTCCACTCCAATCCACTCTATTCCACTCCACTGCACTCCTTTCCACTACACTTAACTCCATTCCATTCCATTCCATTCCATTCCAGTCCATTCCACTCCACTCTTCACCATTCCATTCCATTTCACTCCATTCCATTCCATTCTACTGTATTGCACTACGCTACACTTCGTTCCACTCCATTCCCCTCCATTACACTCCATTCCATTCCAATCCATTCCATTACACTCCATTCCATTCAATTACATTTCACTCCACCCTCTCCATTCCATTCCACTCTACTCCATTCCATTCCACTCCACTCCACTCCATTCAATTCCACACCATTCCATTCCTCTCCATTCCACTCAACTCCACTCCATTCCACTCCAATCCATTCTGTTCCATTCCATTCCTCCACACTCCAATCCAATCTACTCCTTTCCATTCATCTCCCATCCACTCCACTTCAATCCATTCCACTCCATTCCACTCCACTCCACGACATTCCACTACACTTCACTCCTTTCCATTCCATTCCATTCCACTCCATTCCATTCCATTCCACTCTACTCCAATCCACTCCACTCTACTCCATTCCACTCCACTCCTTTCCATTCCACTCCATTCCATTCCATTCACCTTCATTCCATTCCACTCCACTCTATTACAGTCCACTCCACTCCATTCCATTCAACTACTCTCCACTCTACTCAACTCCATTCCATTCCATTCCACTCAACTCCACTCCATTCCACTCCTCTCCAATCCATTCCATTCCACTCGCCCTCAATCCACTCCATTGCATTCCACTCCATTCCTCTGCACTCCATTCCATTCCACTCCATACCTTTCCATTCCATTCCACTCCATACCTTTCCATTCCATTCCACTCCTTTTCATTCCATTCCAGTCCACTCCACTCCATTCCTTTGCACACCACTCCACTCAACTGCATTGCATTACATTCGATTTCATTCCACTCCATTCCACTCCTCTGCACTCCACTGCACTCCACTCCACTCCATTCCACTCCATCGCATTGCATTCCACTCCACTCCACTGCAATCTACTCCACCACACTCCACTCCACTTCATTCCATTCCATTCCATTCCATCCCATTCCCTTCCTCTCCATTCCACTCCAATCCACTTCACTCCACTCCACTCCACTCAAATCCAATCCATTCCATTCCACTGCATTCCATTCCATTCCTTTCTTTTGAGAGTATCTCCCTCGGTCACTCAGCCTGGAGTACAGAGGGACTATCTCAGCTTCAATTCTATTCCATTCCATCCCATTCCACTTCACTCCACTCCACTCCATTCCACCCCTCTCCACTCCACTCCTATCCACACCACTCCATTCCACTCCATTCCATTCCACTCCATTCCAATCTACTCCATTCCATTCCACTCCACTTTACTCCTTTCCATTCCATTCCATTCCATTCCACTCCACTCTACTCAATTCCACCTCACTCCAATCCACTCCACTCCATTCCATTCCATTCCATTCCATTCAGCTCCATTCCAGTCCACTCCAATCCATTCCACTCCATTCCACTCCACTCCACTCCATTCGATTGCATTCCTTTCCACTTCACTGCATTCCATTCCACTCCTCTCAACTCCACTGAATTCCATTCCATTCCATTCCACTACACTCCATTCCATGCCACTCCACTCCATTCCATTCAATTCCACTGTACTTGACTCCACTCCATTCCACTCCATTCCACTCCACACCAATCCATTCCATTCTACTCCACACCAATCCACTCCATTTCATTCCCCTCCATTCCTCTCCACTCCATTCCATTCCACTCCATATATTTCCATTCCATTCCACTCCTTTTTATTGCATTCTACTCCACTCCATTCCATTCCATTACACACCACTCCACTCAAATACATTGCATTAAATTCGATTTCATTCCACTCCATTCCACTGGTCTCCACTGCACTGCACTACACTCCCTCAATTATACTCCATCCCATTGCATTCCGTTCCACTCCACTGCTCTCCACTCCACCACACTGCACTCCAGTTCATTACTTCCATTCCATCCCATTGCATTCCTCTCCATTCCACTCCAATCCACTTCACTCCACTCACTCCAGTCCAATCCAATCCAATCCATTCCATTCTATTCCATTCCACTGCATTCCATTCCATTCCATTCCATTCCACTGCATTCCATTCCATTCCATTCCATTCCACTGCATTCCATTCCATTCCATTCCATTCCATTCCACTGCATTCCATTCCATTCCATTCCACTGCATTCCATTCCATTCCATTCCATTCCATTCCACTGCATTCCATTCCATTCCATTCCATTCCACTGCATTCCATTCCATTCCATTCCATTCCACTGCATTCCATTCCATTCCACTCCATTCCATTCCATTCCACTGCATTCCATTCCATTCCATTCCATTCCACTGCATTTCATTCCATTCCTTCCTTTCGAGAGTGTCTCACTCTGTCGCTCCGCCTGGAGCACAGTGGGAAAATCACAGTTTCCATTCCATTCCATTCCATCCCACTCCACTACACTCAACTTCACTTCACTGCATTCCACTTCACTCCATTCCACTGTACTCCATTCCATACCTTTTCACTCCACATCATTCCACTCCACTCCATTCCATCCCACTCCATTCCGTTCCACTCCATTGTACTCCACTCCACTCCCCTCCAATCCATTACATTCTACTCCATTCCACTCCACTGCAATCCATACCATTCCATTCTGTTCCATTCCATTCCACTCCATTCCAGTCCCTTCCAATCCATTGCATTCCATTCCATTCCATTCCACTCTACTCCATTCCACTCCACTCCATTCCACTCCAGTCCATTGAATTCTGTTCTATTCCACTCCATTCAATTCCACTCCACTCCATTCCAGGGCACTCCACTCCATACCAGTCCACTCCACTCCACTCAAATCTATTCCATTCCACTGCACTCCACTCCACTCCATTTCATTCCACTCCATTCCTCTGTACTCAATTCCATTTCACTCCACTCCATTCTATTCCACTCCACACCATTCCTCCCCATTCCACTCCTCTCCACTCCAATGCAGTCCACTCATTTCTATTCCATTCCACTACACTCCGCTACACTCCACTTAATTTCATTCAAGTCCACTCAACTGCACTCCAATCCATTCCCCTCCATTCCACTCCACTACACTATGTTACCCTCTACTCCACTCCACTCCACTCCATTAAAATCCATTCCAATCAATTCCATTCCAGTCCACTCCACTCCATTCTACTCCACTCCATTCCCCTCCACTCCATTCGATTCCTTTCCATTCCACTCCATTCCACTGCATTCCACTCCACTCCACTCCATTCCATTCCATTCCATTCCATTCAATTCCATTCCATTCCATTCCATTTCATTCAATTCCATTCCATTCCATTCCATTTCATTCCACTCTATTCCATTCCATTCCAATCTACTCCATTCTACTCAACTCCATTCGTCTAGACTCTATACCTTTCCATTCCATTCAACTTCATTCCACTACACTCCACTCCATTGCACTCCATTGCACTTCATTCCATTCCATTCCATTCTACTCCACTCCATTCCACACCAAACCACTCCATTCCACTCCACTCCACTCCATTGCATTCCATTCCACTCATCTCCATTCCAGTCCACTCCATTCCATTCCATTTCACTCCACTCCCTTCCACTCAACTCCGTTCCATTCCTTCCCATTCCACTGCACTCCATTCCATTCCACTCCACTCCATTCCATTCCATTGCATTCCACTGTAACCCACTGCACTCCACTCTGCTCCAATCTATTCCATCCCATTCCATTCCACTCCATTCCACTCCACTCCATTCCATTCTATTGCACTCCACTCCACTCCATTCCATTTCACTCTATTCCACTCCAGTCAATTTGATTACACTCCATAACTTTCCATACCATTCCAATCCATTCCATTCCTTTTCACTCTGCTCCACTCCATTCCTTTCCATTCCACTACACTCCATTACACTAAACTCCACTCCGTTCCACTGAAATCCTCTCTATTCCACTCCACTCCACTACATTCCTTTCCATCCCATTACATTCCACTCCACACCGTTCCACTCCACTCCACTCCACTCCACTCCATTCCACAAGACTGCATTCCATTCAATTCCACTCCACTTCACTCCATGCCTCTCCACTCCATTCCAGTCCAATGCACTTCAGTCCACATCATCCATTCCATTCTAATCCATTCCACTCCATTCCACTCAACTCCAATCCATTCCATTCCATTCCATTTCATTCCACTCCTTTCCACTCCAACCCACTCCACCCCATTCCAGGCCACTCCACTCCAATCCATGCCATTCCATACCATTCCACTCCATTCCATTCCATTCCACTCCAATCCATTCCATTCCACTCCATTCCTTTCTACTACACTTCACTCCATTCCAATCCATTCTACTCCACTGCACTCAATTCCATTTCATTCCATTCCATTGCATTCCACTCCTTCCATTCCACTCCACTCCATTCCATTCCATTCTTGTCATTTCCAATCCACTACAGTCAATTCCACCTCACTTCTTTCCATTCCATTCCATTTCATTCAACTCCACTCCACTCCACTATATTCCATTCCAGGCCACTGCACTCCACTCGACACCACTCCACTCCATTCCACTTCACTCTATTTCATTCCATTCCATTCCATTCCATTCCATTCCATTCCATTCCATTCCTATACACTCCACTCCACTCTACTACATTCCACTTCACTCTCTTCCACTGCACTACATTCCATTCCATTCAACTCTATTCCACTCCACTCTTCTCCATTCCAATCCATTCCATTCCACTCCACTCCATTCCACTCTATTCCACTCCATTCCACTCCACTCCATTCCATTCCATTCCATCTCATTCAACTCCACTCCACTCCATTCCATTTCATTCCATTCTGTTCCTTTAAACTCCACTCCACTCTAATCCATTCCACTCCAATCCACTCCATTTCACTCCACTCCACTCCATTCCATTCCATGGCATTCCATTCTAATCCACTGAATTCCAATGCATTCCACTCCATTCCACTCCACTTCACTCCATTCAAGTCCAAACTTCTCCATTCCACTCCACTCCACTCCATTCCTTTCCTTTCCATTCCTTTCCACTCCATTCCATTCCATGCCATTCCATTCAACTCCATTACATTCCACTCCAATCCACTCAAGTCCAAACCACTCCATTCCTCCTAACTCCATTCCACTCCACTCAACTCCATTCTATTGCCTTCCATTCCTGTCCACTCCATTACATTCCACTCCTCACCATTCCATTCCATTCCATTCAATTCCACTCCACACCATTCCATTCCATTCCATTCCACTCCATTCCATTCCATTCCACTCCATTTCATTGCATTCCACGCCATTCCATTCAATTCCACTCTATTCCATTCCTTTCCACTCCGTTACAGTCCATTTCACCCCAATCCACTCCATTCAATTCCATTCCGTTCCACTCCATTCCATTCCATTCCACTGCATTCCACTCCACTTCACTCCACTCCATTCCATTCCATTCCACTGCATTCCACTCCACTTCACTCCACTCCATTCCATTCCATTCCATTCTTTTTCAATCCTTTCATCTCCACACCACTCCATTCCACTCCACTCCTTTCCATTCCATTCCATTTCTTTCCACTCCATTCTATGCCATTCCTATCCATTCCACTCTATTCCATTCCATTCCACTCCAATCCATTCCTTTCCACTCCATTCCTTTGCACTACACCCCACTGCATTCCAATCCATTTCACTCCATTCCACTGCACTCCACTCCACTCCATTCCATTCCATTCTATTTCACTCTTTCCACTGCTCTCCACTCCATTCCATTACATACCTGTCAGTTCCAATCCACTCCAATCAATTCCACTGCACTCCTTTCCAATCCATTACATTTCATTCAACTCCATTCCACTCCATTTCCCTCCATTCCATTCCACTCCACTGCACTCCTCTCCTCTCCATTCCACTCCACTCCGTTCCACTCCACTCCATTCCATTCCATTCAATTCCATTCCATTCCGTTCCATTCCATTCCATTCCATTCCTATACACTGCACTCCACTCCACTCCATTCCACTACAATCCACTCCATTTCACTCCACCCCACTCCCTTCCATTCCAATCCATTCCATTTCATTCCATTACACTCCATACCATTCCATTCCACTCTACTCCATACCACTTCACTCCATTCCACTGCACTTCATTCCATTCCATTCCATTCAACTCCATTCCACTCCTCTGCACTGCATTCCACTCCACCCCACTCCATTCCATTCCATTCCATTCCACTCCACTGCATTCCACTCCAGTCCACTCTATTCCACTGCACTTCATTCCATTCCATTCCATTCCATTCCTCTCCATTCTATTCCTTTCCACTCCATTCCAGTCCACTGCACTCCATTCCACTCCGCTCCTTTCCACTCCACTCCATTTCATTCCAATCCACTCCATTCCATTCCAATCCACTCCATTCTATTCCATTCCACGGCACTCCACTCCACTCCATTCAACTCCACTCAATTCCACTCCATTCTACTGCATTCTACTCCATTTCAATCCACTCCACTCCAATCCTATCCATTCCATTACATTCCAATGCACTCCACTCCGTTCCATTCCAATCCACTACATTCCTTTCCACTCCACTCCACTCTATTCCACTCCACTCTACTCCATTCCATATCATTCCATTCCATTCAACTCCACTCCATGTCATTCCGTTCCATTCCACTTCATTCCTTTCCTTTCCATTCCACACCTTTCCACTCCACTCCACTCCATTCCATTCCACTCCACTGCTTTCCATTCCATTTCCTTCCATTCCACTCCTCTCCATTCCACTCCACTCCACTGATTTCCATTCGATTTCATTCCATTCAACTCCTTTCCACTCCACTCCACTCCACTGATTTCCATTCCATTTCATTCAATTCAACTCCTTTCCACTCCACTCCTCTCCACAACGTTCCATTACATCCATTTCCTTTCCACTCTATTCCACTCCTCTCCACTACACCGCACTCCACTCAACTCCACTCCACTCCATTCCACTCCCCTCCATTCCGTTACATTCCATTCCACTCCACTCCAATCCACTCCAGTCCATTCCTCTCCATGCTACTCCTCTCCACTCAACTCATCTCCATTCCAATCCACTACATTCCATTCCACTCCAATCCAATCCACTCCATTCCACTCCACTCCAGTCCATTCTGCTCCATGCAACTCCTCTCCACTCAACTCCTCTCCATTTCAATCCACTACATTCCATTCCACTCTGCTCCACTCCATTCCATTCCTTTCCACTCCATTCCACTCCAATCCATTCCACTCCATTCCAGTCCACTCCCCTCCACTCCAATGCATTCCATGCATTTGCAGTGCACTCCACTCCACTCCATTCCATTAAATCCATTCTACTCCACTCCATTTCATTCCACTCCATTCTTTCCATTTAACTCCACTAAACTCCATTCCACTCCATTCCATTCCACTCCACTCCTTTGCATTCCATTCCATTCCATTCCATTCCCATCCACTCCATTCCACTACTCGGCACTCCATTCCATTCGACTCCATCCAATCCTCTACATTCCACTCCACTCCAATCCATTCCATTCCATTCCCCTCCATTCCACTCCGTGTGATTCCACTGCGTTCCACTCCACTCCATTCCATTCCATTACACATTACTCCGCTCCAATACATTCTATTCCACTTCATTACACTCTACTCCATTCCACTCTGCTCCAGTTCACTCCATTCCATTGCATTCCGCTCTATTCCATTCCTCTCCATTTCTTTCCAGTGCATTCCACTCCATCTCCTCCGCTTCACTCCATTCCATTCCATTCCATTCCACTGCACTCCACTCCATCCACTCAACTCCACTCCATTCCACTCCATTCCACTCCATTCCACTCCATTCCACTCTATTCCATTCCACTCCATTCCACTCCACTCCAGTCCATTTCACTCAACTCTGCCCCTTTCCATTCCACTCCATTCCATTCCTCTCAATTCCACTCCACGCCACTCCATTCCAACCCACTCCTTTCCATTCCACCCCATTCCAATCCATTCCAGTCCAATCCACTGGACCGGACTCCATTCCATTCCATTTTACAGTAGTCCACTTCATTTGATTACCAACCATTCCACTCCACTCCATTCAATTGCACTCCAATGCTCTCCATTCCTCTCTGCTCCATTCCGTTCCATTCCACTCCACTCCTTTCCACTCTTTCCATTCCATCCCCTGCCATTCCACTCCAGTCCACTCCACTCCACTCTACTCCACTCCATACCATTCCACTCCGTTCAACTCCATTCCATTCCTCTCTATTCCACTCCACTCCACTTCGTTCCACTCCATCCTATTCCATTCTAGGCCATTTCATTCCACTGCACTCCACTCCACTACATTCCATTCCATTCCACTCCAATGCACCCCACTCCACTCCATTCCACTCCAATTCATTCCACTCCACTGAATCGCATTGCGTTGCATTCCTTCTAATTCCACTCCACTTCATTCCACTACATTCCACTCCATTCCACTCCATTGGACTCCACTCCACTCCATTCCATTCCTTTCCATTCCGTTCCATTCCATTCCATTCCATTCCATTCCATTCCACTCCATTCCACTCCATTCCATTCCGTTCCACTCTACTCCATTAGACTCCACTCCATTCCACTCCACTTCACTCCAATCCACTCCAATTCACTCCATTCCATTCCACACCACTCCATAACACTCTAATATTCCATTCCATTCCACTCCACTCCACTCCATTCCACTCCCATCCACTACATTCCATTCCATTCCATTCAACTCCACTGCACTCCTTTCCAATCCATTCCAGTCCATTCCACTTCAAACCACTCCATTCCATTACTTTCCTTTCCATTCCATTGAACTCAATTCCACTCCATTCCACTCCAATCCACTCCATTCCACTCCACTCCACTCCATTCCACTCCACTCCACTCCATTCCATTCCATTCCATTCCATTCCTTTCCACTCCATTCCAGCCCACTCAACTCCATTCCAGTCGTCTCTATTCCATTCCACTCCACTCCACTGCAATCTAATACACTCCATTCCACTCCACTCCATTCCACTCCTCTCCATGCCTTTTCATTCCATTCCACTGCACTCCACTCCATCCACTCCACTCCACTGCATTCCACTCCAATTCATTCCACTCCACGCCACTCCACTCCATTAGACTCCACTCTGCGCCATTCCATTCCATTCCATTCCACTCCATTCCACCCCATTCCAATCCATTCCAGTCCATTCCACTCCACTCCACTAAATTCCATTCCATTCCACTCCATTCCATTACATTCCACTTTACTCCTTCCACTCCACTACATTCCTTTCCATTCCATTCCACTCCATTCCATTCCACTTCTCCACATTCCAGTCCACTGCACTGCATTCCACTCCACTCCACTCCATGACACTCAGCTCCTTTCCAATCGACTACACTCCAATCTATTCCTCTCCACTCCATTCCATTGAATTCCATTCCAGTGCACTCCACTCCACTCCACTGAATTCCATTCTACTCCTTTTCATTCTAATCCATTCCTTTTGATTCCACACTATTTTATTCCACTTAACTCCATTCCACTCCAATTGCATTCCATTCCATGCCATTCTACTCCATCCCACTCCAATCCACTCTGTTCCACTCCACTCCCCTCCATTCCACTCCACTTCACTCCTCTTCACTCCACTCCATTCCATACCACTCCACTCCATTCCGTTCCTATCCAATGCATTCCATGCCGTTCCATTCCTATGCACTCCACTCCACTCCATTCCACTGCATTCCATTGCACTTCATTCCACTCCAATTCATTCCATTCCACTCCCTTCCACTCCACTCTATTCCATTCAACTCCATTCCTTTCCATTCCATTACACTCCATTACATTCCGTTCCGCTCCACTGAACTCCATTCAATTCCACTCCGCTCCATTCCATTCCACTCCACTCCACTCCACTCCAATCCTATACATTCCATTCCACTCCACTCCATTCCACTCCTCTCCATGCCTTTTCATTCCACTCCACTGCACTCCACTCCATCCACTCCACTCCACTGCATTCCATTCCAATTCATTCCACTCCATGCCACTCCACTCCATTAGACTCCACTCTGCTCCATTCCATTCCATTCCATTCCACTCCATTCCACCCCATTCCAATCCATTCCACTCCGTTCCACTCCACTCCACTAAATTCCATTCCAATCCACTCCATTCCATTACATTCCACTTTACTCCATTCCACTCCACTGCATTCCTTTCCATTCCATTCCACTCCATTCCATTCCACTTCTCCCCATTCCAGTCCACTGTACTCCATTCCACTCCACTCCACTCCATGCCACTCAGCTCCTTTCCAATCGACTACACTCCAATCTATTCCTCTCCACTCCATTCCATTGAATTCCATTCCAGTGCACTCCACTCCACTCCACTGTATTCCATTCTACTCCCTTCCATTCCAATCCATTCCATTCGATTCCACACTATTTTATTCCACTTAACTCCATTCCACTCCAATGCATTCCATTACATGCCATTCAACTCCATCCCACTCCAATCCACTAAGTTCCACTCCACTCCCCTCCATTCCACTCCACTTCACTCCTCTCCACTCCACTCCATTCCATACCATTCCACTCCATTACAATCCTATCCAATCCATTCCATGCCATTCCATTCCTATGCACTCCACTCCACTCCACTCCATTCCCCTCCAATCCATTGCACTTCATTCCACTCCAATCCATTTCATTCCACTCCCTTCCAGTCCACTCTATTCCATTCAACTCCATTCCTTTCCATTCCATTACACTCCATTACATTCCATTCCACTCCACTGAACTCCATTCCATTCCAATCCGCTCTACTCCATTCCGTTCCAATCCACTCCACTCCGCTCCAATCCACAGAACTTCAATCCATTCCACTCTACTCCATTCCATTCTGCTCCATTCCATTCCGTTCCAATCCACTCCACTCCATTCCATTCTCCTCCACTCCACTGCACTCCACTCAATTCCATTTATTTCCACTCCATTACATTCCACTCCATTCCCCTCCATTCCAATCCACTCCATTCCATTCTACTCCTCTCCACGACACTCCACTCCACTCCATTCCAATCCATTCCACTCCATTCCATTACAGTCCACTCCACTCCACTCCATTCCATTCCTCTCCACTCCTTTCCACTCCACTCTTCTCAATCCATCTCTCTCCATTCCATTCCAAAATACTCCATTCCATTCCATTTCATTCCACTCCATTCCACTCCATTACATTCCACTCCTTTCCACGCCATTCAAGTCCATTTCAGTCCACTCCACTCCACTCCACTGCATTACATTCCATTTCACTGCACTCCACTCCACTCCATTCCATTGCACTCCATTCCACTACACTACATTCCATTCCACTTCATTCAATTCCATTCCATTCCACTGCACTCTACTTCACTCCACTCCTGTATATACCATTCAACTCCATTCCATTCCACTGCACTCTACTTCACTCCACTCCTCTATATACCATTCAACTCCATTCCATTCCACTCCATCTGACTCCAATCTTCTCCATTCCACTCCACTCCATTCCATTCCATTCCACTCTTTTCTAATCCATTTCACTCCACTGCATTCCACTCCTCTCTGTTTCATTCTATTCCATTCCATTCCATTCCATTCCACTCCACTCCACTACATTCCAATACATTCCACTCCATTCCACTCCACTCCACCAGATTCCATTCCATTCCATTGAACCCCATTCCACTCCAATGCATTCCTCTCCAGTACATTCCATTCCATTCCATTCCATTCCACTTCACTCCACTCCATTCCAATCCATTGCACTCCCTCCCATTCCACTCCACTCCATTCCATTCCATTCCACTCCACTCTATTCCATTCCATTCCATTCCATTCCATTCCACTCATTTCCACTCCACTCCACTCCATTCTACCCCACTCCACTCCATTGCATGCCATTCCATTCCATTACAATCCATTCCATTTCATTACAGTCATTCGATTCCATTCCACTCCTTTCCAGTCCACTCCACTTCTTTCCACTCCATTCCATTCCATTCCATACGATTCCGTTCCACTCCATTCCACTCCATTCAACTCCATTCCACTCCACTCCAATCCATTCCACTCCACTCCATTCCACTCGACTACACTCCACCCTACTCCATTCCATTCCACTCAATTCCACTCCACTCCATTTCAATCCTTTCAATTCTCTTCCACTCCTGTCCACTCCATTCCACTCCACCTCACTCAATTCCACTCCACTCCATTCCACTCCATTCCATTCAAATCCATTCAGTTCCATTCCATTCCGATCCATTCCACTCCAATCCGTTAAATTCAACTCCAGTCCATTACACTCCATTCCACTCCACTCCACTCCATTCCAATCAACTCCATTCCACTCCACTCCAGTCCATTTCAGTCCCCGCACTGCATTCCATTTCATTCCCTTCCTTTCCAATCCATTCCAGTACACTCCACTCCATTGAAGTAAGTGCACTGCACTTCATTCCACTCCACTCCACTCCACTACATTCCATTCCACTCCATTCCATTCCATTCCATTTCACTTCTTTCTGCTCCATTCCAGTCCACTCCACCCCATTCCAGTGCACTCCTCTTCATTCCACTCCAATCCACTCCACTCTACTACTTTCCATTCCACTCCAATCCATTCCATTCAACTCCACAGAATTCCAATCCATTCCAATCCACTGCACTCCACTCCATCCACTCCACTCCATTCCATTCCATTCCACTGCATTCCTCTCAACTCCACTCCATTCCACTCCACTCCGATCCATACCATTCCATTCCATTCCGCTCTACTACACTCCATTCCTATCCATTCCTATCCATTCAACTCCATTCCACTCTATTCCAGGGAATTAAATTCCACTAAATTCCTTTCCACTCCATTCCATTCCATTCCACTGTACTCCATGCCATTCCATTGCATTCCACTCCATTACATGCCACTGCACTCCATTCTACTCCATTCTATTCCTCTCCATTTCACTCCACTCCACTCCACTCTCTTCCACTCCATGCCATTTAGTTTCATTCCATTTCATTCCACTCTACTCCACTCCATTCCATTACACTCCATTCCACTCCATTCCAATGCATTCCAGTTCACTCCACTCCACCCAACTCCATTCCAATGCATTTCAGTGCACTCCACTCCACCCGACTCCATTCCATTCCATTCAACTGCACTTCACTTTATTTGTTTCCAATCCATTCCACTCGGCTCCATTCTGTTGCACTCCACTCCCCTCCATTCCCTTCTACTCCATTCCATTCCATTCCTCTCCACTCCACTCCACTCCACTCCATTCCATACCATTCCATTCGATTCCAGACCACTTTACTCCACTTCACTCCACACCATACCTTTCCACTGCATTCCATTCCTCTCAATCCCACTCCACTCCATACCATTCCACTCCATTCCTTTCCTCTCAATTCCCCTCCACTCCACTGCATTCCACTCCATTCTTTCCATTCTATGCCATTTTTTTCCACTACACTCCACTCCATTCCATTCTACTCCAAATCACTCCACTCCACTCCATTCTAATCCAATCCATTCCACTCCACTGTTTTCCATTGCATTCCATTCCATTCAATTCCACTGCACTCCATTCCACTCCAATCCACTCCATTCCACTCCATTCCAATGCATTCCAATGCACTCCACTCCACCTGACTCCATTCCATTCCATTCAACTGCACTCCACTATATTTGTTTCCAATCCATTCCACTCGGCTCCATTCTGTTGCACTCCACTCCCCTCCATTCCCCTCCACTCCATTCCATACCATTCCATTCGATTCCAGTCCACTTCACTCCACTCCACTCCACACCATACCTTTCCACTCCATTCCATTCCTCTCAATTCCACTCCACTCCGTACATTCCACTCCATTACTTTCCTCTCAATTCCCCTCCACTCCACTGCATTCCACTCCATTCTTTCCATTCTATGCCATTTCTTTCCACTCCACTCCACTCCATTCCATTCTACTCCAAATCACTCCACTCCACTCCATTCTAATCCAATCCATTCCACTCCACTGCTTTCCATTGCATTCCATTCCATTCAATTCCACTGCACTCCATTCCACTCCAGTCCACTCCATTCCATTCCATTCCATCCCATTCTACACCACTGTACTCCATTCCAATCCACTCCATTCCACTCCACTCCTTTCCATTTCATCACACACCACTCCATTCGATTCCATTCCATTCCATTCCATTCCACTTCTCTACACTGCATAACAATCCATTGCACTCCATTCCACTCCACTCCATTCCATTCCATTCCGTTGCATTCCATTGATTTCCATTCCACTCCAGTCTACTCCACTCCACTCCTCTACATTCCATGCCATTCCGTTCCATTCCAATCCATTCCATTTCATTCCAGGCCATTCCATTCCATTCCACTCCATTCCAGTCCATTCCACTCAATTCCAATCCATTCCATTTCATTGCAGTCCACTCTATTCCGTTCCACTCCATTCCGTTCCAATTCACTTCACTGCACTCCATTCAAATCCACTCCATTCCATTCCATTCCTTTCATTCCATTCTACTCCACTCCAATCCATTCCATTCCCCTCAACTCCAATCCATTCCACTCTATTCCACCCCACTCCACTCCATTCCATTCCATTCCATTGCATTCCACTCCATTCCCCTCCACTCCATTCCAAACCCTTTCACTCAAATCCACTCCATTCCAGTCCACTCAACTCCACTCCACTGCATTCCATTCCGCAGCACTCCACTCCATTCCATTCCAATTCGATCCACTCCATTCCATTCCATTCCACTCCAATCCACTCCACTCCACTCCTTTCCAATCCATCACACTCTACTCCACTCCATTCCACTCCTTTCCATTCCATTCATTTCTATTCTATTCCATTCCATTCCACTCCTCTCCCTTCCAATCCACTCCATTCCATTCATCTCCACTGCACTCCACTCCAAGCAACTCCACTCCATTCCATTCCATTCCACTCCTCTGCAATCCATACCAGTCCACTCCACTTCACTCCAATCCATTCCATTCTATTCCAATACATTCCATACCATTCCATTCGTCTCCATTCCATTCCACTCTACTTAATTCCACTGCACACCATTACACTCCAGTATGTTCCATTCCATTCCACACCATTCCATTCCACTCCACTCCATTCAAGGCCACTCCACTCCATTCCACTCCACTGCACTGCACGCCAATCCTCTCCATTCCATTCCACTCCACTCCATTCCACTCCACTCCACTCTATTCCGCTCCATTCCATTCCACTCCATTCCACTCCATTCCACTCAACTCTGCTCCATTCCATTCCCTTAAATTCCACTCAACTCCACTCCATTCCAATCCTCTCCACTCCATCCTTTCCATTCCACCACATTCCCATCCATTCCAGTCCACTCCATTCCACCCGACTCCATTTCATTGCATTCCACTGCACTCCACTTCATTTGAGTCCAAGCCATTCCACTCCGATCCATTCAATTGCACTCCACAGCACTCCATTCCACTCCACTCCATTCCATTCCATTCCACTCCACTCCACTCCATTCCATTCCATTCTATTCCACTCCAGGCCACTCCACTCCCCTCCACTCCATTCCATACCATTCCACTCCATTCCATTCCTTCCAATTTCACCCCATTCCACTCCATTCCACTCCACCCTATTCCACTCTAGGCCATTTCATTCCACTCCACTCCACTCCACTCCATTCCATTGCACTCCAATGCACTCCAATCCACTTCATTCCTCTGCAATCCATTCCACTCCACTACATTCCTTTGCATCCCATTCCATTCAATTCCACTCCACTCCATTTCACTCCATTCCACTCGTTTCCACTCCACTCCACTCCATTCCATTCCTTTGCATTCGATTCCGTTGAATTCCATTCCATTCCTCTCCATTCCATTCCATTCCACTCCTCTCCATTCCATTCCATTACACTCTCCTTCACTACACTCAATCCATTTCACTCCACTCCATTCCATTCCATTCCATTCAACTCCATTCCACTACTCTGCACCCCATTCCACCCCTATTCACTGCATTCTTTTCCATTCCATTGCACTCCACTCCATTCCATTCTACCCCATTCCATTCCATTTCAATCTACTCCACTCCATTCCACTTCACTCCATTCCACTCCCATCAACTACATTCCATTCAACTCCACTCCACTCCTTTCCAATCCACTCAACTCAATTCCACTCCAAACCACTCCGTTCCATTCCTTTCCGTTGCATTCAACTCCATTCTACTACCTTCCACTCCATTACACTCCACTCCCCTCCATTCCATTCCATTCCTTTCCACTCCATTGCAGTACACTCAACTCCATTCCAGTCCTCTCCATTCCATTCCACTCCACTCCACTCCAATCCCCTACATTCCATTCCACTCCACTCCATTCCATTCCTCTCCTATTCATGCCATTCCATTCCAATCCACTGCACTCCACTCCATCCACTCTTCTTCACTCCATTCCACTCCATTCCATTCCACTACATTCCCTTCAATGCCATTCGACTCCACTCTGCTCATTCCATTCCATTCCACTCCACTCCACTCCATTCAAATCCATTCCAATCCATTCCACTCCACTCCAGTAAATATCATTCCATTCTACTCCATTCCATTATATTCCACTTTACTCCATTCCACTCCACTCCATTCCACTCCACTACATTCTGTTCCATTCCATTCCACTCCATTCCATTCCACTCCTCCACTTTCCAGTCCAGCACACTCCATTCCACTCCAATCCACTCCACGTCACTCAACTCCATTCCATTCGACTCCACTCCATTCTACCCTTCTCCACTCAATTCCATTAAATTCCATTCCATTGCAGTCCACTCCACTGCACTCCATTCCATTCCATTTCATTCCCTTCCACTCCATTCCATTCCACTCTATACCATTCCACTCAACTCCATTCCATTCCAATCCATTCCATCACTTTCCATTCTACTCCATCCCACTCCAATCCACTCTGTTCCACTCATCTCCACGCCATTCCACTCCACTCCACTCCTCTCCACTCCACTCCATTCCATACTACTCCACTCCATTCCATTCTACTCCAATACAGTCCATTCCATTACATTCCACTGCACTCCACTCCACTCCATTCCACTCCATTCTATTGCACTCCATTCCACTCCACTCCATTCCACTCCACTCCATTCCTTTCTATTCCATTCCACTCTATTCTGTTCCTTTCCTCTCCACTGCACTCCGTTCCATTCCTCTCCACTACTTTCTATCCATTCCAGTCCACCCCACCCCACACCAATTCACTCCACTTCAATCCTATCCACGCTACTCCATTCCATTTCTTTCCATTCCATTCCATTCCATTCCATTCCATTCCATTCCATTCCATTCCATTCCAATCCATTCCATTCCATTCCATTCCAATTCCACTCCATTCCATTCTATTCCCCTCCACTCCACTCCACTCCACTCATTTCCATTTATTTCCACTCCATTCCATTCCACTACTTCCACTCCACCCCACTACATTCCAATCCACTCAATTCCATTCCATTCTACTCCTCTCCATGCCACTCCACTCCACTCCATTCCAATCCATTCCGCTGCATTGCATTACTTTCCACTCCATTCCATTCCACTCCATTCCACTCCTTTCCATTCCATTCCATTCCACTCCTTTCCATTCCATTCCATTCCACTCCACTCCAATACATTCCAATCCATTCCACTCCATTCGTCTCCACTGCACTACTTTCCATTCCATGCCATTCCATTAAACTCTATTCCACTCCAATCCATTCCACTCCATTCTGTTCCATTCCTCTCCATTCCACTCCATTCCAGTACATTCCATTCCATTCCTTTCCACTCCAGTCCTCTCCATCCAATTCATTCCACTCCATTCCATTTAACTCCACTTGAATCCTATGCATTCCAGTCCATTCCATTCCATTCCTTTCCATTCCACTCATTTCTACTCCACTCCACTCAATTCCACTCCACTCCATTGCATGCCATTCCATTCCATTCCATTCCATTCCAATCCATTACATTTCATTCCAGTCCATTCCATTCCATTTTACCCCATTGCTGTCCATTCCACTCTTCTCCACTCTATTCCATTCCATTCCTTTCCATTCCATTCCATTCCATTCCATTGCATTCCACTCCATTCCAGTCCATTCCATTCCACCCCACTCCATTCTACTCTACATTATTCCACTCCACTCCATTCCACTAGACTGCACCCTACTCCACTCCATTCCACTCGACTGCACTCTACTCCACTCTACTTCACTCCATTCCAATCCATTCCGCTGCATTGCATTACTTTCCACTCCACTCCACTCCACTCCATTAAATTCCACTCCAGTCCACTCCTTTCCACTCCACTCTGCTCACTCCACCCAACTCCATTCCATTCCAATATACTCCATTCCATTCCATTCCATACCACTCCATTCAACTCCATTACATTCCACTCCATTCCACTCCTTTGCAGTCCACTCCACTCCACTCCATTTCACCACAGTTCACTCCACTACATTCCATTGCACTCCATTCCACTCCACTAATTCCCATTCCACTTCATTTTATTCCATTCCGTTCAACTCCACTCTACTTCACCCCACTCCCATACATTCCATTCCAATACATTCCATTCCACTCCATCCGACTCCACTCTTCTCCATTCCACTGCATTCCATTCCATTTCATTCCACTCCATTATAATCCATTCCACTCCACCTCATTCCACTCCTCTCCGCTTCTTTCCATTCCATTCCATTCCACTCCACTCCAATACATTCCAATCCATTCAACTCCATTCCTCTCCACTCCACTACTTTCCATTCCATGCCATTCCATTAAACTCTATTCCACTCCAATCCATTCCACTCCATTCCGTTCCATTCCTCTCCATTCCACTCCATTCCAGTACATTCCATTCCATTCCTTTCCACTCCACTCCTCTCCATCCAATTCACTCCACTCCATTCTATTTAACTCCACTCGAATCCTATGCATTCCACTCCACTCCATTCCATTCCACTCCATTCCACTCATTTCCACTCCACTCCACTCAATTCCACTCCACTCCATTGCATGCCATTCCATTCCTTTCCAATAGATTCCATTTCATTCCAATCCATTCCATTTCATTCCAGTCCATTCCATTCCATTCTACCCCATTCCTGTCCATTCCACTCCTCTCCACTCCTTTCCATTCCATTCCTTTCCATTCCATTCCATTCCATTCCATTCCATTCCATTCCACTCCATTCCAGTCCATTCCACTCCACCCCACTCCATTCTACTCTACATTATTCCACTCCACTCCAATCCATTAGACTGCACTCTACTCCACTCCATTCCACTCGACTGCACTCTACTCCACTCCATTCCACTCCACTCCATTCCACTACCCTCCAATCCAATCTATTCAATTCCATTCCACTCCATTCCACTCCATTCCACTCCAATTCACTCAATTCCACACTCCATTCCATTCCATTCCTTTCCGTTCCATTCCATTCCTTTCCATTCCATTGCTTTCCGTTGCATTCTACTCCATTCTGTTCCTTTCCAGTCTAGTTCTTGCCACTCCATTCTATTCCAATCCATTCCATTCCATTCCAATCAACACTATTCCACTCCATTCCACTTCATTTTAGTCCATTCAAACCATTCCATTCCATTCCTTTCCACTCCTTTCCAGTCCACTCCACTCCATTCCAGTGCACTCGGCTTCATTCCATTTCACTACATTCCATTCCAATGCATTCCATTCCATTCCATCCCTTTCCACCCCATTCCAATCAACTCCACTCCATTCCACTGCACTCCTCTTCATTCCACTCCACTCCACTCTACTACATTCCATTCCACTCCACTCCATTCCATTCAACTCCACACCATTCAATTGCATTCCATTCCACTGAACTCCACTCCATCCATCTCACTCCATTCCACTCCATTCTATTCCAATGTATTCCACTCCACTCCACTCCATGCCACTCTACTCCATTCCACTCAACTCTACTCCATTCCATTGCAATCCACAACACTCCATTCTAATCCATTCCTCTCCATTCCACTTCATTCCGTTCCATTAAATTCCATTCCATTCCATTCCATTCCACACCATTCCATTCCATTCCGCTGTACTCCATTCGACTCCACTCCATTCCACTCTACTCCATTCCATTCCACTGCATTCCACTCCATTATTACATTGCACTCCAATCCATTCCACGCCATTCCATTCCTCTCCATTCCACTCCACTCCACTCCATTCCATTCAACTCCATCCCATTTGTTTCCATTCCATTTCATTCCACTCCACTTCACTCCACTCCATTACACTCCATTCCAATCCATTCCAGTCCACTTAACTCCACTCAACTCCATTCCATTCCATTCAACTGCCCTGCACTTCATTAGATTCCAATCCATTCCACTCCGCTACATTCAATTGCACTCCACTCCACTCCATTCCCCTCCACTCCATTCCATTCCATTCCACTCCTCTCCACTCCACTGCATTCCATTCCATTCCATTCCATTCCATTCTTTTCCATTCCGTTCCATTCCATTCCAGTCCAGTTCACTCCACTCCACTCCACTCCATTTCACTCCATACCATTCCACTCCATACCATTCCTCTCAATTCCACTCCACTCCACCGCATTCCACTCCATCCTTTTCAATTCTATGTCATTTCATTCCACGCCACTCCACTCCACACCATTCCATTCCACTCCAATGAACTCCTTTCCACTCCATTCCAATCCAATTCATTCGACTCCACTGCTTTCCACTGCATTCCATTCCATTCAATTCCACTCCACTCCGTTCCACTCCATTCCACTCGATTCCATACCATTCCATTTCATTCCACTCCCCTGCACTACATTCCAATCCATTCCACTCAATTCCACTCTACTCCAATCCATTCTATTTCATTGCATTCCATTCCAATCCATTCCATTCCATTCCATTCCACTCCATTCCATTCCATTCCATTCCATTCCACTCCATTCCAATCCATTCCATTTAATTGCAGTCCATTCCATTACATTCCGGTCCATTCCACTCCATTCCATTCCAGTCCTCTCCATTCCATTCTGTTCCATTCCCTTCCCTTCCCTTCCCTTCCAATCCATTCCATTCCCTTCCCTTCCCTTCCCTTCCATCCCATTCCATTCCCTTCTATTCCATTCCATTCCACTCTTCTCCACTCCATTCCACTCCACTCCATTCCAATCCATTACATTCTATTTCACTCCGCTCCACTCCATTCCATTCTATTCCATGCTCCTCCATGCCACTGCAATCCACTCCAACCAATTCCACTCCATTCCAGTCCACTCCACTCCACTCCCCTCCATTCCATTCCGCAGCACTCCTCTCGATTCCATTCCAATTCCTTCCACTCCATTCCATTCCATTCCACTCCAATACACTCCACTCCACTCCTTTCCATTCCAATACACTCCGCTCCACTTCATTCCACTCCATTCCATTCCACTCCACTCCAATCCATTCCATTCCTTTCCATTTCATTCCTCTCCTTTCCACTCCACTTCATTCCACTCCATTTCCTTCCATTCCACTCCACTCCATTCCACTCCACTGTATTCCATTCCATTCCAATTCATTCCATTCCTTTACACTCCACTCCACTTAATTCCACTCCAATCCACTCCATTTCATTCCGCTCCACTCCATTCCATTCCAGTCCATTCCACTCCCCTCTACTCCTTTCCATCCCTTCACACTCCGCTCCACTTCATTCCACTCCATTCCATTCCACTCCACTCCATTCCATTCCAATCCATTCCACTCCATTCCAATCCGTTCCATTCCATTCCATTCCTCTCCTTTCCACTCCACTTAATTCCACTGCAGTCCAATCCATTTCATTCCACTCCACTCCATTCCATTCCATTCCATTCCACTCCATTTCACTTCATTCCAATCCATTACACTCCATTCCACTCCTCCCCACTCCATTACTTTCCATTTCATTCCTTTCCACTCCATTCCGCTCCACTCCATTTCAATCCATTCCACTTCACTCCGTTCCATTCTACTCCACTCCATTCAACTGTACTCCGTTCCTTTTAATTCCACTCCATTCCACTCCACTACACTCCATTCTTCTACACTCCATTTCATTCCATTCCACTCCACTCCACTCCATTCCAGTCCACTCCATTCTACTCCATTCCACTCCACTCGCCTAGATTCCATACCATTCCTATCCATTCCTCTCCACTCTACTCCATTCCAATCCATTCCACTCCTTTACACTAAACCCCACTCCATTTCATTTCATTGCATTCCATTCCTCTGCTTTCCACTCCACTCCACTCCATTCCACTCCACTCCATTCCATTCCATTATACTCCACTCTACTCCAAGCCATTCCATTGAAATCCATTCCACTCTTCTCCATTCCATTCCGCTTCACTATGCTCCACTCCAGTCCATTCCATTCCACTGTATTCCATTCCTCTCAATTCCAATCTATTCCACTTCACTCCATTTCAGTCCACTCATTTCCACTCCACTCCACTCCATTCCACTCCACTCCAGTCCATTCCATTCCATTATACTCCACTACACGCCATGCCATTCCATTAAACTCCATGCCATTCTACCCCATTCCATTCCACTCCACTCCACTCTTCTCCACGCCACTCCTTTCTATTCCAGTACACTACATGCCATTTCAATCCAATCCGTTCCATTCCATTCCATTCCACTGTATTCCGTGCTCTCCATTTGTTTCCACTTCTCTCCATTCCGCTCCTCTCATTCCATTCCATTCCGTTCCATTTCATTCCAATCGACTCCTCGCCACTCCACTCCACTCCAGTCCACTCCATTCCATTCCATTCCACTGAACTCCACTCCACTCCTTTCCACTACACTCCATTCCACTCCACTCCATTGAATTCCATTGCATTCCTTTCCACTCGACTCCACTCCACTCCATTCCACTCCAATCCAGTCCATTCCACTCCAGTCCACTCCATTCCATTCCATTCCATTCCATTCCATTCCATTCCATTCCATTCCATTCCATTCTATTCCACTCCATTCCATTCCTATCCACTCTTATCCATTTCATTCTACTCCATTCCACTCCAAACCACTCCATTCTATTCCATTCAACTCTAATCCACTCCACTCCATTTCAATCCACTTCATTCCATTCCATTCCACTGCATTCCATTCCACTCCACTCCATACCTTTCCATTTGACTCATTTCCACTGCATTCCACTCCACTCCACTCCATTACATTACATTGAATTCCATTCCATTCCATTAAATTCCACTCGACTCCCTTCCAGTCTAGTCCACTCCATTCCACTCCACTCCACTCCTCTCCACTCCACTCCATTCCATTCCACTTCACTCCATTCCAGTCCATTTCAATCCATTCCAATCCATTCCATTGCACTGCACTGCACTCATATCCATTCCACTCCATTCCACTCCATTAAATTACACTCCATTCCACTCCACTCCATTCTATTCCATTCCACTCCCCTCTATTCCATTGAATTCCATTCCACTCCACTCCATTCCATTCAACTCCATTCCTTACCATTCCATTCCCATTCCTTCCATTCCATTGCCCTCCACTGCACTCCATTCCATTCCACTCCACTCCTCTCCCCTCCAATCCAATCCTTTCCAATCTACTCCGTGACATTACTTTCCAATCAACTGCATTACACTTAATTCCATTTCACTCCATTCCACTGCATTCCACTCCATTCCAATGCATTCCAATCCACTCCCCCAATCCAGTACATTCAATTTCTTTCCACTACCCTGCACTCCATTCCAATCCAATTCACTCAACTCAATTCCATTCCACTCCACTCCACTTCATTCCACTCCATTCCATTTATTTCAACTCCATTCTATTCCACTCCATTCCATCCTATCGACTCCATTCCAATCCACTGTATTTCATTCTATTCCAATCCACTCCACGCCATTCCACTCCACTCCATTCCCTTCCAATCCTCTTCACTCTACTCCACTCCATTCCATTCCACTCCATTCCATTCCTCGGCATTCCACTCCACTCCACTCCATTCCATTCCATCCAATTCCATTCTATTCCACTCCCCTCCATTCCATTCTACTCTCCTGAACTCCACACCACTCCATTCCACTTCACTCGATTCCACTCCACTGCACTCCACTGCATTCCATTTCTCTCCACTCCATTCTACTACACTCCATTCCACAGCATTCAATTCCATTCCACTCCTTTCCACTGCATTCCACTCCTCTCCCCTCCATTCCACTCCTTTCCATTCCATTACATTACATTCCGTTCCATTCCACTCCATTGCATTCCATTCCACTGTAGCCCTTTCCACTCCATTCGATTCGACTCCATTCTATTCCATTCTTTTCAACTCCATTCTGCTCCACTCCTCTCCATTCTAGTCCTCTCCACTCCATTCCATTCCATTCCTTTCCACTCCATTACGGTACACTCCACTCCATTCCAGTGCACTCCACTCCTTTCCACTCCACTCCTCTCCACTACATTCCATTCCACTCCACTCCATTTCTTTCCATTCCATTCCACTGCACTCCACTCCATCCACTCCTGTCGACTTCTTTCCACTTCATTACTTTCCAGTCCACTCCATTCCACTCCAATCCATTCCACTCAACTCTGCTCCTTTCCATTCCATTCCATTCCACTCTACTCCACTCCATTCCCATCCATTCCGATCCACTCCATTTCATTCCACTTCATTCCATTCCATTCAACCCCACTACATTCCATGGGACTCCATTCCACAGCACTCCTTTCCATTCCACTCCATTCCATTGCATTTCATTCGATTCCATTCTATTTCACTACATTCCATTTCATTCCACTGCACTACACTCCATTGCATTCCACTCCACTCCACTCCTTTACACTCCACTCCCCTCAACTCCACCCCACTCCATTCCATTCCAATCTACTCCATTCCATTCTGCTCCATTCCACTCCACTCCATTCCATTCCATTCAACTCAATTTTGCTTCATTCCAGTACACTCCACTCCACTCCTTTCCGTTCCAATTCATTGCACTCTACTCCAATTCATTCCATTGCACTCCTTTCAACTCCACTCCTTTCCAATCCACACCATTCCATTCCATTCCATTCCATTCCACTCCACTCCACTACATTCCATTCCATTCCACTCAACTCCACTCCACTCCATTGCACTCTACTTCAATCCATTTCTCTTCATTCCATTCATTCCACTCTACTCCATTCCTTTCCATTCCATTCCACTCCACTCCTTTCCACTAAACTCCATTCCGCTGCATTTGCTTCCATTCCACTCCTTTCCACTTCACTCCATTCCACTTCATTCCACTCCATTCCACTCCTTGACAGTCCACCCCACTACACTGCATTCTATTCCATTCCCCTGCACTCCACTCCACTCTATTCCATTCCAATCCATTCCACTCCACTCCATTCCATTCTACTCCACTCTACTCCACTCCCCTCCACTGCACTCCATTCAATTCCACGCCATTCCATTCCAATCCATTCCACTAAACTCCACTCCATTCCACTCCACTCTACTCCATTACACTCCACTCCACTCCATTCCATTCCACACCACTCCGTTACATTCCAATCCTTTCCACTCCATTCCACTCCAGTCCACTCCATTCCACTCCATTCCATTCCAATCCACTCCGTTCCATTCCATTCCCACTATTCCATTCCACGCCACTCTATTCCAGCACACTGCATTCCATTTCATTCCATTCCACTCCATTCCTCTCCACTCCACTCGACTCCACTCCACTCAACTCCTTTCCACTTCAGTCCACTCCATTCCATTCCACTCCACTCCATTCCATTCCTTTCCATTCCACTGCATTCAACTCCACTCCATTACATTCCATTCCACTCCACTCCACTCCATTCATTCCATTGCACTCCATTCCACTACACCCTATTCCATTCCACTCCATTTCTTTCCATTCCATTCCACTTCATTCCATTCCATTGCACTCCACTCCACTCCATTTTATTCCACTCTATTCCATTCCTTTCCACTCCACTCCACTCCTTTCTACTACACTCCACTCCTTTCTACTCCACTCCACTCCTTTCTACTCCACTCCACTCCACTCCACCCTACTCCCTTCCATTCCTTGCTACTATATTCCATTACATTCCATTCCACTTCATTCACTCCACTCCACTCCACTACATTTCACTCCATTCCACACTATTCCAGACCTCTCCACTCCACTCCACTCCACTCCATTCCATTCGACTCCACTCCACTCCACTGCACTCCATTCCATTCCTATCCATTTCATTACTTTCCTTTCAATTCCATTCCATCCCATTCCATTCCATTCCATCCCATTCCATTCCATTCCACTCCATTCCATTCCATTCCATTCCATGCGATTCCATTCAACTCTATTCTATTCCATTCCATTCCACTCCACTCCACTCCATTCTGTTCCACTGCACTCCACTCTTTCCACTCAACTCCACTCCACTCATCCCCACCCCATTCCATTCCTATCTCCTCTATTCCATTCCATTCCATTCCACTCCTTTCCACTCCAATCCACTAAACTCAACTGCGTTCAAGTCTACTCCACTCCAGTCCACTCCACTGCATTCCATTCCACTGCACCCTCTCCACTCCACTCCAATCCATTCCATTGCACTCCATTCCACTCCACTCATTTCCTTTCCACCCCCTTCAATTACATTCTGTTCCACTCCGTTCTATTCCATTCCACTCCATTCCACTGCAGTCCATTCCACTGCACTCCAATCCATACCAGTCCACTTCTCTCCACTCCACTCCACTCCTTTCCATTCCTCTCTACTCCATTCCATTCCTTTCCATTCCATTCCATTTCACTCCTTTCCACTCCACTCCGTTCCACTGTATTCCACTCCTATAAACTCCATTCCAATCCACTCCACTCAACTCCACTCCAGCGCATTCCATTGCACTGCACTGAACTCCACTTCCTTCCATTCCAATACATTCCACTCCACTCCTTTCCATTCTGCTGCACTCCATTCCACTCCACTCCATTCCATTCCACTTCATTCCGTTCTATTCCATTCCAGTCCACTCCACAACATTCCACTCCAATCCACTCCAATTCAGACCACTCCATTCCATTACATTCCACTCCAATTCCCTCCATTCCCCTCCACTCCCTTCCACTCCACTCCGCTCCATTCCATTCCAATCCACTACACTAATTTCGAAAGCATTCCACTCCATTCCACTCCACTCCGCCCCATTCCATTCCATTCCACTATATTCCACTCCTCTACATTGCACTCCATTGCGCTCTTTTCTCCTCAAATCCAGTCAAATACACTCGACACCACTCCATTCCATAGCATTCTACTGCATTCCACTCCATTCCATTCCAAGCCATTCTACTCCACTCGATACCATTCCACTGCACACCCCTCCACTCCATTCCATTCCATTTAATTCCACTCCATTCCATTCCACTCCCTTCGTCTCCAATGCACTCCATTCCACTTCACTCCATTCCACTCCATTCCACTCGACTCCATTCCACTCCACTGCATTTCACTTCACTCCAGTCCATTCCTTTCCATTCCATACCATTCAACTCCACTCCACTACATTCAATTCCATTCTACTCCATTCAATTCCACTCCACCCTCTTCCAATCCATTCCATTGTTTTCCAATTAACTACATTCCATTCAATTCCACTCCACTACACTCCGTTCCACTTCACTCCACTCTACTCCACTCTACTCCACTCCCATCCACTCCATTCCATTTAATTCCACTTTATTTCATTCCACTGTAGTCCTCTCCACTTCTGTCCAGTCTTCTCCATTGCATTCCATTCCATTCCATTCCACTCCTCTCCACTCCATTCCACTCCACTCCACTCCATTCTACTCCACGCCAATCCACTCCACTCTACTCGATTCCAAGCCATTCAACTCCATTACATTCCATTCCTAACTTCACTCCATTCCATCCATTCCACTATATTCCACTCCAATCCAATCCATTCCATTCCATTCCCTTCATTTCCACTCCACTCCATTCCAATTCACTCCACTACATTCCATGCGACTCCATTCCATTCCCGTTCATTCCATTTCACTCCCCTTCGTTCCATTCCATTCCACTCCATTCCAGTGTATTCCACTCCTCTCCACTCCATTCCTGTCAATTCCATTCCACTCCATTCCAGTCCATTCCACTCCATTCCAATCCAATCCGCTCCATTCCAATCCTTTCCTGTCCACTTCATTCCACTCCACTCCTTTCCATTCAATTATACTCTACTTCATTACACTCCACTACAATCCACTCTATTCCATTCCATTCCACCTCTTTCCACTACTCCCTACTCAATTACACTCCCCTCAACTCCATTACATGCCATTCCACTCCATTAAAATTCATTCCATTGCATTGCAGTCCATTCCATTCCATTTCACTGTTTTCCAGTCCACTCCACTCCACTCCACTCCATTCCAGTCCACTCCGATAAATTCCATTCCATTCCACTCCACTCCACTCCATTGCCTGCCATTCCATTCCATTCCTATCCAATCCATTTCATTCCCGTCCATTCCATTCCATTCCACTCCATCCCAGTCCACTCCACTTGAATCCATTCCACTAAACTCCACTCCATTCCACTTCATCCCACACCGCTCCATTGCATTACATTCCACAGCACTCCACTCCATTTCATTCCAATCCCTTCAACTCCACTCCTTTCCATTTCACTCCACTCCACTCAACTCAACTCCACTCCGTTCCATTTAATTCCACTCCACTCCATTCCATTCCTCTACACTCCATTCCATTCCATATGAATCGACTCCACTCCATTCCACTTCACTCCATTCCACTCCACTCCCCTCTATTCCATTCCATTCCATTCCACTCCAGTCCACTCCATTCCAATCCTTTCCACTCCATTCTACTCCACTCCACTCCGCTCCATTCCTTTCCATTCCATTCCACTAAATTCTACTCCACTCCATTACATTCCATTTCATTCCATTCCATTCTTTACCATTCCATTCCATTCTTCTCCACTCTGCTCCGTTCTATTCCACTCCACTCCACTGCTTTCCACTCCACTCCACCCCACTCCTTTCCATTCCACGCTACCCCGTTCCATTCCTTTCCATTCCACTCCTTTCCATTCCACGCTACTCCATTCCATTCCTTTCCATTCCACTCCATTCCACTCCTCTCCATACTACCCAATTCCAATCCATTCCACTCCATTCCAGACCACGCCATTCCACCCCATTCAGTTGCATTGCACTGCACTCCACTCCACTCCATTCCATTGCACTCCATTCCACTCCACTCCGTTCCATTCCACTCCATTCAATTCCTTTCCATTCCACTCCATTCCATTCCATTCCACTCCACTCCACCTCATTCCCTTCCACTCCACTACATTCCATTCCACTCCACTTCTCTCCACTGCACGCCACTCCATTCCATTACACTGTACTCCATTCCATTCCATTCCATTCCATTTTAGTCCATTCCACTTCATTCCACTCCATTCCACTCCATTCCAGTCCACTCCACTCCACTCCATTCCATTGTATTCCACTGCACTCGACTCCACTCCATTCCATTGCAATCCATTTCACTCCATTCTATTTGATTCCACTACACTCTACTACACTCCACTCCATTCCACTCCATTCTACTTCACTCAACACACACCACTCCATTGCATTCCAATCCACTCCATTCCATTCCATTCCACTCCATTCCACTCCACTCCTTTCCACTCGATTCCACTCCTTTCCACTCCATTCCAGTCCACTCCAATCCACTCCATTCCAGTCCACTCCAATCCACCCCATTCCAGTCCACTCCAATCCACCCCATTCCATTCCATTGCATTCCTCTTCTCTCCATTCCATTCCATTCCAATCCTTTCCACTCCACTCCATTCCATTCCACTGCAATCCAATCCACTCCATTCCGTTTAATTCTACTCTATTCCATTCCAATCCATTCCTGTATACTCCACGGTTTCTACTCCTCTGCATTCCATTCCATTCCACTTATCTCCACTCCGTTCCACTCCGCTCCATTCCACTCCACTCCATTCCACTCCACTCCGCCCCATTCCATTCTATTCCATTCCACTAAACTCCACTACCTTCCAATCCATTAAACTCCATTCCACTCCACTCCACCGCATTCGATTCCATTCCATTCCATTCCAATCCACTCCATTCCATTCAATTCCACTCCACTCCACTCCATTCCACTGCACTCCATCCCACTCCCCTCCACTCTATTCCATTCCATTCCACTTCACTTCACTACATTCCAATCCACTCCACTCCATTGCACTCCACTCCACCCCATTCCTTTCCTTTCCATTCCATTCGATTCCAATTCACTCCGTTCCGCGACAATCCATTCCATTCCATTCCACTCCATTCCATTCCACTCCACTCCACTTCACTCCACTAATTTCCATTCCATTCCACTGCATTCCACTCCATTCCATTGCATTCCACTCCAATACATTCAAATCCACTCCACTGCATTTCACTCCACTCCGTTCCATTCCTTTCCTTTCTATTCCATTGCACTCCACTCCACTCCATTCCAAACCATTCCACCCCTTTCCCCCCACTCCAATCCATTGCATTTCATTAAATTCGACTCATTTGCTCTCCACTCAACTCCATTCCACTGAACTCCATTCCATTCCATGTAGTTCCATTCAATTCCAATCCATTCCATTTAATTCCAGTCCATTCCATTCCATTCCACTGTATTCCACTCTTTTCCACTCCTCTCCACTCCATTCCATTCCATTCCACTCCAATCCAGTCCATTCCACTCCATTCCAATCCACTCCACTCCATTCCCCTCCATTAAACTCCATTCCATTCCACTCCATTCCACTCCACTCCACTCCATTCCATTCCAATATACTCCACTACACTCCATTCCACTCCACTACACTCCATTCCATTCCATTCCATTCCTTTCCATTCCATTCCATTCGACTCCTTTCAACTCCACTCTACTCCATTCCACTCCACTCAACTCCATTCCATGCCACTCCACTCCATTTCAATCCATCCCATTTCATTGCAGTCCTTTCCATTCAATTCCACTCCATTCCAGTCCACTCCACTCCACTCTACTCCATTCCACCCCACTCCTTTCCATTCCATTCCATTCCACTGCCCTCCACTCCTTTCCATTCTTATCCATTTCACTCCACTACATTCCATTCCATTCCATTCCATTCCGTTCCAATCCTGTTGCACTCCATTCCATTCCAATCCGTTCCACTCCATTCCACTTCATTCCATTCCACTCCACTACAGTCCACTCTATTCCTTTCCATTCCACTAAAATCCACTCCATTCCATACGAATCCATTCCACTAAACTAAGGTCCATTTCATTCCATTCCATTCCCTTCCATTCCATTCCACTCTATTCCACTCTGTTTCATTGCACTCCATTCCACTCCATTCCAGTACACTGCACTCCTCTGCACCCCATTGAGTTTCATTACTCTGCACTCCCCTCCATTCCATTCCAATTCATTCCACTCCACTCCATTCCATTCCACTCCAATCCATTCCATTCTACTCCACTCCACTCCTCTCCATTCCATTTCATTCCATTTAATTATATTCCATTCCATTCCACTCCATACAACTCCAGTTCACTCCTCTCCATGCCATTACACTCCACTGCATTCCATTCTACTCCACTCCATTCCACTCCACTCCTCTCCATTCCATTCCTTTCCATTCCATTCCATTCCACTCCTTTCCACTCCATTCCACTCACCTCCACTCAAATCTATTCCATTCCACTCCATTCCTTTCCATTCCACTCCACTCCATTTCATTCCATTCCACTCCATTCCAATCCTTTCCCATTCACCCAAATCCACTCCATTCCACTGCACTCCACTCCACTCCAATCCATTCAAAAACATTTCGCTCCACTCCATTCTACTCAAATCCTTTCCATTCCATTCCATTCCACTGAAATCCACTTCACTCCATTCCATTCCACTCCATTCCTCTCCACTCCATTCCAATCAACTCCACTCCACTGCACTACAATCCACTCCGTTCAACTCCACTGCATTCTATTCCATTCCACTTCACTCCACTCTGTTCCCCTCCACTACATTCCATTACAATCCACTCCATTCCAGTCCATTTCACTCCACTCCACTCCATTCCATTCCATTCAGTTCCATTCCATTGCATTCCGCTCCATTCCAGTCCATTCCACTCCATTCGACTCTACTACACTCCATTACACTCTTTCCCCTCCATTCCACTCCATTCCATTTCACGACATTCTACTTCAGTCTTTTCCAGTCCATTACAATACAATCCATTCCGTTCCCCTCAACTCCAATCATTCTACCCCTTCAAACTCCACACAACTCCACTCCACTCCATTCCATTCCACTCCTTTCCATTCCTCTCCATTACACCCCACTCCATTCCATTCCACTCCACACCATTCCATTTCATTCCTATCCACTCCACTCCACTCCACTCCCCTCCACTCCACTCCATTCCATTCATGTCCACTGCACTCCATTCCACACCACTCAATTCCACTCCACTACATTGCAGTTCACACCATACAATTCCATCCATTCCATTCCACTCCAAAACACTCCCTTCGACACCACTACTCTCCTTTCCACTCCACTCCAATCCATTCCATTCCACTCCAAAACATTCCATTCGACACCACTACTCTCCTTTCCACTCCACTCCAATCCATTCCATTCCATTCCATTCTTTCCATTCCATTACATTGCACTCCACTCTATTCCACTCTACACTATTCCACTCCACTCCATTCCACTCCACTCCATTCTATTCCGTTCCGTTGTACTCCCTTCCATTCCACTCCAGTCCATTCCCATCCTCTCCACTCCATACCACTCCACTCTACTTCACTCGACTTAACTCCATTCCATTCCACTCGACTCAACTCCATTCCATTCCACTCGACTCCTCTCCATTCCATTCCTCTCAATTCCACTGTTCTCAATTCCCTTCCATTCCACTTCATTCCATTCCACTTTATTCCATTCCTCTCCATTGCACTCCACTCCACTCCAATCCACTCCAATCCTTTCCATTCCATTCCACACCAATGCATTCCATTCGATTCCAGTCCACTTCACTCCATTCCACTCCAATCCATTCCAGTCCACGCCACTCCATTCCATTCCATTCTACTCCATTCCATTCCCTTCCACTACACTCCATTCCAGTCCTCTCCACTACATTACACTCCACTCCACTCTATTCCAAGCAACTCCCTTACATTCCATCCCATTCCACTCCACTCCGTTCCATCCCACTCCACTCCACTCCATTCCATTCCACTGCACTCCACCGCAGTCCACTACACTCTACTCCATTCCATTCCATTCCACACCTTTCCACTCCACTTCATTCCATTCCATTCCACTCCTTTCCACTCCACTCCATTCCATTCCACTCCATACCTTTCCTTATCATTCCACTCCATTCCATTCCATTCCATTCCACTACACTACACTCCATTCCACTCCACTACACTACACTCCATCACACTCTACTGCCTCGATTCCACTCTACTCCACTCTATTACTTTCCACACCACTTCTCTCCATCCCATTCATTTCCAATCCACACATTTCCATTCCATTCCACTCCATTCCATTCCACTCCACTCCATTTTATTCCTTTCAACTCCAGGCCATTTCATTCCATTCCATTCCATTCCTTTCAACTCCAATACATTCCATTCCACACCACTGCATTCCACACCACTCCCCTCCACTCCACTCCATTCTACTTTATTCCACTCCATTTCATTCCATTCTATTCCTGTCTTTCCACATGATCTCTCCCTGAGACAAAAGCTTGAGTGCAGCGGCATAATCTCAGCTAACATTTCATTTCACCATTCCTTTGAATTCCATTCCATCCCATTCCATTCAATACTATTTCACTCCACTACACTGCACTCCACTCCATCCAATTCCACTCTGTCCCATTCCATTTGACTCCATTCCAATCCAATCCACTGCCCTCCACTCCCCTCCACTCCATTCCATTCCATTGCATTTCACTGCATTCCTTTTCATTCCTTCCTTCGACAGGATATAACTATGTCACTCAGGCTGGAGTGCAGTGGCACAATCTGAGCTCACAATACATGTCACTCTTCATTGTATAGAATTCTATTCCATTGCATTGCATTCCATTTCATTCCATTCCATTGCATTCCATTCCATTCAATTCCATTCCTCCCTTTTCCACTGCACTCCACTCCATTCCCCTACAATCCATTAAATCTGATTGCATTCCATTCCATTCCACTCCTCTCCAATCCACTGCAATCCACTCTGTTCCACTCCATCCCTTTCCATTCCGCTGCAATCCACTCCACCCTACTCCACTCCACTCCACTTCATTCCACTCCTCTCCATTCAACTTCCGTCCACTTCACTCCACTCCACTCTTATTCACTCCAATACGTTCCATTCCATTCCGTTCCATTCCATTCCTTTCTTTTGAGAGTATCTCACTCTGCAACTCAGCCTGGAGCACAATGGCACAATCTCAGCTTCTATTCCATTCCATTCCATCCAATTCCACTCCACTCCACTTCACTCCACTCCACTTCACCCCACTCCATTCCACCCTACTCCAATCCACTCCACTAAACACCATTCCATTCCATTTCAACCCACTCCATTCCATTCCAATCCATAAAAGTGCATTCCATTCCATTCCATTCCATTCCACTCCACTGCCCTTCATTCCATCCATTCCATTCCATTCCAATCCATTCCATTCCTTTCCACTCCATTCCATTCCATTCAAATCCACTCCAATCCATTCCATTACACTCCATTACACTCCACTCCACTCCACACCCCTCCAATCCTATGCACACCACTCCATTCCAATCCATTCCATTCCATTCCACTCCAATCCATTCGATTCCACTCCACTCCATTCCATTCCATTCCTTTCCACTCCATTCCACTGCATTCCACTCCATTCCAGTCCACACCAGTCCACTCCACTCCATTCCATTCTATTCCATTCCACTGCAGTCCACATCATTACATTCCATTCCACTCGATTCCGTCCCATTGCACTCCACTCCACTCCTTTCCATTCTATTACACCCCATTCCACTCCTTTCCTCCTCACTCCACTCCATTCCACTACCCTCCACACCATTCCACTCCATTCCTTTCCTTTCCATTCCATTCCATTCCATTCCATTCCATTCCATTCTATTCCATTCCTCTACATTCCATTCCATTCCACTGCCTTCCATTCAATTCCTGTCTTCTGAGAGTATCTCCCTCTGTCACTTAGCCTGGAGCACAGTGGCACAATCACAGCTTCCATTCCTTTCCATTCCATTCCATTCCACTCCACTCCACTTCACTTCTCTCCGTTCCATTGCACTCCACTCCACTCCAGTCCTTTGCACTCCAATCTTTCCATTCCACTCCTATCCATTCGACTACATTCCATTCCATTCCTTTCTTGTGAGAGTATCTCACTCTGTCACTTTGCCTAGAGCGCTGTGGCACAATTGCAGCTTCCATTGCTTTCCTTTCCATTCCACTCCACTCCAATCAACTCCACTCCATTCCACTCCAATACGCTACCATCCACTCCACAAGACTCCATTCCACTCCGTTTCTATCCATTACTTTCAACTCCACTACATTCCATTCCATTCCACTCCAAACCACTCCATTCCACTCCACTGAATTCCATTCCATTCTGTTCCATTCTTCTCCATTCCACTCCACTCCCCTAAACTCCACTCCAATCCGTTCCACTCCAATCCTTTCCACTCCACTCCATTGCAAACCACTCCATACCATTCCATCAATTCCACTCCACTCCTATCCACTCTATTCCACTCCACTGCAATCCTTTCCACTCCACTACAATCAATTAAATTCCATTGCATTCCATTCAATTCCATTCCACTCCATTCCACTCCACTCTACTCCATTCCACTCCACTCCATTCCAACCCACTCCGTTCCATTCCACTCCGTTCCATTCCACTCCACTCGATTCCAGTCAACTCCACTCCATACAACTCCACTTCACTCAACTCTATTTCATTCCACTCCACTCCACTCCTCTCCATACCGTTCCCCTCCATTCCTCTGAACTCAATTCCATTCCACTCCACTTGATTCCATTCCACTCCATTCCATTCCTCTTCATTCCACTCCACTCCACTGCCATCCACTCCACTCCTTTCCATTCCATTCCATTTCACTCCACTTCACTCCAATCCATTCTATTCAACTCAACACTTCTCCACTCCAATCCATTCCACTCCATTCAACTCCACTCCCCTGTATGCGACTCCACTCCACTCCATTCCACGCCATTCCATTTCATTCCATTTCATTCCATTCCACTCCATTTCATTCCATTCCAATCTACTCCATTCTACTCCACTCCATTCCACTCCACTGCATTCCATTCAATTCCATTCCATTCAACTTCATTCCACTACACTACACTCCATTACACTGCACTGCACTCCATTCCATTCCATTCCATTCCACTCCACTCCATTCCACAACACTCCACCGCATTCCACTCCACTCCACTCTATTCCAATCCATTCCATTCCATACCATTCCACTCCAGTCCATTCCTGTCCATTCCACTCCACTCCATTCCACTCCACTCCACTCCATTCCATTCCATTCCATTCCAATCCATTCCATTCCATTTCATTCCATTCCAATCTACTCCATTCTACTCCACTCCACTCCACACCATTCCATTCCATTCCGTACAACATCTTTCCACTCCACTCCACTCCATTACACCGCATTCCATTCCATTCCATTTCCTTCCATTCCACTCCACTCCATTCCACAACACTCCACTCCATTCCACTCCACTCCACTCCATTCCAATCCATTCCATTCCATTCCCTCCATTCCATTCCACTCCACTCCATTCATGTCAATTACACTCCATTCCACTCCATTCATGGCCACTCCACTCCACTCCATTTCATTCCATTCCACTCCACTCCATTCCAGACCTCTCTACTCCATTCCACTCCACTCCATTCCGTTCTATTTCATTTCATTCCATTCCATTCCCCTCCACTCCACCCCATTCCGTTCCATTCCATTCCATTCCATTCCATTCCATTGCATTCCACTACATTCCATTCCATTCCACTACATTCCATTCCATTCCACTACATTCCAATCTACTCCACTGTACTCGGTTCCACTCGATTCCTCTCAATTACTTTCCACTCCATTCCATTCCACACCATTTCATGCCACTCCACTCGATTCCACCACACTGCATTCCATTAAATTCCATTCCACTCCACTCTACTCCACTCTTCTCCATTCCATTCCACCCCACTTCACTCCACTCCAGTCCAGGTCTTTCCAATCCACTAAATTCCATTCCACTGCATTCATTGCCATACCTTTCTTGTGAGAGTTTCTTACTCTGTCACTTTGCCTGTAGCGCAGTGAAACAATCTCAGCTTCCTTTCCTTTCCATTCCATTCCACTCCACTGCACTCCACTCCACTTAACTACACTCCATTCCGCTCCATTCCAATCCACTCCAGTCAACTACCCTCTATTCCATTCCATTCCACTCCACTCCACTACTTTCAAGTGAATTCCATTCTATTCCAATGCATGACAGTCCATTTCATTCCACTCCACTTCAATCCACTCCATTCCACTCCTTTCCACTCCATTCCACTCTACTCCACTCCTCTCCACTCCACTACACTCCAATCATCTCCACACCAATCCATTCCATTGCTTTCCTGTCCACTCAATTCCATTCCATTCCATTCCAATTCTTTCCACTCCTTTCACTTCCATTCCTTTCCTTTCAACCCCACTCCATTCCTTTCCATTATATTCCACTCCTTTCCATTCCACTCCATTCCAATCCATTCCACTCCATTCCAGTCCACTCCATTCCACTCGACTCTCTTCTACTTTACTCCACTCCACTCCACTCCACTCCAGTTCACTCCACTCCACTTGACTCAATTCCATTCCATTCTATTCCATTCAATTCCAATCCATTCAACTCGACTCCACTACATTCCACTCCACTCTACTTCATTCCAATCCATTCCTCTTCATTCCATTCTACTCCACTCCATTCATTTCCATTCCATTTCATTCCACTGCACTCCACTACACTCCACAGTACTCTTTTCCAGTCCATTCTATTTCACGCTATTCCACTCCACTCCATTCCATTCCATTATACTCCAATACACTCCACTACACTCCATTCCACTCCATTCCAGTCCATTCCAGTCCACTCCAGTATACTCCACTGCATTCCATTCAATTCCATTGCACTCTAATCCTTTTAAATAAATTCCAGTCCTCTCCCCTCCATTCCATTCCACTCAACTCAACTCCATTCCACTCCAATCCAGTACACTCCAATCCACTCCACTCCATTCCATTCCACTCTATCCCATTACATTCCACTCTACTCCATTCCATTCCATTCCATTGCACTCCATTCCATTCCATTCCACTAAACTCCATTCCATTCCATTCCATTGCACTGCAATCCACTCCAATCCACTACACTCCACTTCACTCCATTCCTCTCCATTCCACTCCACAGCATTCCATTCCATTCCATTCCGCTTCACTCCACAGCATTCCATTCCAATCCATTCCACTCCACCTCATTCGATTCCACTCCATTCCTTCCCATTCCATTCCACTCCATTCGATGCCACTCACTCCACTCCATTCCATTCCACTCCAATCCAGTTCTTTCCATTTCACTCCACTCCACTTCCCTCCATTCCACTCCACTCCACTCAACTCCACTCAACTCCACTCCATTCTGTTCTAATATACTCCATTCCATTCCATTCCACTGTACTCCATTCCATTCCATTCCACTCCATTCCACTCCATTCCAGTCCACTCCACTGCAATCCATTCCATTTCATTCCAATCCACTCCACTCCACTACATTCCATTATATTCCATACCATTCGAATCCATTCCCTTCCACTCCGCTCCATTGCAGTCCAGTCCACTCCATTCCTGTCCACTCCACTCGACTACATTCCATCCATTCCACTCTATTGCATTCCACTACACTCCATTCCACTTCAGTAAACTCCACTGAACTACGTTCCATTCCACTACACTCCATTCCTCTCCATTCCATTCCAATCTACTCCATTTTATTCCATTCCAATTCACTACATTACACTCCACTCCATTCCACTCGATTCCACTCCATTCCACTGCATTCCAGTCGACTCCACTCCACTCCACTCCATTCCATTCCATTCCACTGCACTGCACTCCACTCCACTCCGTTACTTTCCAAATCAATCAAGTCTACTCCTTTACATTCCACTCCACTCTACTCCACTCCACTCCATTCCATACCATTCCGTTCCATACCATTCCATTCCATTTCACTCCATCACAATCCATTCCACTCCACTCCATTCCATTCCACTCCACTCCACTCCATTCGACTCCACTCCATTCCACTCCACTCCATTCCACTCCACTCCATTCCACTCCACTCTTCTCCATTCCATTCCATTTCCTTCCACTCCACTCCACTCCATTCAAATCCATTCCACTCCATTCCACTCCACTCCACTCCATTCCATTCGATTCCATTCCATTCCACTGCAATCCACTCCACTGCATTCCACTTCATTCCACTGCATGGTACTCCATTCCATTCCACTCCAATAAATTCCATTCCATTCCATTCCATTCCACTGCACTCAAGCCCATTCCATACCAATGTATTCCCTTCCACTCCATTCCAATCTACTCCACTCCACTTCACTCCACTCCACTTCATTCCATTCCACCATACTCCATTCCCACTCCACTCCAATCCACTCCACTCTATTCAATTCCATTCCACTCCATTCCACTAGATTCAACTGCATTGCAGTCCACTCCACTCCACTCCATTCCATTCCAATCCACTGCATTTCATTCGACTCTAATCCATTCCATTCCACTCCATTGCAGTCCATTCCACTATACTCCACACCATTCCATTCCATTCAACTCCACTCCAGTCCATTCCACTCCATTCCACTCGACTCCACTCCATTCACTCCATTCCACTCCATTCAAATCCATTATATTCCACTCCATTATACTCCACTCCTTTCCATTCTATTACTCTCCACACAACTGCACTCCATTCCATTCCACTCCATTCCACTCTACTCCATTCCATTCCTCTCCACTCCACTCTACTCCAATCCACTCCATTCAATTCTACCCTATTCCATTCCTCTCCATTCCACTCCACTTCACTCCATTCCACTCCAATTCATTCCATTCCAATCCACTTCATTCCACTCCATTCCATTCCACCGCACTCCTTTCCATTCCACCGCACTCCTTTCCTTTCCACTCCAATGCACTCCACTACACTCTAATAAACTCTATTCCATTGCACTTCAATCCATTCCATTCCATTCCATTCCATTCCATTCCATTCCATTCTTCTCCACACCACTCCATTTCACTCCAATACTCTCCACTCAACTCCACTCCACTCCATTCCATTCCATTCAATTCAACACCATTGCATTCCATTGCACTCTACTCCATTCCACTCCACTCAATTCCACTCTACTAAATTCTATTCCATTCCATTCAACTCAATTTCAATCCATTCTACCCAACTCCATTCCATTCTACTCCACTCCATTCCATTCCCTTCCATTCCATTCCACTGCACTCCACTCCACTGCACTCCACTCCATTCCACTCCATTCCACTCCACTCCATTCCATACTATTCCACTCCACTCCACTTCACTTTATTCCATTGCACTGAATTCCACTCCAATCCATTCCACACCAGTGAATTCCATTCCATTCCATTCCAGTAAATTCCATTCCATTCCATTCCACCCCATTCCGTTCCACTCCCCTCCACTCATTTCTAAACTACTTCACCCTCTCCCCCAACTCCATTCCATTGCACTCTACTCCATTCCGTTTTATTCCATTCCATTCCATTCCATTCCACTCGATTCCACTCCACTCCATTTCACTCCATTCCACTAAATTCCACTCCATTCCTGTCCACACCCGTTCACTCTACTCCATTCCATTGCATTCCACAGCGCTCCCCTCCACTCCAATCACCTGCACTCCATTCCATTCCACTCCATTCCATTCCACTCAACTACACTCCATTTCATTCCACTCCACTTCACTCCATGCCACTCCACTCCACTCCACTCCATTCCAGTCCACTCTACTCCATTCCATTCCATTCCATTCCACTACGTTGCACTCCACTCCATTCCACTCAATTCCACTCCATTCCACTCCTTTCCAGTCCACTCTACTCATATCCATTCCATTGCATTCCACTGCAATCCACTCCACTCCATTCCAAATTATTCAACTCCACTCCTTTCCATTCCAGTCCACTCTACTTCACTCCACTCCACTCCACTCCATACCACACCATTCCATTTCACTCCATTTCACTCCATTCAAATCCATTCTGCTCCACTCTATTCCATTCCATTCAAATCCACTCCATTCCACTCCACTCCATTCCACTCCACTCTGCTCCATTCCATTTCATTTCTTTCCACTGCACTCAAATCCTTTTGAATCCATTCCACTCATTCCACTCCTCTCCATTCCATTCCATTCGATTCCATTCCATTCTACTCCAATCCACTCCACTCCATTCCACTTCATTCCACTCCATTTTACTCCATTCCATTCCATTCCACTCCACTCCGTTCTACTGCATTCCATTCCATCCCACTGCACTCCACTCCATTCCTTTCCAATCTATTCCCTTCCACTCCATTCCAATATACTCATCTCCTCTTCATTCTACTCCACTTCACTCCACTCCACTTCATTCCATTCCAGAGTACTGCATTCCATTCCACTCCATTCCGCTTCCCTCCATTCAATTCCATTCCACTCCATTCCACTAGATTCCTCCGCATTCCAGTCCACTACAATGCACTCCATTCCATTCCATTCCACTGCACTCCACTCCATTCCATTCCAATCCATTCCAATCCACATCTTTCCTTCCAGTCCACTGAACCCCATTCCACTAGATTCCTCCGCATTCCAGTCCGCTACAATCCACTCCATTCCATTCCATTCCACTGCACTCCACTCCATTCCATTCCAATCCATTCCAATCAACATCTTTCCTTCCAGTCCACTCCACTCCATTCCAATCCATGCCACTCCATTTCACTCCATTCCACTCCACTCCATGGCATTCCATTCCATTACAATCCATTCCATTTCATTCGACTCCATTGCATTGCATTCCACTCCATTCCAGTCCTTTCCACTCCACTCCACACTACTAGATTCCATTCCACTCCACTCCAGTCCATTCCACTCCATTCCACTCGACTCCAATACATTCACTCCGTTCCCCTCAATTCAAATCCACTCCATTCCACTCCATTCTACTCCACTCCTTTCCATTCCATTCCATTCCACTCAACTCCACTCCATTCCGTTCCACTCCATTCCATTTCACTCCATTCAAATCCATTCTACTCCACTGCATTCCTCTCCACTGCATTCCACTCCACTCTGCTGAATTCCATTTCATTCCTTTCCACTCCACTCCACTCCTTTTGAATCCATTCCAATCTAAACCACGCCACTCTACTCCATTACATTCGATTCCTTTCCATTCCACTCCAATCCACTCCACTCCATTCCACTCCATTTCACTCCATTGCCCTCCATTCCATTCCACTCCACTCCATTCCACTCCATTCCATTCCATCCTTCTGCACTCCAGTCCAATCCATTCCAATCTATTACCTCCCTCTCCATTCCAATCTACTCCACTCCACTACATTCTACTTCACTTCATTCCACTCAACTTCATTCCATTCCACTGTACTCTATTCCATTCCATTCCACCCCATTCCACTCCCCTCCATTCAATTCCATTCCACTCCATTCCACTAGATTCCACTGCATTCCAGTCCACTCCACTCCACTCCTTTCCATTCCATTCCAGTGCAGTCTACTCCATTCCATTACAATCCATTCCAATCCATATCTTTCCATTCCATTCCATTCCAGTCCAATCCAATCCATTCCACTACATTCCACTCCTCTCCACAACATTCCATGCCTTTCCATTCCATTCCAATCCATTCCATTTCATTCGACGCGATTCCATTCCATTCCAATCCATTGCAGTCCATTCCACTACACTCCACACCATTACATTCCATTCCACTCCACTCCAGTCCATTACATTCCATTCCACTCGACTCCACTCGATTCACTCCGTTCCCCTACGTTCAAATCCACTCCATTCCACTCCATTCTACTCCACTACTTTCCATTCTTTTAAACTCCACTCAACTCCACTCCATTCCATTCCACTCCATTCCACTCTACTCCATTCCATTCCTTTCCACTCCACTCTAATCTACTCCACACCATTCAATTCCACCCTATTCCATTCCCCTCCATTCCACTCCACTCCACTCCATTCCACTCCAATTCATTCCATTCCAATCCATTTCATTCCATCCCACTCCATTCCACTCCACTCTGTTCCATTCCACTCCAATGCACTCCACTCCACTCCAATACACTCTATTCCATTCCACTCCAATGCACTCCACTCCACTCCAATACACTCTATTCCATTCCACTCCAATCCCTTCCATTCCACTCCATTCCATTCCCCTAAACTCCACTCCATTCCACTCCAGTCCACTCCCTTCAACTCCATTCCACTCTATTCCATTCCATTCCGTTGCACACCATTCCACTGCATTGTACTCTACTCCATTCCACTGCACTCCTTTCCACTCCACTATATTCCATTCCATTCCATTCAACTCTATTCCAATCCATTCCATTCCATTCCACTCCACTCCATTCCACTCCACTATATTCCATTCAATTCCATTCTACTCCATTCCAATCCATTCCACTCCATTCTACTCCACTCCATTCCTTTCCATTCCATTCCATTCCACTGCACTCCTTTCCAAGCAAGTCCACTCCACGACACTACACTGCAGTCCATTCCATCATTCCATTCCACTCCACTCCATTCTATTCTAATTCACTGCATTCCTTTGCATTCCATTCTACTCCATTCCACTCAATTCCACTCCATTCCATCCATTCCATTCCATTCCACCCCATTCCAGTCCATTAAACTCCATTACACTCCACACCACTCCATTCCACTCCACTCCACTCACTGCATTCCATTCCACTCCATTGATCTCCACTCCATTCCTTTCCATTCTAATCCACTTCACTCCATTCCACCCCACTCCATTCCACTCCATTCCACTGCACTTCAATCCATTCCATTCCATTCCAATTCTTTCCACTTCACTCCACTGCATTCCACTCCACTCCACTCCATTCCATACCATTCCATTTCATTCCATTCCACTCCACTCCATTCCACTCCATTCCATTCCATTCCACTGGAATCCACTCTATTACACTCCACTCCATTCCACTCCAGTCCATTGCATTCTTTTCCATTCAACTCCCCTCCACTCGAGTTGACTTCATTCCACTCCATTCCATTGCATTGCACTCCATTCCACTCCATTCCACTACTTTCCTTTCAATTCCATTGCACTCCACACCTTTCCATTCCACTACTCTCCAGTCCGTTGTAATCCATTCCTACCGACTCCACTCCATTCACTCCACTCCCTTACATTCAAATCCATTCCATTCCGCTACATTCTACCCAACTCCTTTCCATTCTATTACACTCCACTCAACTGAACTCCATTTCATTCCACTCCTTTCCACTCTACTCCATTCCATTCCTCTCCACTCCACTATTCTCCCCTCCACTCCGTTCAATTCCACCCTATTCCATTCCTTTCCATTCCACTACACTACACTCCATTCCACTCCAATTCATTCCATTCCAATTCATTTCATTGCACTCCACTCCATTCCACTCCACTCCATTCAATTACAGTACAATATACTTCACTCCACTTCAATCCACTCTATTCCATTCCACTCCAATCCTTTCCATTCCATTCTATTCCCCTGCACTCCACTCCATTCCACTCCATTCTACTGTATTCCATTCCATTCCATTTAATTCCACTCCACTCCATTCAATTCCACTTCATTCCATTCCAATCCATTCTACTCCATTCCACTCCACTATATTCCATTATATTCAACTCCATTCCAATCCATTCCACTACATTCCACTACTCTCCCTTCCATTGCATTCCATTCCATTCCATTGCATTCCATATCATTCCATTCCACTGCAATCCATTCCATTCCACTACACTACCTTCCACTAAACTCCACTCCCCTCCACTACACTATATTCCATTCCATGCCATTCCATTCCACTACACTCCATTCCATTCCATTCCACTGTATTCCTTTCCATTCCTTTCTTCTCCAATACCCTCAATTGCACTCTGTTCCTTTCCACTGCATTCTATTCCATTACAATTCATTCCACACCACTCCATTCCATTACACTCCACTCCACTCCTTTGCTTTCCATTCCACTCCATAGCTCTCCAATCCATTCCTTTGCATTCAAATCCACTTCACTGCATTCCAATCCACTCTATTCCACTCCATTTTACTGCATTTCAATCCATTCCATTCCATTTAATTCCACTTCTGTCGACTCCACTCCACTCCATTCCACTCCAATCATCAGTTCCACTCCATCTCACTCCATTCCTTTCCATTCCTCTTCACTCCAATGAGTTCCACTCCACGCCATTCCACTCCACTTCATTCCATTCCTTTTTATTCAACTCAAATCCACTCCACTCAACTCCATTATACTCCATTCCATTACACTCGACACCACTCCACTCCATTCCACTCCATTCCCCTCCATTCCACTACTTTCCATTCAATCCCATTCCACTCCATTCCATTCCATTCCATTACACTCCACTCCACTCCATTCCATTCCACTCCATTCCACTGTACCCATTCCACTCCACTCCACCCCACTCAATTCCATTCCATTCCATTCCTCTCCATTCCACTACACTCAACTCCATTCCACTCCACTTCATTCCATTCCATTCCATTTCTTTCCACTCCACTCCATTCCATTCTACTCCGTTTCAGTCCATTCCACTCCACTCCAATCCATTCCAATCCACTCCAATGCATTCCACTCCATGCCATTCCATTATGCTCCATTCCATTCCTTTCCAGTCTACTTCATTCCACTCCACTCCATTCCACTCCATTCCATTCCATTCCATTCCACTCCATTCCACTCCACTCCACTCCATTCCAGTCCACTCCAATCCATTCCACTCCACTCCACACCTCCGTTCGATTCCACTATACTCCATTCAATTCCACTGTACTCCATTCCATTCCACTCCAATCCATTGCATTCTATACCACTGCACTCCATTCTACCCCACTCCACTCCACTCCATTTCACTACATTCCATTGCACTCCATTTCACTCCACTCCATTCAATTCCATTCCACTCCACTCCATTGTACTCCATTCGATTTTACTCCACTCCATTGCACTCCACTCCATTCCATTCCATTCCATGAATCATTATTCCTTTCCATTCCACTCCACTCCACTCTATATCATTCCACTCCACTCCATTACATTCCACTCCTCTCGAACTCACTCCATTCAACTCCATTCCAATAAACTCTACTCGATTCCACTCCATTCAATTCCATTCCAATCCATTCCACTCCAATCCATTCCACTTCATTCCAATCCACTCTACTCCATTCCATTCCATTCCATTCAACTCCATTCCACTCCATTCCACTCCATTCCACTCCACTCCATTCCATACCACTCCACACCATTGCATTACATTCCACTCCACTCCACTGTTTTCCATTGCACTGCTTTACACTACACTCAATTCTATTCCACTTCATTCCATTGCATTCCATACCACTCAATTCCATTCCATTCCATCCGCTCCACTCAATTCTATTACACTCCATTCCATTCCATCCCATACCACTCAATTCCATTCCATTCCACTCTGCTCCATGCCATTGCATTCCACTCCACTCCAATTCTTTCCACACCACTCCTCTCTCCAACCCACTCCATTCCATTCCACTCTACTCCATTCAATTCTGTTCCATTCCATTCCACTCGAATCCACTCCACTCCATTCCACTCCATTCCACTTCATTCCAGTGCACTCCGGTCCACTCCACTGCATTCCATTCCATTCCACTGCCCTTCAAACCACTCCATTCTATTGCACTCCATTCCATTCCACTCCACTCCATTCCATTCCACTCCACGACACTCCATTTCATTCCACTCCATTCCACTCCATTGTACTCCAATTCACTCCACTCCACTCCATTCCAGTCTACTCTACTCCATTCAATTCCATTCCTTTCCACTCCATTCCATTCCACTCAATTCCATTCTACTCCATTCCATTCCTCTCCATTCCACTCTACTCCACTCTACTACATTCTATTCCACCCAATTGCATTCCTCTCCATTCCATTCCACTCCACTCCACTCCATTCCACTCCACTCCTTTCCATTCCAATCCATTTCATTCCACTCCAGTCCACTGAATTCCATTCCTCTCCAATGCACTCCCATCCACTCCAGTCCACTCCTCTCCATTCCACTGCAGCCCATTCCATTTCCCTCCACTCCACTCAATTCCACTCCAATCAATTCCACTACACTCTTCTCCATTCCATTCCATTCCATTCCATTCCATTCCACTCCATTCCAATCCATTCCACTATACTCCATTGCACTCCACAGCATTCCACTGCACTCCATTCCATTACATTCTATTCAACTCCATTACAATCCATTCCACTTCATTCCACTCCACTCCAATTCATTCCATTCCATTCCATTCCATTCCAATCCATTCCACTCCATTCCTTTCCACTCCTATCCATTGTATTCCACAACACTCCTTTCAAGTCAACTTCACTCCACTCTACTGCAAAAAACTCCAATCCACGCCATCCCATTCTACTCCACTCCATTCCATTCCACTCCACTCCATTCCATTCCATTCAACTGCATTCCTTTCCATTCCACTGCATTCCTTTCCATTCCATTCCACTCCACTCAACTCTATTGCACTCCATTCCACTGCATTCCATTCAACTCCGTTCCTTTTCTCTCCTCTCCACTATACTCCACTACAATCCATTCAATTCCACCCCATTCTATTCCTCTACATTCCATTCCACTCCACTCCACTGCATTCCACTCAAATTCATTCCATTCCAATCCATTTCATTCCACTCCACTCCACTACATTCCAATCCGTTCCATTCCACTCCAATGCACTCCACTCCACTCCAATCCACTCCACTCCATTCCACTCCAATGCACTCCACTCCACTCCAATCCACTCCACTCCATTCCACTCCAATCCATTCCATTCCATTCCATTGCCCTACACTCTACTCCATTCCACACCAATTCACTCCATTCCACTCCACTCCACTCCATTCCATTCCACTCCATTCCATTCCATTCCTCTCTTCTCCGTTCAACTCCACTCCAACCCACTCCACTACATTCCTTTCTATTCCATTCAAACCCATTCCAATCCGTTCCACTCTATTCTACTCCACTCAGTTCCATTCCATTCCACTCTGTTCCAATCGTTTCCATACGTTTCCACTCCTATCCATTCCTTTCCACTACACTCTTTTCCACTGAACTCCACTCCACTCCACTACACTTCACTCCATTCCATGCCATTCCATTCCACTCCACTCCATTCCTTTCCATTTCATTGTATTCCTTTCCATTCCATTCCATTACACTCCACTCCACCCCATTCCACTGCATTACACTCCACTCCACTCCACTCCACTATACTCCATTCCACTCCACTACATTCCATTCAACTCCGTTAGAGTGCATTCCACTCCACTTCAATTCATTCCACTTCACTCCACTGCATTCCACTCCATTCCATTCCATTCCATTCCATTTCACTCCATTCCATTCCTTTCCAGTCTACTTCATTCAACTCTACTCCATTCCACTCCACTCCATTGCATTCTATTCGAGACCACTCCATTCCATTCCACGCAACTCCAATCTTGTCCACTTCACTCCATTCCACCTCATTCCACTCCACTCTACTTCACACAACTCCATTCCATTCCACTCCATTCCACTCACTCCATTCCGTACGACTCCTTTAACTTCCATTCCATTCCATTCCATTTCATTCCATTCCACTCCACTCCACTCCATTCTATTTCACCCCACTCCACTCCACTCAATTCCACTCCACTACATTCCACACCACTCCATCAAATTCCATTGCATTCCAATCCATTCCACTTCATTCTTCTCCCTTCCAATCCATTCCATTCCATTCCATTCCACTTCATTCCTTTCTATTTCACTCTACTCCATTCCACTCAACTTAATTCCATTCCATTCCATTCCATTCCAGTCCTTTCCACTCCACTCCACTCCGCTCAACTCCACTCCACTCAATTCCAATACATTGCATTCCATTCCATTCCACTCCATTCCATTACATTCCAATCCACTTCATTCCATTCCATTCGATTCCATTCCACAACTTTCCACTCCTCTCCATTCCACTACACTCCATTCCAATTCATTCCATGCCATTACACAACTCTCCATTCCATTCCTTTCCATTTCATTCCACTCAACTCCTCTCGACTGCATTCCATTCCACCCCACTCCACTCCACTCCATTACACTCCACTTCTTTCCACTCCACTACACTTCTTTCCACTCCACTCCACTCTATTCCATTCCATTCCAATCCAATCCATTCCACTCCTCTCCACTCCATTCCATTCCAATCCATTCCACTCCATTGCAATCCATTCCACTATTCTCCATTCCATTCCACTCCACTGCATTACACTCCACTGCACTACATTCCACTTCACCACATTCCACTTCACCTCATTCCATTCCATTCCATTCTACTTCACTACACTCCATTCCACTCCCCTCCACTCCTTTCCATTCCATTCTACTCCATTCCATTCCATTCCACGCTACTCCTTTCTATTCCACTCCATTCCACTCAACTCCACTACTTTCCATTGCATTCCATGCCTCTCCACTTCATTCCACTCCACTCCACTCCACTCTACTCCACTCCATTCCACTCCACTTCATTCCATTCCACTGAAACCCATTCCATTCCATTCCACTCCACTGCTCTAAACTCCACTCCACTCCACTCCATTTAACTCCATTCCGTTCCACTCCACTCCGTTCAACTCCAGTACATTCTACTATACTCCATTCCATTCCATTCCACTCTATTGCACTCCACTCCGTTCCACTCCATTTCATTCTATTCCACTCCACTACTCTCTATTCTATGCCATTCCAATCCATACCACTTCATTCCATTCCAATAAATCCCATACCAATCACTTCCACTCCATTCCAGTCCATTCCACTCCACACCACTGCATTCCATTCCATTCTTTTCCATTCCATGCCATTCCACTCTTTTCCACTCCACTCCATTCCACTACAGTCCACTCCAATTCATTCCATTCCATTCCATTCCACCACACTCGACTCTACTCCATTGCATTCCATTCCACCCCACTCCATTCCCGTCCAGTCAACTCCTTTCCACTACCTTCCACTCCATTCCAATCCATTCCATTTCAATCCTACCACTCCATTCCATTTCATTCCATTCCACTCCATTCCATTGCATTCCACTCCATTCCATTTCATTCCACTACATTGCACTCCACTCCACTCCAGTATATTCTACTCCAATCCACTCCATTCCATTCCACTGCACTCCACTCCATTCCATTCCTTTCCATTCCATTCCACTCTGCTCCATTCCACTGCAGTCCATTCCAGTCTACTCCACTCTATTCCAATATACTCCACTCCACTCCATTCCACTCCACTTAACTCCATTCCATTCCACTCCAATAATTTCCATTTCACTCAACTCCACCCCGTTCCATTCCATTCCACTGAACTCCAGTCGACTCTACACCACTCGATTGCATTCCACTCCATTCCATACCACTCTACACCATTCCATGCAATTGCATTCCACTCCACTCCATTCATCTTCACTCCATTCCACTCCACAGCATTCCACTCCCCTCCATTCTACTCCACTCCATTCCATGACACTCCGCTGAACTCCACTTCACTCCACTCTACTCCATTTCATTCCCCTTCATTCCAGTACACTCCACTCCACTCCATTCCACTCCACTCCACTCCATTCCATTCCATTCCATTCCACTCCGCTCCACTCCATTCCACTCGTCTCCTCTCTATTCCATTCCTTTCCATTCCACTCCATTCCATTCCCTTCCACTGTACTCCATTCTGTTCCACTCCATCCAGTCATTTTCTCTCCATTGCACTGCAATCCATTCCACTCCACTCAATTCCATTCCATTCCACACCACTTCATTCCATTCTACTCTACCCTATTCCTTTCCATTCCATTCCTTTCCATTCCATTCCATTCCATTCCATTCCATTCCACTCCATTCCATTTCACTCCATTCCACTCCACTTCCCTCAACTCCACTACACTCAAATCCACTCCATTCCATTCCACTGTACTCCATTGCATTCGATTCCACTCCATTCCCCTCCACTCCATTCCACTCCATTCCTCTCCACTCCAATCAATTCCACTGTATTCCACTCCATTTCAGTCCAATCCAGTCCACTCCACTCCATTCCATTCCATTCCACTGCACTTCACTCCTCTCCATTCTATTGCACTAAATTCTATTCCACTTCATTCCGTTCCAATCAACTCCACTCCATTTGATTCCAATCAACTCCACTCCATTTGATTCCACTCCACTCCACTCCATTCCACTCCACTCCACTCCACTCCACTCCATTACAGTCCACTCTACTCCATTCCATTCCATTCCACTCGATTCCACTGCACTCCATTCCACTCCACTCCACTCCACTCCACTCCATTACAGTCCACTCTACTCCATTCCATTCCATTCCACTCGATTCCACTGCACTCCATTCCACTCGATTCTTCTCTTTTCAACTGCATTCCAGTCCATTCCTCTCCACTCTATTCCTTTCCATTCCACTGCACTCCGCTCCACTACATTCCATTCCAAATCATTCCACTCCACTCCCTTCCATTCCACTCCACTCTACACCTTTCAACTCCATTCCATTTCACTCCATTTCACTCCATTGCAATGCGTTCAACTCCGGTCCATTCTATTCCATTCCACGCCACTCCACTACATTACCCTCCACTTCATTCCTCTCCAATCAACTCCATTCCATTCCATTCCACTCCACTCCACTCCATTCCATTCCACTCCACTCCTCTCCATTCCAATCCATTCCACTAACTTCCACTCCACTCTTTTCCATTCTATTTAGTTCCATTCCATTCCACTCCAATCCACTCCACTCCATTCCACTCCATTCCACTCCATTCCACTCCATTCCACTCCATTACGTTCCACTCCCCGCCACTCCACTCCATTCCATTCCATTCCACTGCACTCCGCTCCATTCCATTCCAATGTAATCCACTCCACTCCATTGCAATCCAGTCAACTGCACTCCATTCCATTGCACTGAACTCCACTCCACTCCACTTCATTCCATTCCACTGTACTCCATTCTATCCCATGCCATTCCACTCTTTTACACTCCCCTCCATTCCACTACATTCCACTCCATTCCACTGCATTCCACTGCATACCAGTCCACTCCACTCCACTCCATTAAATTCCACTGTACTCCACTCCATTCCACACCAATCGATTCCAATCCACTTCTTTCCATTCCACTCCACTACATTCCAATCCATTCTGCTCCATTCTACTCCACTGCACTCCATTCCATGCCATTCTATTCCATTCCATTCCATTCCATTTCATTCGACTCCATTCCATTCCATTAGATTCCATTGCAGTCCATTCCACTCCAATCCACAACGTTCCATTCATTCTAGTCCATTCCAGTTCTTTACACTCCATTCCACTCCACTCCATTCAATTCCCGCCATTCCCCACCATTCAACTCAATTCCATTCCACTCCATTCCACTCCACTCTTTTCCATTCTATTACACTCCAGTCAACTACACTCCATTCCATTCGTCTCCCTTCCTCTCAACTCCTTTGAGTTCCTTTCCTCTACAATCTACTCCACTCCAATCCATTCAATTCTACCCCATTCTATTCCTCTCCCTTCCACTCCCCTCTATTCCACTCCAATTCATTCCATTCCAATCCATTTCATTCCAGTTTACTCCACTCCACTCCAGTCCGTTCCATTCCACTCCAATGCACTCCACTTTACTCCAATCCACTCCTCTCCATTCCAATCCAATCCAATCCATTTCATTCCATTCCATTCCCCTCCAGTCTGTTCCATTCCACTCCAATGCACTCCACGCCAATACACTCCACTACACTCCATTCCATTCCATTCAATTCCACTCCATTCAATTCCACTCCATTCCATTCCATTCCTCTGTACTCCATTCCACTCCACTATAATCCACACCACTGTATTCCATTCCATTCCATTCAACTCCATTCCAATCCATTCCACCCCATTCCACTCCACTCAACTTCATTCCTTTACAGTTCACTCCATTCCACTCCACTCCACTTCACTCCACACAACTCCGTTCCTTTCCACTCCACTCCATTCCATTTCACTCCAATCCATTGCATTCAATTGCAATGCACTCCACACCAATACACACTACTCAACTCCATTTCACTCCTTTGCATTCCACTCCATTCCACTCCACTCCATTCAATTTCATTCCACTCCACTCCACTTTACTGCATTCCATTGCACTCCATTCCACTCCACTTCATTGTACTCCACTGTATTTTATTCCATTCCATTCCATTACACTGGACTCCACTCCATTCCAGTCCACTCCAGTCCACTCCTCTCTATTCCATTCCATTCCACTGCACTCCACTCCACTCCATTCTATTTCACTCTATTCCATTCCACTCCATTCCATTCCACTCCTCTCCACTCCAATTCATTCCACTCGACTCCACTCCATTTCACTCCAATCCACTCCACTCCATTCCACTCTACTCCACTCCACTAGAGTCCACTCTACTCCATTCCATTCCACTCGATTCCACTCCACTCCTCTCCATTCCAGTCCACTCCACTCCACTACATTCCATTCCATTCCACTAACTTCCACTCCACTCCACTCTATTCCATTTGATTCCATTCCATTCCACTCCAATTCACTCCACTCCATTCCACTCCATTCTATTCCACTCCCCGCCACTCCGCTCCATTCTATTCCATTCCACTGCACTCCACTCCATTCCATTCCAATCTAACCAACCCCAATCATTCCAATCCACTTCACTCCACTCCACTCCATTCTACTGCACTCCAATCCACTCTACTTCATTTAATTACACTGATCTCCATTCCATCCCATTCCATTCCACACCTTTAGAGTCCCCTCCATTCCTCTCCATTCCACTGCATTCCACTGCATTGCATTCCACTCCACTCCACTCCATTCCAGTAAATTCCACTGTACTCATCTCCATTCCATTCCAATCCATTCCAATCCACTTCTTTCCATTCAACTGCACTCCACTGAATTCCAATACATTGTACTCCATTCTAATCCACTGCACTCCATTCCATTGCATTCCATTCCATTCCTTTTCATTCAACTCCATTCCATTCTATTCCACTCCATTCCACCCCACTACAAACCATTCCATTCCATTCAATTCCATTACACTTGTTTACAGTCCATTCCACTGGACTCCACTCCATTCACTCCTTTCCCCACCATTCAACTCTATTCCATTCCACTCCATTCCACTCCAATCTTTTCCATTCTATTACACTCCACTGAACTCCACTCCATTCCATTACTCTCTATTCCTCTCAACTCCATTCAGTTCCTCCCCTCTCCACACTACTCCACTTCAGTCCATTCAATTCCACCCCATTCTATTCCTCTCCATTCCACTCCACTCCATTGCACTCCAATTCATGCAATTCCAGTCCATTTCATTCCGCTCCACTACACTCCAATCCAATCCGTTCCAGTCCACTCCAGTGCACTCCACTCTACCCCAATACACTCCTCTCCATTCCACTCCAATCCATTCCATTCCATTCCCCCCCATTCCACTCCAATCCACCCCATTCCACTCCACTCCACTGCATTCCATTGCATTCCATTCCCTTCCGTTCCACTCCATTCAATTCCAGTCCATTCCATTCCATTCTTCTCTACTCCATTCCACTCCACTCCAATCCACTCCTCTACATTCCACTGCATTCTATTCAACTCCTTTCCACTCCATTCCACTCCACTCCATTCCACTCCATTCCATTCTTTTCCATTCCATTCCATTCCATTCCATTCCTTTCCATTCCATTCCATTCCATTCTATATCATTCCGTTCAATTCCAATCCATTCCATACCATTCCACTCCTATCCATTCCATTCCACTACATTCCTTTCCACCGAACTCCACTCCACTCCACTACACTTCAATCCATTCCATGCCATTCCATTCCACTCCACTCCATTCCATTCCATTCCCCTGCATTCCTTTCCTTTCCACTCCACTCCACTCAATTCCACTCATTCCATTCCATTCCACTCCACTCCACCCCAATGCATTCCATTACATTACATTCCACTCCACCCCATTCTATTCCCTTCCACTCCACTTCACTCCATTCCAGTCCTCTCCACTCCATTCCTGTCCACTTCACTATATTCCACTCCATTACACTCCACTCCACACAACTCCATTCCATTCCACTCCACTTCATTCCATTTCACTCCAATCCATTGCATTCTATTCCACTGCACTCCACTCCACTACACTCTACTCCACTCCATTTCACTCCATTGCATTCCACTCCATTCCACTACACTCCTTTCAATTCCATTCCACTCAACTCCACTGTACTACACTCCATTGCACTCCATTACATTCCACTCCATTGCACTGCACTCCATTTCATTGCAATCCATTGCATTCCACTCGACTCCACTCCACTCCATTCCAGTCCATTCCAGTCCACTCCTCTCCATTCCATTCCACTGCACTCCACTCCACTCCATTCTATTGCATTCCATTCCATTCCACTCCATTCCATTCCACTCCACTCCACTCCATTTCATTCCACTCCACTACACTCCATTGCACTCCATTCCATTTCACTAGAAACCACTCCTTTCAACTCCATTCCTGTCGGCTCCACTCCGCTGTATTACATGCCATTCCACTGCATTCTACTCCACTCCATTCCATTCCAAATCATTCCACTCCACTCCTTTCCGTTCCACTCTACTCTAAACCTTTCCACTCCACTCTAAACCTTTCCACTCCATTCCATACCACTCCATTCCGTTTAACTCCATTTCACTACATTCCAATGCATTCCACTCCACTCCATACCATTCTATTCTACTCCACTCCACTCCACTCCATTCCAGTCCACTCCACTCCAGTCCACTCCTCTTCATTCCATTCCATTCCACTGCACTCCACTCCACTCCATTCTATTGCATTCCATTCCATTCCACTCCATTCCATTACACTGCACTACACTCCATCTCATTCCACTCCACTCCACTCCATTCCACTCCACTCCATTGCACTCGATTGCACTCCTTTCAACTCCATTCCAGTCCACTCCACTCCACTCTATTCCTTTCCATTCCACTGCACTCCATTCCACTCTATTCCATTCCAAATCATTCCACTCCACTCCTTTCCATTAAACTCCACTCTACACATTTCCACTCCATTCCAAACCACTCCTTTCCATTTCACTCCATTCCAGTGCATTCTATTCCACTCCCTTCCATTCCATTCCACTCTACTCCATTCCATTACACTCCACTTCATTCCACTCCAATCTACTCCATTCCATTCCACTCTACTCCATTACATTCCAATCCATTCCACTAACTTCCACTCCACTCCACTTCATTCCATTTGATTCCGTTCCATTCCACTCCAATCCACTCCACTCCATTCCTCTCCATTCCATTCCACTCCCCTCCACTCCACTGCAATCCATTCCATTCCACTGCACTCCACTCCATTCCATTCCAATCGAATCCACTCCACTCCATTCCAATCCAATCCACTCCACTCCACTCCACTTAATTCCATTACACTGTACTCCATTCCATCCTATTCCATCCCACACCTTTGGACTGCCCTCTATTCCACTCCTTTCCACTCCATTCCACTGCATTCCAGTCCACTCCACTCCACTCCATTCCATTATATTCCACTGTAGTTCACTCCACTCCATTCCAATCCATACTAGTCCACTTCTTTCCATTCCACTCCACTCCCCTACACTCCAATCCATTCTACTCCTTTGTACTCCACTCCACTCCATTCCATTCCTTTCCATTCCATTCCATTCCACTCCAATTCATTCGACTCCATTACATTCCGTTCCATTCCATTCCAGTCCATTCCACTCCACTCTACACCATTGCATTCCATTCTAGTCCATTCCAGTTCTCTACACTCCAATCCACTCCACTCCACTTCATTTGCTCAATTCCCCACCATGCAACTCCATTCCATTCCACTCCATTCCACTCCACTCTTTTCCATTCTATTACACTCCACTCAACTCCACTCCATTCCATTCCTCTCCATTCCTCTCAACTCCATTCACTTCCTCTCCTATCCACTCTACTCAACTCCAATCCATTCAATTCCACCCAATTCTATTCCTCTCCATTGCACTCCACTGCACTCCATTCCACTCAAATGCATTCTATTCCAATCCATTTCATTCCACTCCACTCCACTCCAATGCGTTCCAGTCCACTCCAATGCACTCCATTCTATTCCAATCCACTCCTCTCCATTCCACTCCAATCCATTCCATTCCATTCCATTCCCCTCCATTCTACCCCGTTCCACTCCCCTCTATTCCATTCCATTCCATTCCATTCCACTCCATTAAATTCCACTCCATTAAATTCCACTCCTCTCTACTCCATTCAACTCCACTACAATCCACTAGACTACATTCCATTCCATTCAATTCAATTCCATTCCAATCCATTCCACTCCATTCCACTCCACTCTTTTCCATTCCATTCCATTCCAAACCATTCCATACCATTCCTATCCATTCCTTTGCACTACACTCCTTGCCACTGAACTCCACTACACTACACTACAATTCACTCCATTCCATGCCATTCCACTGCATTCCTTTCCATTCCATTCCACTCCACTCAATTCCACTCCACTCCATTCCATTCCACTCCACTCCACTCCATTACACTCCACTCTACTCCATTCCATTCCACTCTATTCCACTCCATTCCACCACACTCCATTCCACTCGATTCCACTCCATTCCTCTCCATTCCAGTCCTCACCGCTCCACTACACTCCATTCCATTCCACTAGACTCCAATCCACTCCATTTGATTCCACTCCACTCCACTCCAATCCATTCCCCGTCCAATCTAATCTATTCCATTCCACTCCATTGCACTCCTCTCCATTCCATTCGATTCCACTCCATTACTCTCCATTCCAGTTCACTCCACTCCACTCCATTCCATTCCATTCCACTGCACTCCACTACAATGCATTCCATTCCATTCCACTCCACTCCATTCCACCCCACTCTATTCCACCCCACTGCACTCCATTCCATTCCATCCCACTCCCCTCCAATCCTTTCCAGTCCATTCCACTCCATTCCACTCCACTACTCTTCATTTAATTTCATTCCATTCTTTTACACTCCAATCCACTCCACTCCTTTCCACTCCTTTCCATTCCATTCCACTCCGCTATATTCCATTCCATTCCATTCCATTCCACTCCATTCCATTCCACTCCACTTCACTCCATTCCATTAAATTCCACTCCATTCCTTTCCATTAAATTCCACTCCATTCCATTCCACTCCACTCCACTCCACTCCATTGCACTCCATTCCACTTCATTCCACTCCATTCCACTCAAATCCAATACAGTTTATTCCACTCCTCTCTGCTCCACTCCACCCCATTCCATTCCACCCTACTCCGTTCCATTCCACTCTACTGCATTCCATTCCACTCTACTTCATTCAACTCCACTCCCCTCCATTTCATTCCCCTCCATTCCATTCCTCTCTACACCACTCTATTCCCCTCTGCTCCATTCCACTGCATTCCATTTCATTCCACTGCACTCCCTTCCATTCCACCCCACTCCATTCCACTCCACTACATTCCACTCCATTCCATTCCTTTCCACTCCTCTCCACTCTGCTCCACTCCTCTCCACTCCATTCCTTTCCATTCCTTTCCATTCCACTCCATTCCATTCCATTCCACTCTACTGCATTGCGTTCGATTTCATCCAGTCCTCTCCAATTCAATGCACTCCAATCCATTCCACTCCACTCAATTCCATTCTATTACACTCCACTTAATTCCATTCCACTCTAACACATTCCCTTCCATTCCATTGCATTGCACTCCTCTCCATTTCACTCCATTCCTCTCCACTTCACTCAACTCCACTCCACTCAAATCCATTCCATTCCACTGTACTCCATTCCATTCCATTCCACTCCATTCCACTCCACTCCATTTCACTCCATTGCACTCCATTCCACTAAATTCCTCTCTATTCCAGTCCAATCCAGTCCACTCCACTCCATTTCATTCCATTCCACTGCACTTCACTCCACTCCATTCTGTTTCACTTAATTCCATTCCACTCCATTCCATTCCAATCAACTCCACTCCATTTGATTCCACTCCACTCCACTCCACTCCATTCCAGTCCACTCCACTCCTTTCCATTCCATTCCATTCCGTTCCACTCGATTCCACTCCACTCCATTCCATTCGATTCCACTCCTTTCAACTCCATTCCAGTCCACTCCACTCCACTCTATTCCATTCCATTCCACTGCACTCCACTCCACTCCATTCCATTCCAAATCATTCCACTTCACTCCATTTCATTCCACACCACTGTAAACCCTTCCACTCCATTGTATACCACTCCATTCCCTTTCACTCCATTCCAATGCATTCCAGTCCACTCCGTTCCATTCCACTCCACTACACTCCATTACACTCCACTTCATTCCACTCCAATCACCTCCATTCCATTCCGTTCCATTCCTCTCCTCTCTACTCCACTCCACTCCGTTCCAATACATTCCACTAACTTCAACTCCACTCTACTCCATTCCGTTTGATTCCATTCCATTCCACACGAATCCACTCCACTTCATTCCGCTCCATTCCACTACATTACATTCCACTCCTCTCCACTCCACTCCATTCCATTCTGTTCCACTGCACTGCACTCCATTCCATTCCAATCTAATCCACTCCTCTCCATTCCAGTCCACTCCACTCCACTTCACTCCATTCGACTGCACTCCACTCCACTTCACTCCAGTCCACTGGACTCCATTCCATCCCATTCCATTCCACTCCTTTAGACTCCCATCCATTCCACTCCATTCTACTTCATTCCACTGCATTCCATTCCACTCCACTCCACTTCATTGCATTGAATTCCACTGTACTCCACTCCATTCCATTCCAATCCATTCCAATCCACTTCTTTTCATTGTACTCCACTCTACTACATTCCAATACATTCTATTCCATTCTTATTCACTCCACCCCATTCCATCCCATTCCATTCCTTTCCATTCCGTTCCATTCCATTTTTTTCTCCTCCATTCCATTCTATTGCACTCCATTCCATTCCATTCCACTCCACTTCAAACCATTCCATTCCATTCTAGTCCATTCGTTTTTACACTCAATTCCACTCCACTCCACTTCATTTACTCAATTCCCCACCATTCAACTCCATTCCATTCCACTCCATTCCACTCCACTCTTTTCCATTCTATTACACTCCACTCAACTCCACTCCATTCCATTCCTCTCCATTCCTCTCAACTCCATTCATTTCCTCAACTCTCCACTCTACTCCACACCAATCCATTCAATTCCACCATGTTCTGTTCCTCTCCATTCCCCTCCACTCCACTCCATTCCACTCCAATTCATTCCATTCCAATCCATTTCATTTCACTCCACTCCACTCAAATCCGTTCCATTCCACTCCAATGCACTCCACTTTACTCCAATCCACTCCACTCCATTCCACTTCAATCCATTCCATTCCATTCCATTCCCCTCCATTCCACTCCATTTCTCTCCAATCGACTGCATTCCACTCCACTCCACTCCAATTCATTCCATTCCATTCCACTCCATTTAATTCCAGTCCATTCTATTCCATTCCTCTCTACTCCATTCCACTCCACTCCAATCCACTCTACTACATTCCATTACATTCCCTTCCAGTCAACTCCATTCCAATACATTCCACTCCATGCCACTCCACTCCATTCCATTCCATTCCATTAAATTCCATTCGATTCCATTCCATTCTATTTCATTCCAATCCATTCCATACCATTCCACTCCTATCCATTCCAATCCACTACACTCCTTTCCACTGAACTCCACTCCACTACAATACACTTCACTCCATTCCATACCATTCCATTTCACTCCACTCCATTCCATTCCATTCCACTTCATTCCTTTCCATTCCATTCCACTCCACTCCACCCAATTCCACTCCTTTCCTTTCCATTCCATTCCATTCCGCTACACCCCAAAGTATTCCATTACATTCCGTTCCACTCCACCCCATTCCATTCCATTGCACTCCATTCCACTCCACTCCACTCCTTTCCACTCCACTCCACTCTATTCCTGTCCACTTCACTCCATTCCACCCCATTCAACTCCACTCCTCTCCATTCCATTTCACTCCATTCCATTGCATTCTATTCCACTGCACTCCACTCCACTACACTCTACTCCACTCCATTTCACTCCATTGCATTCCACTCCATTCCACTCCAGTCTATTCAATTCCATTCCACTCCATTGTTCTACATTCCATTGCACTCCGTTTCACTCCACTCCATTGCACTCCACTCTATTTCATTCCATTCCATTCCATTCCACTCGACTCCACTCCACTCCATTCCAGTCAACTCGAGTCCACTCCTCTCCATTCCATTCCATTCCACTGCACTCCACTCCGCTGCATTTTATTGCACTCTATTCCATTCCACTCCATTCCTTTCCACTCCACTCCACTCTATTTCATTCCACTCCAATCCATTCCATTCCACTCCATTCCATTCCACTCCACTCCACTCCATTCCATTAAATTCCACTCCATTCCGTTCCATTAAATTCCACTCCATTCCATTCCATTCCACTACATTCCACTGCAATGCACTCCATTCCACGTCATTCCACTCCATTCCATTCCACTCCTTTCCACTCCAATCCAACACATTTCATTCCAGTCCTCTCCGCTGCACTCCACCCCATTCCATTCCACTCTACTCCATTTAATTCCACTCTACTTCAGTCCACTCCACTCCACTCCATTCTACTCCATTCCATTCCTCTCCATTCCACTCTACACCACTCCATTCCACTCTACTCCATTCCGTTCTATTCCATTCCATTTCATTACACTCCACTCCATTCCGTTCCACCCCACTTCACTCCGTTCCACTCCACTACTTTCCACTCCACTCCATTCTACTCCATTCCACTCCTCTCCACTCCATTCCTTTCCATTCCACTCCATTCCATTCCATTCCACTCTACTCCATTCTGTTCCACTCCAAACAATCCTCTCCACTGCATTGCACACTAATCCATTCCACTCCACTCAACTCCATTCCATTCCGTTCCACTTCATTCCATTCCATTCCATTCCACTACACTCCATTCCATTACATTCCATTCCACTCCACTCCACTCCATTCCACTCCATTCCACTAAATTCCACTCCATTCAAGTCCCATCCCGTACACTCCAATCCATTACATTACATTCCAGGGCACTTCCCTCCACTCCATTCTATTGCAGTAAGTTCTATTCCACTCCTTTCCATTCCATTCAACTGCACTCCATTTGATTCCACTCCACTCCACTCCATTCTGCTACACTCCACTCCACTCCATTCCATTGCAGTCCACTCTACTCCATTCCATTACATTCCATTCCACTCAATTCCACTTCACTCCATTCCACTCAATTCCACTCCTCTCAACTCCATTCCAGTCCACTACACTCAACTCTATTCCATTCCATTCCACTGCACTCCACTCCACTCCATTCCATTCCAAATCATTCCACTCCACTCCTTTCTATTCAACTCCCCTCTACACCTTTCCACTCCACTCCATACCATTCCATTCCATTTCACTCCATTTCACTCCATTCCAATGTATTCCACTCCACTCCCTTCCATTTCAGTCCAATGCACTACACTCCATTACATTCCACTTCATTCCATTCCAATCAACTCCATTCCATTCCATTCAATTGCAATCCAGTCCACTCCACTCCATTCCAATCCATTCCAGTAACTTCCACTCCACTCTACTCCATTCCATTAGATTGCATTCCATTCCACTCCAATCCACTCCACTCCATTCCACTGCATTCCACTCCATTACATTCCACTCCCCTCCACTGCTATGCATTCCATTCCATTTCAATGCACTCCACTCCATTCCATCCAATATAATCCACTCCTCTCCTTCCAAATCACTCCACTGCATTTCAATCCACTCCACTCAACTCCACTCCATTCCAATGCACTCCACTCTACTCCCCTTCACTTCATTCCATTCCACTGTACTCCATTCCATCCCACAACTGTCCACTCCTTTAGAATCCCCTGCATTGCACTCCATTCCACTCCATTCCATTGCATTCCAGTCCACTCCACTCCATTCCATTAAATTTCACTGTAGTGAAATCCATTCCAATCCATTCCAATCCACTTCTTTCCATTCCACTCCACTCGACTACATTCCAATCCATTCTACTCCATTCTTCTCTACTCCACTCCTTACCATGCCATTCCATTCCATTTCATGCCACTCCATTCCATTCCATTTCATTACATTCCATTCAATTCCTTTCCATTCCATTCCATTCCTTTCCATTCCTTTCCATTCCATTCCATTCCATTCCATTTCGTTCCATTGTGTTCCATTCCATTTCATTCATCTCCATTCCATTCCAGTCCATTCCACTGCACTCCACACCATTCCATTCCATTCTAGTCCATTCCAGTTCTTTACACTCCATTCCACTCCACTCCACTCCATTTACTCCCTTACCCACCACTGACCTCCATTCCATTCCACTCCATTCCACTCCACTCTTTTCCATTCTATTACACTCCACTCAACTCCACTCCATTCCATTCCTCTCCATTCCTCTCAAGTCCATTCAGTTCCTCTCCTCTCCACTCTACTCCTCTCCAATCCATTCAATTCCACCCCATTCTATTCCTCTCCATTCCAGGCCACTGCACTGCATTCCATTCCAATTCATTCCCTTCCAATCTATTTCATTCCAATCCATTCCACTCCAAACAGTTCCATTCCACTCAAATGCACTGCACTCTACTCCAATCCACTCCACTCCATTCCACTCCAATGCATTCCATTCCATTCCATTGCCCTCCATTCCAATCCATTCCACTCCAATCCACTCCATTCCTCTCCACTCCACTCAATTCCATTCCATTCCATTCCATTCCACTCCACACCATTCCACTCCATTCCATTCCACTCCACTCCATTCCACTCCATTCCATTCCATTCCATTCCTCTCTACTCCATTCCACTCCACTTCAATCCACTCCACTACATTCCATTCCATTCCACTCAACTCCATTCCAATCCATTCCACTCAATTCCACTCCACTCCGTTCCTTTCCGTTCCTTTAAATTCCATTCCATTCCATTCCATTCCATTCCATTCCATTCCATTCCATTCCATACCATTCCACTCCTATCTGTTCCATTACACTACACTCATTTCCACTGAACTCCACTCCGCTACACTACACTTCACTCCACTCATGCCATTCCATTCCGTTACACTCCATTCCATTCCATTCCCCTGCATTCCTTTCCATTCCATTCCACTCCACTCCACTCAATTCCACTCCATTCCCTTCCATTCCATTCCATTCAACTCCACTCCAACCAAATGCCTTCCATTCCATTCCATTCCACTCCACCCCATTCCATTCCATTCCTCTCCATTCCACTCCACTCAACTACATTCCAATCCACTCCACTCAATTCCTGTCCACTTCACTCCATTCCACTCCATTCCACTCCACTCCATTCCATTTCACTTCAATCCATTGCATTCTACTCCACTGCACTTCACTCTACTACACTCTACTCCACTCCCTTTCATTCCATTGCATTCCACTCCATTCCATTCTGCTCCATTCAATTCCATTCCACTCCACTCCACTGTACTACATTCCATTGCATTCCATTACACTCCACTCCATTACACTCCACTCCATTTCATTCCATTCCATTCCATTCCACTCGACTCCACTCCAATCCATTCCAGTCCACTCCAGTCCACTCCACTCCATTCTATTCCATTCCACTGCACTCCACTCCACTTCATTCTATTGCATTCTTTTCCATTCCACTCAACTACACTCCATTTCGTTCCACTCCACTCCACTCCATTCCACTCCACTCCATTCCACTCGATTTCACTCCGTTCAACACCATTCCAGTCCTATCTACTCCAATCTATTCCATTCCGTTCCACTGCACTCCACTCCACTCCATTCCATTCCAAATCATTCCACTCCACTCCTTTCCATTCCACTCAACTCTACACCTTTCCACTCCATTCCACACCACTCCATTCCCTTTCAATCCATTTCACTCCTTTCCAATGCATTCCACTCCATTCCATTCCATTCCATTCCACTCCACTACACTCCTTTACACTCCCCTTCATTCCACTCCAATCAACTCCATTCCATTCCATTCCAGTCCCCTCCATTCCACTCCACTCCATTCCAATCCATTCCACTAACTTCCACTCAACTCCACTCCATTCAATTTGATTCCATTCCATTCCACTCCAATCCACTCCACTCCATTCCACTCTATCACATTCCACTCCCCTCCACTCCACTCCATTCCATTCCATTCCACTGCACTCCACTCCATTCCATTCCAATCTAATCCACTCCACTCCATTGCAATCCACTCCACTCCACTCCACTCCATTCGACTGCACTCCACTCCACTTCATTCCATTACACTCTACTGCATTGCATCCCATTTCATTCCACTCCTTTATACTCCCCTCCATTCCACTCCTTTCCACTCTATTCCACTGCATTCCAGTCCACTCTCCTCCACTCCATTCCATTAAATTCCTCTGTACTCCCCTCCATTCCATTCCAATCCATTCCAATCCACTTCTTTCCTTTCCACTCCGCTCCACTACATTCCCATCCATTCCACTCCATTCTACTCCACTCCACACCATTCCACGCCATTCCATTCCGTTTCATTCGAATCCATTCCACTCCATTCCAGTCCATTCCACTCCATTCCAGTCCATTCCACTCCATTCCAGTCCATTCCACTCCATTCCAGTCCATTCCACTCCATTCCAGTCCATTCCACTCCACTCCATATCATTCCATTCCATTCTAGTCCATTCCAGTTCTTTACATTCCAATCCACACCACTCCAATCCATTCACTCCATTCCCCACCATTCAACCCCACTATATTCCTCTCCATTCCACTCCACTCTTTTCCATTGTATTACACTCCATTCAACTCCACTCCATCCCATTCCTCTCCATTCCTTTCATTTCCATTCAGTTCGTCTCCTCTCCACTCTACTCCACTCCAATCCTTTCAAGTCCACCCCATTCTATTCCTCTCCATTCCACTTCACTCTACTCCATTCCACTTCAATTCATTCCAATCCAATTCATTTCATCCCACTCCACTCCACTCTACTCCAATCCGTTCCAGTCCACTCCAATGCACTCCACTCTACTCCAATCCACTCCTCTCCATTCCACTCCAATCCATTCCATTCCATTCCTTTCCATTCCTCTCCATTCCATTCCATTCCACTCCATTCCATTCCACTCCACTCCACTCCATTCCATTCCATTAAATTCCACTCTATTCAATTCCACTCCATTCCATTCCGTTCCTCTCTACTCCATTCCAATCCATTCCACTCCATTCCACTCCACTGCATTCCATTCCATCTCAATCCATTCCATTCCATTCCATTCCTTTCCATTCTATTCCAATCCATTCCATACCATTCCACTCCTATCCATTCAATTCCACTACACTCCTTTCCACTGAGCTCTTCTTCACTACACTACACTTCACTGCATTCCATGCCATTCCATTCCACTCCACTCCACTCCATTCCATTCTATTCCACTGCATTCCTTTGCAGTCCATTCCACTCCACTCAATTCCACTCCATTCCATTCTATTCAACTCCACTCCACCCCAATGCATTCCATTACATTCCATTCCACTCCATCCCATTCCATTCCATTCCACTCTATTCCACTCCAGTCCACTCCACTCCACTCCATTCCTGTCCACTTCACTCCATTCCACTCCATTCCACTCCACTCCACACAACTCCATTACATTCCACTCCACTGCATTCCGTTTCACTCCACTCCATTGTATTCTATTCCACTGCACTCCACTCCACTACACTCTACTCCACTCCATTTCACTCCATTGCATTCCACTCCATTCCACTCCACTCCTTTCAATCCCATTCCACTCAACTCCACTGTACTACATTCCATTGCTCTCCATTATACTCCACTCCATTGCACTCCACTCCATTTCATTCCATTCCATTCCATTCCACTCGACTCCACTCCTCTCCATTCCAGTCCACTCCAGTCCATTCCTCTTCATTCCATTCCATTCCACTGCACTCCACTCCACTCCATTCTTTTCAATCTATTCCATTCCACTCCATTCCATTCCACTCCACTCCACTCCATCTCATTACACTCCACTCCTCTCAATTCCACTCCACTCCATTCCACTCGATTCCACTCTTTTCAACGCCATTCAAGTCCACTCCACTCCACTCTATTTCATTCCATTCCAGTGAACTCTACTCTACTCAATTCCATTCAAATCTTTCCACGCTACTCCTTTCCATTCCAATCCACTGTCCAACTTTCCACTCCACTCCATACCACTCCATTCCATTTCACTCCATTTCACTCCATTCCAATGCATTCCACTCCACTCCATTCCATTACATTCCACTCCACTCCACTCCACTCCATTAAACTCCACTTCTTTCCACTCCAATCAACTCCATTCCATTCCATTCCACTCCACTCCCCTCCATTAAACTCCACTTCTTTCCACTCCAATCAACTCCATTCCACTCCATTCCATTCATTCCACTCCACTCCACTGCATTCCAGTCCAGTCCAATAACTTCCACTCCACTCCACTCCATTCAATGTCATTCCACTCCATTCCACTCCAATCCACTCCACTCCATTCCACTCTATTACTTTCCACTCCCCTCCTCTCCACTCCATTCCATTCCACTGCACTCCACTCCATTCCATTGCAAACTAATCCACTCCACTCCGTTCGACTTCACTCCACTCCAATCCAGTTCATTCCATTACACTGTACTTCATTCCATACCCTTCCATTCCTCTCCGTTAGACTCCCCTTCATTCCACTTGCTTCCACTCCATTCCACTGCATTCCAGTCCCCTCCACTCCACTCCATTCCATTAAATTCCACTGTACTCCACTCTATTCCATTCCAATCCATTCCAATCCACTTCTTTCCATTCCACCCCACTCCACTACATTTCAATCCGTTCTACTCCATGCTACTCCACTTCACTCCATTCCATGCCATTCCATTCCATTCCATTTCATTTGACTCCATTCCATTCCACTCCATTCCAGTCCATTCCTATCCACTCCACACCATTCCATTCAATTCTAGTCCATTCCAGTTGTTTACACAGCATTCCACTCCACTCCACTCCATTCACTCCATTCCCCACCATTCAACTCCGTTCCATTCTACTCCATTGCATTCCACTCTTTTCCATTCTATTACACTCCACTCAAATCCACTCCATTCCATTCCTCTCCATTCCTCTCAACTCCATTCAGTTCCTCTCCTCTCCACTCTACTCCACTCCAATCCATTCAATTCCACCCCATTGTATTCCTCTCCATTTCACTCCACTCCACTCCATTCCACTGCAATTCATTCCTCTCCAATCCATTTCATTCCACTCCACTCCACTCCACTGCAATCCGTTGCATTCCACTCCAGTGCACTCCACTCTACTCCAATGCACTCCTCTCCATTCCACTCCAATCCATTCCATTCCATTGCATTCCCCTCCATTCCACTGCATTCCACTCCATTCCACTCCACCCCATTCCATTCCATTCCATTCCACTCCACTCCATTCCATTCCCTTCCATTCCATTCCATTCCATTCCACTCCATTCCACTCCACTCCATTCCATTCAATTCCATTCCACTCCATTCCATTTAATTCCATTCCATTCCATTCCACTCCTCTACATTTCACTCCATTCCATTCAACTCCATTCCAATCCCTTCCACTGCATTCCACTCCACTCCATTCCATTCCATTCCATTCCATGCCGTTCAATTCCAATCCATTCCATAGGATTCCACTTCTATCCATTCCATTCCACTACACTCCTTTCCACTGAACTCTACTCCAATACATTACATTTCACTCCATTCCATGCCATTCCATTCCACTTCACTCCATTCCGTTCCATTCTACTGCATTCCTTTCCATTCCATTCCACTCCACTCCACTCAATTCCACTCCATTCCATTCCATTCCATTCCATTCCATTCCACTCCACTCCACCACAATGCCTTCCATTACATTCCATTCCACTCCACCCCATTCCATTTCACTCCATTCCACTCCACTCCATTCCACTCCACTCCAATCCATTCCTATCCTCTTCACTCCATTCCACTCCACTCCACACAACTCCATTCCATTCCACCACAATCCATTGCATTTAACTCCACTCCATTGCATTCTATTCCACTTCATTTCTCTCCATTGCATTCCACTCCATTCCACTCCACTCCTTTCAATTCCTTTACACTCCACTCCACTGTACTACATTGCTTTGCACTCCATTACACTCCACTCAATTGCATTCCACTCCATTTCATTCCATTCCGTTCCATTCCACTCGAGTCGAATCCACTTCATTCCTGTCCACTCCAGGCCACTCATCTCCATTCCATTCCATTCCACTGCACTACACTCCATTCTATTGCACTCTATTCCATTCCACTCAATTCCATTCCACTCCAGTCCACTCCATTTCATTCCACCGCACTACACTCAGTTCCACTCCACTCCATTCCACTTGATTCCAGTCTTTTCAACTACATTCCAGTCCACTCCACTCCACTCTATTCCATTCATTTCCACTAAACTCCACTCTGCTCCATTTCATTCCAAATCATTCCACTCCACTCCTTTCCATTCCAATCCACTGTACACCTTTCCACTCCATTCCATACCATTCCATTCCATTTCACTCCATTTCACTCCATTCCAATGCATTCCACTCATTCCATTCCATTCCACTTCGCTCCACTCCACTACACTCCACTTCATTCCACTCCAATCAACTCCATTCCGTTCCATTCCATTCCACTCCACTCCATTCCAATCCAATCCACTAACTTCCACTCCACTCCACTCCATTTCAATTTGATTCCTTTCCATTCCACTCGAATACAATCCACTCCATTCCACTCCATTCCACTCCGTTACTTTCCACTCCCCTCCACTCCTCTCCATTCCATTCCATTCCACTGCACTCCACTCCGGTCCATTCCAATCTAATCCACTCCACTCCATTCCAATCCACTCCACTCCACTGCATTCGACTGCACTACACTCCACTCTACTTCATTCCATTACCCTGTACTCAATTCCATCCCATTCCATTCCACTCCTTTAGACTCCCCTTCATTCCACTCCTTTACACTCCAATCCACTGCATTCCAGTCTCCTCCTCTCAACTCCTTTCTATTAAATTCCACTATACTCCACTCTATTCCATTCCAATCCATTCCAATCCACTTCCTTCCATTCCACCCCACTCCACTGCATTCCATGCCATTCCATTCCTTTCCAATACTTTCCATTCCATTCCATTTCATTCGACTCCATTCCATTCCACTCCTTTCCAGTCCATTCCACTCCACTCCACACCATTCCATTCAATTCTATTCCATTCCAGTTGTTTACACTCCATTCCACTCCACTCCAATCCATTCACTGCTTTCCCCACCATTCAACTCCATTCCATTCCACTCCATTCCAGTCCACTCTTTTCCATTATATTACACTCTACTCAACTCCACTGCATTCCATTCCTCTCCATTCATCTCAACTCCATTCAGTTCCTCTCATCTCCGCTCTACTCCACTCCAATCCATTCAATTCCATCCCATTCCATTCCTCTCCATTGCACTCCACTCCACTCCATTCCACTCCAATTATTCCATTCCAATCCATTTCATTCCACTCCACTCCACTCCACTGAAATCCGTTCCATTCCACTCCAATGCACTCCAGTCTACTCCAATGCACTCGTCTCCATTCCCCTACAATCCATTCCATTCCACTGCTTTCCTCTCCATTCCACTCCATTCCATTCCAGTCCACTTCACTCCACTCCTTTCCGTTCCATTTCTTTCCATTCCACTCCATTCAATTCCACACCATTCCATTCCATTCCTCTCTACTCCATTCCACTCCATTCCAATCCACTCCTCTACATTTCATTCTATTCCATTCAACTCCATTCCAATCCATTCCACTCCATTCCACTCCACTCCATTCCAATCCATTCCATTCCATTCCATTCAATTCCAATCCATTCCATACAATTCCACTCCATCCATTCCATTCCACTACAGTCCTTTCCACTGAACTCCACTCCAATACACTTCACTTCACCCGTTCCATGCCATTCCATTCCACTCCACTCCATTCCGTTCCATTCCACTGCATTCCTTTCCATTCCATTCCACTCCACTACACTCAATTCCACTCCATTCTATTCCATTCCATTCAACTCCACTCCACCCAAATGCATTCCATTACATTCCATTCCACTCCACCCCATTCCATTCCATTCCACACCATTCCACTCCACTCCATTCCACTCCACTCCACTCCATTCCTGTCCATTTCACTCCATTCCACTCCACCCCACAAAACTACATTCCATTCCACTCCACTCCATTCCATTGCACGCCACTCCATTCCTGTCCACTTCACTGCATTCCAGTCCATTCCACTCCACTCCACACAGCTCCATTCCATTCCACTCCACTCCACACAGCTCCATTCCATTCCACTCCACTCTATTCCATTTCACTCCACTCCGTTGCATTCTATTCCACTGCACTCTTTTACACTGCACTCTATTCCACTCCATTTCACTCCATTGCATTCCACTCCATTCAACTCCAATCCATTCAATTCCATTCCATTCCACTTCACTATACTACATTCCATTGCACTCCATTACACTCTGCTCCATTGCACTCTATTCCATTTCATTCCATTCCATTCCATTGCACTAGACTCCACTACACTCTATTCCAGTCCACTCTAGTCCACTCCTCTCCTTTCCATTCCATTCCACTGCACTACACTACACGCCTTTCTATTGCACTCTATTCCATTCCACTCCATTCCATTCCACTGGTCTCCACTCCATTTCATTCCACTCTACTCCACTCCATTCCACTCCACTCCACTCCACTCCATTCCACTCCACTCCATGTCACTCAATTCCTCTCTTTCCAACTCCATTCCAGTCCACTCCACTCCACTCTATTTCATTCCATTCCACTGCACTGCACTACACTCCATTCCATTCCAAATCATTCCACTGCACTCCTTTCCATTCCACTCCTCTGTACACCTTTCCACTCCATTCCATACCACTCCATTCCATACCACTCCATTCCCCTCCATTCCAATGCATTCCATTCCACTCCATTCCATTCCATTCCACTCCACTCTACTCCATTACACTCCACTTCATTCCACTCCAATCAACTCGATTCCATTCCATTCCATTCCACTCCACTCCAATCCATTGCACTGCACTTCACTCCACTCCAATCTACTCCATTCCATTCCATTCTACTCCACTCCATTTCAATCCATTCCACTAACTACCCCTCCACTCCACTCCTTTCCATTTGATTCCATTCCATTCCACACCAATCCACTCCACTCCTTTCCGCTCCATTCCTCTAAATTACATTCCACTTCCCTCCACTCCACTCCATTCCATTCCATTCCATTGCACTCCACTCCATTCTATTCCAATCTAATCCATTCCTCTCCATTCCAATCCACTCTACTCCACTCCACTATATTCGACTGCACTGCACTCCACTTCATTCTATTCCACTGTACTCCATTACATCCCATTCCATTCCACTCCTTTAGACTCCCCTCCATTCCACTCCGTTCCACTCCATTCCACTGCATTCCAGTCCACTCCACTCCACTCCGTTGCATTGAATTCCACTGTACTCCACTCCATTCCATTCCATTCAATTCCATTCGACTCCTTTCCTTTACATTCCACTCCATTCCAGTCCATTCCACTCCACTCCAAACCATTCCACTCAATTCTAGTCCATTCCAGTTCTTTAAACTCCATTCCACTCCACTCCACTCCATTTATTCCATTCCCCACCATTCAACTCTATTCCATTTCACTCCATTCCACTCCACTCTTTTCCATTCTATTACACTCCACTTAACTCCACTCCATTACATTCCTCTCCATTCCTCTCAACTCCATTCTCTTCCTCTCCTCTCCTCCCTACTCCACTCCAATCCTTTCAATTCCACGCTATTCTCTTCCTCTCCATTGCACTCGACTCCATTCCATTCCATTCCAATTCATTCCATTCCAATCCAATTCATTCCACTCCACTCCACTCCACTCAAATCCGTTCCATTCCACTCCAGTTCACTCCATTCCACTCCAATCCACTCCACTCCATTTCACTCCAGTCCAATCCATTCCAATCCATTCCCCTCCATTTCACTCCACTCCATTCCAATCCATTCCATTCCACTCCTCTCCACTCCATTCCATTCCATTCCATTCCACTCCATTCAACTCCACTCCATTCCATTCCATTCCTCTCTACTCCATTCCACTCTACTCCAATCAACTCCACTACATTCCCTTCCATTCAATTCCTTTCCAATCCATTCCACTCCATTTCACTCCACTCCATTCCATTCCATTCCATTAAATTCCAATCCATTCCATACCATTCCACTCCTATCCATTCCATTCCACTACACTCCTTCCCACTGAACTCCACTCCACTACAATACACTTCACTCTATTTATGCCATTCCATTCCACTCCACTCCATTCCATTCCATTCCACTGCATTCCTTTCCATTCCATTCCACTCCAATGCACTCAATTCCACTCCTTTCCATTGCATTCCATTCCACTCCACTCCACCCCAATGCACTCCATTACATTTCATTCCACTCCACCCTATTGCATTCCATTCCACTCCATTTCACTCCAATCCACTCCATTCCACTCCAGTCCACTTCATTCCTGTCCACTTCACTCCATTCCAGTCCATTCCACTCCACTCCATTCGACTTCACTCCACTCCATTCCAGTGCACTCTACTCCATTCAATTTCACTCCATTCCACTCCTCTCGATTCCACTCCACTCCTCTCCACTCCATTCTGTTCCACTCTAATCTATTGCATTCCACTACATTCCACTCCATTGCACTGCACTTCATTCCTCTGGATTCCACTCCATTCCTCTCCATTCCAGAATACTCCACTCCACTCCATTCCATTCCATTCCACTGCACCCCGCTCGAATCCATTTAATTCCATTCCGCTCCACTCCACTCCATTCCACTCCACTCTATTCCACTCCACTCCACTCCATTCCACTCCACTCTATTCCGCTCCACTCCACTCCATTCCATTCCATTTCACTCAACTGCACTCCTTTCTTATCCATTCCACTCCATTCCCCTCCACTCCGCTTCATTTAATTTGATTCCATTCCTTTCCTCTCCAATCCACTCCACTCCATTCCACTCCATTCCACTCCATTCCACACCACTCCATTCCATTCCACTCCATTCCATTCCACTCCACTGCACTCCATTCCATTAAATTCCACTCCATTCCATTCCATTAAATTCCACTCCATTCCATTCCATTACATTGCACTCCACTCCATTCCATTACACTGCACTCCACTCCTCTCCAATGCACTCTATTCCACTTCATTCCACTCCATTCCTTTCCACTCCTTTCCACTCCAATCCAATACATTTGATTCCAATCCTCTCCGCTCCTCTCCACCTCATTCCAATTTTCTCTACTCCGTTTAATGCCACTCTACTTCAGTCCACTCCACTCCACTCCATTCCATTCCACTCCATTCCATTCCACTCCATTCCATTCCTCTCCATTCCACTCTACACCACTCCATTCCACTCTACTACATTCCATTCCATTCCATTTCATTCCACTCCACTCCATTCCACTCCACCCCACTCCAATTCACTCAATTCCCCTCCACTACTTTCCACTCCACTCCATTCCATTCCATTCCACTCCTCTCCTCTCCATTCCACTCCTCTCCACTCCATTCCATTCCATTCCACTCTACTCCATTCCATTCCACTTCAAATGGAGTCCTCTCCACTCCATTGCACTCCAATCCATTCCACTCCACTCAACCCCATTAATTCGACTCCACTTCATTCCATTCCATGCTCCTCCGTTCCCTTCCATTCCATTCCACTCCACTCCATTTCACTCCATTCCACTCCACTTCACTCAACTCCACTCTACTCAAATCCACTCCATTCCATTCCACTGTACTCCATTTCTTTCCACTCCATTCCACTCCACTCTAAACCACTCCATTCTACTCCATTCCATTCCACTCCATTCCACTAAATTCCACAGCATTCCAGTCCAATTCAGTCCACTCGACTCCATTACATTACATTCCACAGCACTTCACTCCACTCCATTCTATTGCACTAAATTCCGTTCCACTCCATTCCATTCCATTCATCTCCACTCCATTTGATTCCACTCCACTCCACTCCATTCCATTGCAGTCCACGCCACTCCATTCCATTCCACTCCATTCCACTCAATTCCACTCCACTCCATTCCACTCAATTCCACTCCCTTCAACTCCATTCCACTCCACTCCACTCCACTCCAATCCATTCCGTTCCAAATCATTCCACTCCACTCCGTTCCATTCCACTCCCCTCTACACCTTTCCACTCCATTCCATACCACTCCATTCCATTTCACTCTTTTTCATTCCATTCCCATGTATTCCACTCCATTCCATTCCATTCCATTCCACTCCACTCTACTCCATTACACTCCACTTCATCCCACTCCAATCAACTCCATTCCATTCCATGCCATTGCAATCCACTCCACTCCACTCCATTCCAATCCATTCCACTAACTTCCTGTCCACTCCACTCCATTCCATTTGATTCCATTGCATCCCACTCCAATCCACTCCAGTCCTTTCCACTCCATTCCACTCCATTACTATCCACTCCCCTCCACTCCAATGCATTCCATTCCATTCCACTGCACTTCAATCCATTCCATTCCAACCTAATCCACTCCACTCCATTCCAATCCACTCCACTCCACTGCATTCCACTGCACTCCACTCCAGTCCACTTCATTCCATTCCATTGTACTCCATTCCATCCCATTCCATTCCACTGCTTTAGAATCCCCTCCATTCCACTCCATTCCACTCCACTCAATTGCATTCCAGTCCACTCCACTCTACTCCATTCCAATAAATTCCACTGTACTTCACTCCACTCCATTCCAATACATTCCAATCCACTTCTTTCCATTCCACTCCACTCGAGTAGATTCCAATCCATCCTACTCCATTCTACTCCACTCCACTCAATTCCATTCCATTCCATTCCATTCCATTTCATTCATCTCCATTCCATTCCACTCCACTCCATTCCAGTCCATTCCAGTCCACTCCACATCATTCCATTCCATTCTACTCCATTCCAGTTGTTTACACTCCATTCCACTCCACTCCACTCCATTCACTCCATTCCCCACCATTCAACTCCATTCCATTCCAGTCCATTCCACTCCACTCTTTTCCTTTCGATTACACTTCACTCAACTCCACTCCATTCCATTGCTCTGCATTCCTCTCAACTCCATTCAGTTCCTCTCCTCTCCAGTCTACTCCACTCCAATCCATTCAATTCTACCCGATTGTATTCCTCTCCATACCACGCCACTCCACTCCATTCCACTCCAATTCATTCTATTCCAATCCATTTTGTTGCACACCACTCCATTACAATCCCTTCCATTCCATTCCAATGCACTCCACCTAACTCCAATCCACTCCACTCCATTCCACTCCAATCCATTCCATTCCATTCCATTGCCCTCCATTCCACTCCATTCCACTCCAACCCACTCCTTTCCATTCCAATCCACTCCATTCCATTCCATTCCATTCCATTCCACTCCATTCGACTAACCTCCATTCCATTGCATTTCTCTCTACTCCATTCCCCTCCACTCCAATCAACTCCACTGCGTTCCATTCCCCTCCATTCCACTCCATTCTAATCCATTCCACTCCATTCCACTCCACTCCATTCCATTCCATTCCATTCAATAACAATCCATTCCATACCATTCCAGTGCTATCCATTCCATTCCACTATAGTCATTTCCACTGAACTCCACTCCACTCCACTACACTTAACTCCATTCCATGTCATTCCATTCCACTCCACTCCATTGCCTTCCATTCCACTGCATTCCTTTCCATTCCATTCCACTCCACTCCATTCCACTCCAGTCAATTCCACTCCAATCCATTCCATTCCATTCCATTCTATTCCACTCCATTTCATTCCACTCCACGCCAGTCCATTCCACTCCATTCCACTCCACTCCACTCCATTCCACTACGCTCCATTCCACTCCATTCCTATAAACTCTACTCAATTCCATTCCACTCTATTCCACTCCATTCCACTCCACTCAATTCCACTCCATTCCACCCCATTCCTCTCCATTCCTGTCCACTCCACTCCCCTCCATTCCTTTCCATTCCACTCGACTCCACTCCACTCCTCTCCATTCCAGTCCACTCTACTCCATTCCGTCCCACTCCATTCAAGTTCATTCCACTCCACTCCATTCCTCTTGATTCCACTGCATTCCTCTCCATTCCAGTCCAATCCACTCCACTCCACTCCATTCCATTCCATTCCAAAGCACTCCACTCCACTCCATTCCATTGCATTCCACTCCATTCCATTCGAATCCTCTCCACTCCATTCCAGTCCACCCTGCTCCTTTCCATTCCATTCCACAACACTCCACTCCATTCCAATCCATTCCACTCCATTCCACTCCACTCCTCTCCATTCCATTTGATTCTATTCCATTCTACTGCAGTCCACTCCATTCCATTTCACTCCATTCCACTCCAATCCACTCCATTCCAGTCCCCTCCACTCTATTCCTCTCATTTCCATTCCATTTCCCTGTAATCCACTGCTCTCCATTCCGCACCCAATCCACTCCACTCCATTCCACCCCAATGCATTCCATTCTTTTTCATTTCACTCCGCTGCACTCCATTCCATTCCATTCCACTCCATTCCATTCCACTGTATTCCATTCCATTCCATTCCACACCATTCCATTACATTCCACTCCAATCCACTCCATTCCATTTCACTCCACTCCATTACATTCCACTCCACTCCACTGCACTCCACTTCACTCTTTTCAATCCACTCTACTGCTTTCCATTCCATTCCCTTTCACTCCATTCCACTCCATTCAATAGCACTCCATTCCACTCCATTCCTCTGCCTTCAACTGCATTCCAGTCTACTCCACTCCATTCCACTCCACTCCACTCCATTCCACTCCACTCCACTCCCCTCCTCTCTACTTCATTCTATTCCACTGTACTGCATCTCCTTCCATTCCATTCCATTCCACATCATTACATTCCTCTCCATTCCACTCCATTATGCTCCATTCCACAGCATTCCAGTCCACTCCATTCCACTCACTCAATTCCATTCCATTCCAATGCATTCCAGTCCACTCCATTTCAATCCACTCTACAGCTTTTCATTCCATTCCATTCTACTCCATTCCACTTCAATTGCACTCCATTCCACTCCATTCAACTCCCTTGCACTTCATTCCATTCTACTCCACTCCATTCTACTCCACTCCACTCCTCTCCACTTCATTCTATTCCACTGTACTCCATCCCATTCCATTCCATTCCATTCCACACCATTACACTCCACTCCATTCCACTCCTTTCTGCTCCATTCAAAAGCATTCCAGTCCACTCGATGCCACTCACTCAATTCCATTCCATTCCAATGCACTCCACTCCATTCCATTCCAATCCACTCCAATCCACCCCTTTCAATTGCAGTCCACACTATTCCATTCCCATCCATTCCACTCCATTCCACTCCACTCCACTCCAGTCCATGCAATTCCATTCCATTCAAATCCATTCTATTTCATTCTGCTCCATTCCATTCCATTCCACTCCATTCCAGTCCATTCCACTCCACTCCATTCCATTCCATTCCATTCCACTCCATTCCAGTCCATTACACTCCTTTCCACTCCACTAAACTCTATTCACTCCATTCCACTGCACTCGACAACAATTCACTCCAATCCACTCTTCTCCATTGCACTCCATTTCAATCCATTCCACTCCATTACAGTCTAATCCACTCCACTCCACTCCATTGCATTCCATTCCATTGCAGTCCACTCCTCTCCAAAGTATTCCATTCCATTAGACTCCATTCCATTAAACTCCATTCCATTCCACTCCACTGAATACCAGTCCACTCCACTCCATTCCATTCAATTCGATTCCATACCACTCCACTACATTTCCATTCCACTCCACTCCACTACATTCCTCTCCACTGCACTCAATTCCGTTCCATTACATTCCATTTGACAACATTCCATTGCATTCCAATCCATTCCACTCCACTCCAATCCACTCCTATCCACTCCATACCATTGCATTCCACTCCACTCCATTCCATTCCATTGCATTGTGTTTCATTCTATTCCATTCCTCTCCACTCCACTCCACTCAATTCCACGCCATTCCATTCCAATTCATTCCAATCCATTCCATTCCATTCCATTACACTCCTCTCTATTCCATTACACTCTACACCATTCCATGCCATTCCATTTCACTCCACTCCATTCCACTCCACTCCATTTCATTCAACCTCACTCCAATCCACTCTTCTCCACTATTTTACATTCCGTTACACTCCGTTCCATTCCATTCCATTCTACTCCAATCCACTCCGATCCACTACATTCCACTCCACTACATTCCATTCCACTATGTTCCATTCCACTTCACTCCACTCCATTCCATTCCATTCCACTCCATTCCATGAAATTCCATTCCATTCCATTCCATTCCGTTCCACTCCACTCCATTCCAATCCTCTCCATTCAACTCCACTCAATTCTGTTCCTTCCACTTCTCTCCAAAACACTCCACTACATTCCATTTCACTCTACTCTATTCCTTTCCACTGAACTGAACTCCATTCCACTCCACTCCAATTCACTCCATTCCGTTTCATTCCTCTCCACTCCACTCCACTCATTTCCATTCCACCCGACTACACTCCACTCCATTCCACTCTACTCCATTCCATTCCAATATACATCATTCCACTACTTTTCACTCCACTCCATTCCTTTCTATTCCATTATGCTCCACTGCACTCCATTTAACTCCTCTCCACTATATTCCATTGCCTTCCATTCCACTCCATTTCATTCCATTCCACTCTACTCCATTCCATTCCACTCCACTACATTCCATTCCATTTCATTCCACTACACTCCATTCCACTCCACTACACACCACTCAACTCCATTCCATTCCACTCCATTTCGTTCCATTTCACTCAACTCCATTCCATTCCATTCTGTTCCACTGCACTCCACTCCACTCCATTCCACTCAATTCCAATCCAGTTATTTCCACCCCATTCCGTTCCACTCTACTCCATTTCATTCCATTCCACTCCATTTCACTTAACTCCAGTATACTCCAATCCACTCCATTCCATTCCACTCCTTTCCACTCTACTCCATTGCATTCCACTCCACTCGAGTCCATTCCTGTCCACTCCATTCCATTCCATTTCATTCCACTCCATTTCACTTAATTCCAGTCTACTTCAATCCACTCCATTCCACTCCTTTCCACTCTATTCCATTGCATTCCACTCCACTCGAGGCCACTCCTATCCACTCCATTCCATTCTATTTCATTCCACTGCACTCCACTCCTCTACATCCATTCCACCCCACTCCTCTCCAATCCATTTCACTGCACTTCATTCCGCTCCACTCCATTCCGTTCCATTCCACTTCTCTCCACTCCATTCCTCTCCTCTCCAATCCATTCCATTCCATTCCACTCAATTCCATTCTATTCCAATCTACTCCATTCCACTCAACTCTGTTATATTCCACCCATTCCTCTCCATTAATTTCTGTTCCACTCAATTCCAGTCCATTCGTTTCCACTTCACTCCATTCCATTCTATTCCATTCCCTTGCACTCCACTCCATTCCATTCCTCTCCATTCCATTCCACTCCACTCCATTCCAATCAATTCCCCTCCATTCCATTCCATTCCATTCCATTCCATTCCATTGCACTCAATTCCACTTCACCATATTCCATTGCTCTCCACTGCACTCCACTCCACTCCATTCCTCTCCACTGCATTCCAACCAACTCCATTCCATTCCATTCAATTCCATTCCACTATACTACACTCCATTCCACTCCACTCCACTACATTCTAGTCCACTACATTCCACATCACCCCATTCCATTAAACTCTATTCCACTCTACTCCATTCAATTCCATTCCACTTCACTCCACTCCATTCTAGTCCATTCCATTCCAATCCTCTCCATTCCATTCCACTCTACTCCATTCCATTCCTCTCCACTCCACTCCACTCCACTCCATTCTTGCCCACTCCATTCCATTCCTCTCCATACCATTCCACTCCATTCCACTCTACTCCATTCCACTTCGTTCCATTTCATTCCACTCCACTCCACTCCACCATATTCCATTGCTCTCCACTGCACTCCATTCCACTCCATTCCATTCCACAGCATTCCAACCCACTCCATTACATTCCATTCAACTGCATTCCATGCCACTCCACTCCACTCCATTCCAATCTAATACTTTCCATTCCATTCCATTCCACTCCATTCATTTCTATTCCAATCCATTCCAATCCATTCTAACCATTCCACTCCACTCTACTCCATTCTAATCCTATCCAATCCATGCCATTGCATTCCACTCCACTCTATTACTTTCTATTCCACTGCATTTCATTCCATTCCTTTCCACTCCACTGCACTCCACTATGCTCCACTGCACTCATTCCCACTCCCTTCCATTCCCTTCCGTTCCATTCTATTCCCCTCCCCTCCAAACTATTCCATTCCACTCCACTCCACTCCATTCCATTCTACTCTATTACACTTCACTCACCTCCATTCCATTTCATTCTGTTACATTCCACTCCATTAATTCAATTTCATTCAATTCCTTTCCATTCCACTCCTTTCCACTCCACTCCACTCAACTGCGTTCCATTCCACTCCGCTTCACTCCACTCCACTCCATTCTACTCCATTACAGTCGTCTCCATTCCACTGCACTCCACTCAGTTCCACTCCACTCCATTCCATTCCACTCCATTCCACTGAACTCCACTCCACTTCACTCCACTCCACTCCACTCCATAACACTCGACTCCACTCCATTCCATTCTATTACACTCCAATCCATTCCGTTCCACTTTACTCCATTCCACTCCTCTTCATTCAACTCCACCCCATTCCATTCCATTCCATTCAACTGCCTTCCACTCTACTCCACTCCAATCCACTCCACTCCACTCCATTCCATTCCATTCCTTTCCACTCCACTCGTTTCCAATTCACTCCATTCCATTCTAGTCCACACTACTCCATTCCATTACAATCCGTTCCAATTAATTCCGTTCCATTCCACTCCACTCCATTCCAGTCCACTCCACTCCATTCCACTTCACTCCTCTCATCTCCATTCCATTCATTTCCATTCCATTCCACTCAATTCTATTTCACTCTTATCCATTCCATTCCATTGAATTCCACTGCATTCCACTCCACTCCACTCCACTCCATTCCACTCCATTCCATTCCACTCTGTTCCACTCCATTCCACTCCATTCCATTCCATTCCAATCCACTCCACTCCACTCCATTCCATTCCACTCCATTCCACTACACTCCATTCCATTCCAGTCCATTCCTTTACACTCCATTCCACTCCATTCCATTCCATTCCACTCCACACCTCTCCATTCCATTCCTCTCCACTCCACTCCATTCCACTTCAGTCCACTCCAATCCACTCCACTCCACTCCATTCGACTCCATTCTAATCAATTACACTCCATTCCAGTCTACTCCAATCCACTCCACTCCATTCCATTCCATTCCACTGCACACCATTTCACTCCACTTAATTCCATTCCATTCCATTCCATTAAACTCCATTCCATTCCAATTCCACTTCATTCCAGTCCACTGCACTCTATTCCATTCCATTCCACTGCATTCCATACCATTCCAATCCATTCCACTCCACTACACACCATTCGGCTGCATTCCACTCCACTCCACTCCTCTACCATCCACTCCATGCCGTGCGTTCGACTGTACTCCATTCCTTTCCATTCCACTGCATTGCATTCCATTCCATTCCTCTCCACTCCACTCCACTCCATTCAATTCCTCTCCATTCCATTCCAAACCATTCCATTCCACTCCATTCCATTCCATTCCATTCCACTCCATTCCATTCCATTCCATTCCACTCCACCAAATTCCATTCCACTCCACACCATTCCATTCCATTCCACTCCTCAAAATTCCATTTCACTCCACACTATTCCATGCCATTCCATTTCACTCCAATCCATTCCACTCCACTCCATTCATGTCCACGCCATTCCAATACCCTCAATTCTATCTGACTCCATTCCACCCCACTCTATTCCATTCCAATCCATTACACTCCATTCCATTCCTCTCCAATCCACTCCATTCCACTTCATTCCAGTATACTCCATTTAAGTCCATTCCATTCCATTCCATTCGATTCCATTCCAATCCTCTCCATTCCATTCTATTCCACTCCTCTCCACTCCACTTCACTCCATTCCATTCTACTGTACTCCATTCCATTCCTCTCTACTCCATTCCATTCCACTCCACTCCAGTCCACTGCATTCCACTCCATTCCATTCTACTCCATTCCATTCCACTCCACTCCAGTCCACTGCATTCCACTCCATTCCATTCCACTCAATTCCATTCGTCTCCATTCGACATCTCTCCACTCCATTCCACTCCACTCTATTCCTTTCCATTCCATTTCCTTCCACTCCACCCTACTCCACCCCACTCCATTCCATTCCACCCCACTCCACTCCTCTCCATTCCACTCCACTACTTTCCAGTCCACTCCTTTCCATTCCATTCCATTCCAAACCACTGCAATCCATTTCTCTCCTCTCCACTCCTATCCATTCCTTTCCATTTCACTCCATTCCATTCCATCCCACTTTACTCCTTTCCATTCCACTCCACTCCAATCCACTCCACTGCCCTACTTTCCACTCCACTCCATTCCATTTAATTCCATTCCACTCCACTCCATTCCAATCTTAGCCAATCCATTCCATTCTATTCCATTCCACTCCATTCCATTTCATTCCACTCTATTCCACTCCAATCCACTCCCCTCCATTCTATTCCAATCCATTAAATTACACTCCACTAAACTCGACTTCACTCCTCTCTACTCCATTTCATTCCACTACACTGCAATCCTCTACACTCCACTCCATTCCACTCCACTACATTCCATTCCACTCCTTTCCATTCCACTCCACTACACTCATTTCCATTAAATTCCATTCCATTCCATTCCATTCCATTCCACTCCATTCCACTCCACTCCACTACTTTCCATTCCACTTCACTCAATTCCTCTCCACCACATTCCACTCCACTCCATTCCACTCAACTCCATTCCATTCTGCTCCACTTCATTCCATTCCACTCAACTCCATTCCATTCCGTTTTATTCCACTGCATTCCTCTCCACTCCACTGCACTGCATTACACTACATTCCCTTCCACTCCACCCCATTACACTCCACTCCATTCCATTCCACTCTACTCCATTCCATTTCATTCCACGTCATTCCGCTCCAATCCATTCTACTACATTCCACTCCATGCAACTCCAATCCACTTCTCCCCAGTCCATTCCATTCCATTCCATTCCATTCCACTCCTTTCTATTCCAATCCACTCCACTACAATCCATTCCATTCCATTCCTATCCTTTAAATTCCATTTCACTCCATTCCAGTCCATTCCACTCCACTCCACTCCATTCCAGTCCATTCCACTCCACTCCACTCCATTCCACTCCACTCCATTCCATTCCACTCCATTCCATTACATTCCACTCCATTCCATGACATTCCAATCGGCTCCATTCCATTACATTCCACTCCACTAAAGTCCATTCCACTCCATTCCACTCCACTGCATTCCACTCCGTTCCACCTCATTCCCCTCCATTCCATTCCACTCCATTCTACAATACTCCATTCCATTAAAATCAATTGCATTCAATTCCAGTACACTCCACTCCACTCCGCGATATTTCAATGCATTCCACTCCACTCCACTGTAGTCTATAACACTCCATTCCATTTCATTCCATTCCATTTCACTCCACTCCATTCCATTCCATTCCCCTCCACTCCTTTCTACTTCTCTCCACTCGATTCCATTTTATTCCATTACATTTTATTCCATTCCAGTCCACTCCACTCCATTCCTGTGCTCTCCACTCCTCTAATCTCCACTCCACTCCAATCCATTCCAAGCCATTGCATTCCACTCCACTCCATTCCATTTGATTGCATTGCATTCCATTCCATTCCCTTCCAATCCATTTCACTCCATTCCACTAAATTCCACCCCATTCCATTCCATTCCATTTCACTCCACTCCATACCATTGCAGTCCATTCCATCCCATTTCATTCCACTCCTCTCCATTCCCTTGCACTCCATTCCATTCCATCCCATTCCACTCCACTCCATTCCAATCCCATCTATTTCATTTCATTCCATTCTTTTCCCCTCCGTTCCACTCCACTCCACTCCAGTCCACTCTATGCTGTGACATTCCATTCCATTTCACTCCATTCCGTTCGATTCTTCCCCATTCCATTCCATTCCACTGCATTCCAGTCCTCTCCACTACACTTAACTCTATTCCATTTCATTCCATTCCTTTCCATTCCAGTCCTCTCCACTACATTCCACTCCATTCTACTTCATCCCATTCCTTTCCATTCCAGTCCATTCCACTCCATTCCACTGCACTACCCTCCATTCTATTGGACTCCCCTTACTCCACCCCATTCCGTTCCACTCCATTCCACTGCATACCAATCCATTCCTTTACACTACTCACCAATCCACTCCTTCCCATTCCAATCCAATTCACTTCACTACATTCCATTCAACTCTACTCAACTCCACTCCACTGCATTCCATTTATTTCCACTAAATTCCATTCAACTCCACTGCAATCCATTCCACTCCACTAGTTTCCATTACACTCCACTCCACTCCATTCACTCCATTCCGCTCCATTCCATTCCATTCCAATCCATTCTATTTCCTTCCACTCCATTTCATTCCATTCCATTCCATTCCATTCCATTCCATTCCATTCCATTAAATTCCACTCCATTCCATTCCATTGCTTTCCATTCCATTCCACTCTATTCCACTCCATTCATCTCCACTCCACTCCATTTCCATTCCACTCCATTCCACTCTACTCCATTCCATTCCACTCCACTCCGTTCCACTCCAACCCCCCCTTTTATTCCACTCCATTCCATTCCTCTCCATTCCTCTCCATTCCATTCCATTCCTATCTACTCCATTCTATTCCACTCCTCTCCATTCCACTCCACTCCACTGCTTTCCATTCCATTGGATTCCATTTCAATCCATTCCATTCCACTTCACTCCATTCCAGTCCTCTCCACTCCATTCCAATCCACTCCACAAAACTCAAATACATTCCATTCCACTCCACTCCATTGCTTTCCTCTCAAATCCATTCCATTCCATTTCACTCCACTGCACTCCACTCCACTTCATTACACTGCATTCGATTCCACTCCACTCCATTCCATTCCATTCAAATTCACTCTATTGCGTTCCACTCCACTCCATTCCCGTCCACTCCACTTCATTCCACTCCAATCCACTCCATTCCTTTCCATTCCACTCAATTCCATCCATTCTTGTACATTACATTCCACTCCACTCCATTTCATTAAACTTCACTCCATTAAATTCCATTCCATTCCATTCCACTGCACTCCACTCCTCTCCACTCCACTCTATTCCACTCCATTCCATTCCACTTCATTCCACTCCACTCCATTGAACTCCACTAGACTCCATTCCGTTCTATTCCATTCCACTCTACTCCACTGCATTCCAATCCTTTCCACTGCATTCCAATTCACTGCACTCCATTCCATTCCATTCCATTCCATTCCATTCCATTCCATTCCATATTATTCCATTCCACTCCATTGCACTCCACTCCATACCACTGCATTCCACTCCATTCCAGTCCACTCAACTCCACTTCATTCTATTCCATTAAATTCCACTCCACTCCACTCCATTCTTTTCTAATCCATTAAACTCCACTCCATTACATTCCACTCCATTTCTCTTCAGTCTACTCCATTCCTTTTAATTCCACTTCATTGCATTGCAATTCATTCCATTCCACACCACTCCATTCCACTACACTCCATTCCATTCCATTCCTCTCCACTCGACTCCATTATACTCCACTCCATTCCACTTCTCTCCACTCCATGCCATTCCATTCCATTCCCTTCCACTCCACACCAATCCATTATAGAACATTCACCTTCACTCCACTCCATTGCATTCCATTGCATTTAATTCCACTCTACGCTACTCCATTCCATTTCTTTCCACTCCACTCCATTCCCTTCCACTCCATTGCACTCTACTCCATTCCATTCCTCTCCATTCCACTCCACTCAACACCACTCCATACCTTTCCACTCCATTCCATTCTTGTCCTTTCCACTCCACTGCACTCCATTCCACTTCACTCCAATCCATTCCATTCCATTTCATTCCTCTCCACTCTACTCCTTACCACTCCACTCCATTTGATTCCATTCCATTCCACTCCGCTCCACTCCACTGCATTCCTTTGCACTCCTTTACCCTGCACTCCATTCCATTCCGCTCTATACATTCCCTTTCCATTCTAATACATTCCATGCCATTCCATTCCATTCCATTCCTCTCCACTCTATTCCATTTCAATGTACTCAACTCCATTCCACTATCCTCCACTCCACTCCATTCCATTCCATTCCGTTCCACTCTACTCCTATCCATTCCATTAGTTCCACTCCACTCCACTCCACTCCATTCCACTTCATTCCACTCCATTCCAATCCATTCCAGTCCACTCCACTCCACCTGACCCCATTCCAATCCATTCCACTGCACTCCGCTTCATTCAATTCCAATCCATTCCACTCAACTCCATTCCATTCCACCCCACCCCACTCCATTCCACTCCAATCCATTCCATTCCAGTATACTACACTACACACCACACCATTCCATTCCATTCCATTCCACTCCACTCCGCACCACTCCATTCCTTTCCACTCCAATCCAATCCATTCCTCTCTATTCCACTCCACTCCACTACATTTCACTCCATTGTATTCCATTCCATTCCATTTCCTTCCACTCCAATCCACTCCACTCCACTCCATTTCATGCCACTCCAATGCACTCAACAACACCCCATTCCACTCCAATCCAATCAACTCCACTCCATTCCATTACATTCCATTCCATTCCACTCGACTACATTTCACTCCATTCTACTCCATTCCACTCCACTCCACCCAATTCCATTCCATTTCATTCCATTCCATTCAATTCCACTCCATTCTGTGATATTCCATTCTAATCCATTCCACTCCACTCCCTTGCATTCCATTCCTTCTACTCCATTCCACTCCTCTGCAATCCATTCCACTCCAATTCACTCCGTTCCATTCCATTCCATTAAATTCCATTCCATTCCACTCCACTCCACTCCCTTTCAATCCATTACACTCTATTCCACTCCAAACCATTCCATTCCATTCCATTCCTTTCCACTCCACTCCTTTACACTCACATGCACTCTGCTACATTCCATTCCACTCCTCTCCATTCCATTCCATTCCATTCAACTTCATTCCATTTCAATCCACTCCACTCCATTCCAATCCATAGCATTGCATTCCACTCCACTCCACTCCACTCTACTCCATTCAACTCCACTCCATTCCATTCCATGTCACTCCACTCCACTCCACTCCATCTCACTCCATTCCACTGCATTCCTGTCCCATCCCATCCACTCCATTCTAATCCATTCCATTGCACTGGACTCCACTCCTTTCCTTTCCAATTCATTCCACTCTACTCCTTTCCATTCCATTCCACTCCACTCCATTCCCCTCCATTCCATTTAATACCACTCCTTCCCATTCCACTCCATTCCTCTCCTCTCCATTCCATTGAATTCCACTCCACTACACTCCAATCCACACCACTCCTTTGCAATACATTACATTCCACCCAACTCCACACCACTACACTCCATTCCATTTCACTCCATTCCATTCCGCTCCATTCCACTCCACTCCTCTCCATTCCACTCCATCACATTTCATTTCATTCCACTTCACTCATCTCCACTACATTCCATTCCATTCAACTCCCCTACACTCCATTCCACTCCACTCCACTACATTAGATTCCACTTGACTCCATTCCATTCCACTGCACTCCATCCCAGTACACTCCTCTCCACTGAACTTCACTCCACTCCACTCAACTCCATTCCATTCCACTCCACTCCATTCCATTCCATTCCACTCCACTCCATTCCATTCCATTCCATTCCATTCCATTCCACTCCATTCCACTCCAGGCAGTTCCATTCCATTCCGTTCCACTCCACACCATTACATTGTACTCCATTCCACTCCACTCCATTCCTTTCCACTCCATTCCATTCCATTCTACTCCACTCCGCTACATTCCATTCCTCTCCTCTCCACTCCTTACAACTCCACTCCACTCCACTCCACCTCACTCCGTTACATTCGACTCTACTCCTTTCCATTTCATTCCATTTCACTCCAGTCCACTCCATTCCCTTCCATTCCATTCATTTCCATTCCATTCCACTACACTCCATTCCATACCACTCTGCTCCATTCCACTCAGATCCATTTCACTCCACTCCATTCTACTCCATTCCATTCCACTCTATTCAACTCCACTCCACTCCATTCATCTCTCCACTCCACTCCGTTCCATTCCATTCAATTTCAATCCACTCCATTCCACTCCACTTCACTCCATTCCTCTCCAATAAACTCTATTCCATTATGTTCCTTTTCACTGCACTCCATTCCTTCCACTCCACTCCATTCCAGTCCTCTTCACTCCATTCCACTCCACTCCACTCTACTCCAGTACATTGCATTGCACATCATTCCGTTCCATTCCACTCCACTTAATTCCATTCATTTCCATTCCACTGCACTCCACTTCACTCCACTCCACTCCATTCCACTCCATTTTGTTCCACTCAATTCAAATCCACTCCAGTCAATTCCATTCCATTCCACTCCACTCCACTCCATTCCACTCCATTCCACTCCAGTCACTTCCATTCCATTCCACTCCACTCTACTCCATTCCACTCCACTCTACTCCTTTCCACTCCTTTCCACTCTATTCAATCTCATCCGATTCCATTTCACTCTATTCCACTCCACTCCACCTCACTCCGCTCCACTCCCCTCCTCTCAACTCCTCTCCATTACTTTCCATTACATCCCTTTCCATTCCATTACACTCCACTACAACCCTTTCCATTCCATTCCATTACACTCCGCTCCAACCCTTTCCATTCCATTCCAATCCATTCCATTTCATTCAACTCCTTTCCCCTGCACTCCTCTCCACTACATTCCATTACATCCAATTCCATTCCTCTCTATTTCACTCCTCTCCACTCCACAGCACTCCACTCCACTCCATACCACTCCATCTCATTCCATTCTGCTCCATTCCACGGTACTCGTCTCCACCACAGACCACTCAACTTCATTATGTTCCATTCCATGCCATTCCATTCCTCTCAATTCCATTCCACTCCAAGTCTGTTCAATCCACTGCAGTCAACTCCAATCCATTCCATTCCACTCCATTCCACTGTATTCCATTCCATTCCTTTCTTTCTTGAGTATCTAAATCTGACAGTCAGACTGGAGTGCAGTGGCCCAATCTCAGCTTCCATTCCATTCCATTCCATTCACTCCACTCCACTCCACTACACTCCATCTCCTCCATTCAATTAAACTCTATTCTACTCCACTCCATTCCATTCCATTCCACTCTACTCCACTTCACTACAGTCCATTCCATTCCATTCCATTCCACTCCACTCCATTCCATTCCACTCCATTACACTCCACTAAACTCCACTACATTGCATTACATTCCACTCCACTCCGTTCCATTCCACTCCATTCTACTCCACTCCACTCCACACCACTCCATTCCATTCCACTCCATTCCATTCCAATCCATTGCAGTCCACTCCTGTCAATCCAATCCACTCTCCTCTATACATTCCATTTCTCTCCATTGCAATCCACACCATTCCACGGCATTCCATTCAATTCCACTCCGATCAACTCGATTCCATTCCATTCCACTCCACTCCATTCCTCTCCGCTTCACTCCACTCCAATTCACTCCGCTCTATTCCATTCCATTCCATTCCTTTCCGTTGCATTCCGTACCATTCCACTCTTTTCCATGCCAGTTCATTGCACTGCAGTCCACTCCATTCCAATCCACTCCATGCCATTGTATTCCACTCCACTCCAATACTTTCCATTCCATTCCACTCCACTCCACTCTATTCCTTTCCACTCCTTTCCATTCTGCTCCATTCCACTTCATTCCAGTCCTTTCCACTCCATTCCACTCTACTCCACTCCAATCCATTCCACTCAATTACACTCTATTCCATTCCATTCCATTCCATTCCTCTCCACTCCACTCCATTCCTCTGTGTTCCATTCCACTCCACTGCACTCCAATCCACTCCACTGCTTCAACTCAACTCCACTCATGTCCATTCCATTCCAGTCCTCTCCACTGCATTACAATTCACCCCATTCCTCTCCACTGCAATCCACTGCACTGCCCTGTGTTGCTCCCCATTCCACTTCATTCCATTCCATTCCACTCCATTCCATTCCACTCCATTCCACGCCACTCAACTCTAATCCATTCCATTCCACTCCACAACACTACGCTCCATTCCACTCCTCTCCATTACATTCCACTCTACCACACTACATTCCATTCCACTGCACTCCACTACTTTCCACTCCAGTCCACTTCACTGCACTAAACCCCACTCTATTCCATTCAACTGTACTGCATTTCATTCCATTACATTCCACTCCACTCCAGTCCGTTCCACTCCAGAACATTCCACTCCCCTCCGCTCCATTCCATTCCATTCAACTCCACTCTGTTCCACTCCATTTCACTCCATTCCACTGCATTCCAGTCGACTACACTCCACTCCACTCCATTCCATTCCATTCCACTGCACTCCACTCCACTCCACTACATTCTTCTCAACTCCATTCCATTCAATTCCATTCCACTCCATTCCATTCCATTCCATTCCACTCCACTCCATTCCATTCCAATCCACTCTGCTCTATTCTACTCCGCGTCTCTCCATTCCATTCCATTTTACTCCCTTCCATTCCATTCCAATCCATTCAAGTTAACTACACTCCCTTCCACTGCATTCCATTCCTCTCCACTCCACTCCACTCCACTCTATTCCACTCCATCCCATTCCATTCCTTTCCATTTCATTGCACTCCACTCCACTTCATTCCATTCCATTCCACTGCATTCCACTCCACTCCATCCCATTGCACTCCATTCCTCTCCACTCCTTTCCATTCCTCTCTATTCCATTCCATTCCATTCCACTAAATTCCTTTCCACTCCAGTCCACTGTATTAAATTCTATTCCAATCCAATCCCTTCCATTCCACTCCACTCCACTACATTCCATTACATTCCATTCAATTGCATTTCTATCCAGGACACTGCTCTCCACTCCACTCCATTCCACTGCACTCCACTCCACTACATTCTTCTAGAGTCGATTCCATTCCATTCCATCCTATTCCACTCCACTCCATTCCGTTCCAAACCACTCTGCTCTATTCTACTCCGCTGCTCTACATTCCATATAATTTTAATCCTTTCCACTCCACACGAATCCATTCTAGTTAACAACACTCCCTTCCAGTGAACTCCATTCCTCTCCTCTCCACTCCACTCCACTTCACTCCACTCAACTCCATTCCACTCTATACCATTCCATTCTGTTCCTTTTCATTGCACGCCACTCCAATTCATTTCATTCCAATCCATTCCATTCCTCTCCCCTCCGTTCCACTCCACTCCATTCCTTTCCATTACACTTCGCTCCACTCCATTCCACTCAACTGCATTCCACTCCACTCTGCTCCATTCCATTCAATTCCATTCCATTCCACTCCACTCCACTCCATTCTAATCAATTCCACTCCAGTCCTCTCCACTTCACTCCACTCCATTCCATTTCATTCCATTACTTTCCAGTACATTCCGCTTCATTCCATTCCACTCAATTCCACTCCATTCCACTCCATTCCAGTCCACCCCACTTCACTCCACTCCATTCCATTCCATTCCACTGCACTGGACTCCATTCCATCCCAATCCATTGCACTCTACTCCCTTCCATTCCACTGCACTTCACTACATTCCACTCCACTCCACTCTATTCCACTCAACTCCATTCCAATGTACTCCATTCCATTCCAGTACACTCCATTCCCCTCCATTCCACTGTATTCCAGTCCGCTCCTCTCCATTCCACTGCATTCCATTCCACTGCACTACACTCCATTCCATTCCACTCCTTTCCACTCCACACCATTCCATTCCACTGGACTCCACTCCATCCACTCCACTCCATTCCATTCCACTCCATTCCATTCCTCTCCATTCCAATCCATCCCATTCAGTTCCATTCCATCTCATTCCACTCCCTTACACTCAACTCCACTCCATTCCATTCCTCTCCATTTCAATCCATCCCATTCCGTTCCATTCCGTCTCATTCCACTCCATTACACTCAACTCCATTCCATTCCATTCCACTCCCCTGCACTCCAGTCCACAACATTCCAATCCACTCCATTCACCTCTACTCCATTCCATTCCGTTCCTTTCAATCCCATTAAACTCATGTCGATTCCATTCCACACTACTCCTTGCCACTCCACTCCACTTCATTCAATTCCATTCCATTCAATTCCATTCCATTCCACTGGATTCCATTCCACTCCACTCTACTCCATTCCACTCCACTCCATTACACTCCACTCCAATCCATTCCTTTCCGTTTCACTCCACTCCATTCCACTCATATCCACTCCATTCCACACCACTCTACTACATTCCATTCCACTCAATTCCTTACACTCCACTCAATTCCGGTCCACTCCACTCCCATCAACTCCACTCCATTCCAATCCATTTCATTGCACTCGATTCCACCCACTCCATTCCATTCGATTCCACTCCACTCCCCTCCAATCCACACTCTTCCATTCCAGTCCAGTAAGCTCCATTCCATACCATTCCACTTCATAAAATTCCATTCCACTCCACTCCGTTCCATTCCATTCCACTCCATTCTACTCTTTTCCACTCCACTCCACTACCCTCCACCCCACTCCATTCCATTCCACTCTACTCCATTCCATTCCATTCCACTGCAATCCACTCCTCTCCATTCGACTCAATTCCACTGCATTCCACTCCATTCCAGTACACACAACTCTAATCCACACCATGCCATTCCATTCCACTGCAATCCACCCACTCCATTCCATTGCACTCCATTCCACTCCACTCCTTTCCAGTCCACTCCACTCCATTCCACTCCACTGCACTTCATTCCATTGCACTCCAATCCATTCCATTCCATACCATTCCACTCCATTCCATTCCATTCAACTCTACTCCATTCCGCTACACTCCGTTCCACTCCAATCCGTTCCATTTCATTCCATTCAACTCCATTCCAATCCACTACACTCCATTCCACTCCTCTTTACTCCATTCCATTCAATTCCACTCCACTCCATTCCACTCCACTCCAGTCCTTTACACTCCACTCCATTCCACTCCATTCCACTCCATTCCCTACCATACCCCTCCGTTCCATTCCAGTCCACTCCATTCCGGTCCACTCCACTCCATTCCTCTCCAATTCTCTCCACTCCAGAAAATTCCATTCCATTCCACTCCACTCCATTCCATTCCACCCAACTCCTTTCCTTTGCATTCCATTCCACTACAGTCCACTCCACTATACTCCATTCAACTCCATTCCATTCAATTCCATTCCAGTCCAATACATTCCATTCCACTCTATATCATTCCATGCAATTCCATTCCACTCTACTCCATTCCACTCCACTCCCTTCTGCTCCATTCCATTACACTTCCCTCCATTCTATTCCAATCCATTCCATGACACTCCTCTAAACTGCACTCCACTCCACTGCATTTCATTCTACTTCACTCCAATCCACTAAACTCTACCACATTCCACTCCACTACAATCCGTTCCAATCCATTCCATTCCACTCCACACTATTCCATTTCATTGAAATCCAATCTATTCCATTCAATTCCACCCCATTCCTTTCCATTCCACTCCATTCTATTCCACCCCACTCCATTCCATTCCATTCCATTCCGTTCCACTCCATTCCAGTGCATTCCATTCCAATCAGTTACACTTCATGCCATTCCACTCCATTTCACTCCACTCCATTCCATTCAATTCCACTCCAGTCCGCAACTCTCCACTCCATTCAATTTCACTGCATTCCACTCTACAACATTCCATTCCACTACACTCCAGTCCACTCTCCCAAATTCCATTCCTGTCCACTCCATACCATTCCTCTCCATTCCACTCCAATCCACTCCATTCCATTCCACTCCATTCCATTCCATTCCATTTCATTCCACTTAACTCCACTCCATTCCACTCCATTCCACTCCACTACATTCCATTCCACTCCATTCCATTCCATTCCACCCCACTCCACACCATTCCACTCCTCTCCACTCCATTCCATTCCACACCACTTCACTACACACAACTCCATTCCATTCCACTCCACTCCATTCCATTCCACTCAACTCCTTTTCATTGCATTCCATTCCACTGCACTCCATTCCACTCCACTCCAGTCCACTCCATTCCATTCCATTCCACTGCAATGCATTCCATTCCACTCTACAGCACTACCTACCATTCCATTCCACTCCACTCCTTTCCATTACATTGCACTCCATTGCATTCCATTCCATTCCACCCCATTCCATTCTTATCCACTCCATTTCATTCTACTGCCCTCCATTACATTCTACTCAACTCCATTCCGTCCATTCCGTTCCACTGCACTCCACTTCACTACAGTCCTCTCCATTCCACTCCATTCCATTCCATTCACTTACCCTCCAGTCCATGCTATTCCATTCCACTCCACTCCAATCCATTCCATTCCGCTACCCTCCGTTCCCCTCCACTCCACTCTGCTCCACTCAATACCACTCCATTCCATTTCACTCAATTCCATCCACTCCATTCCATTGCAGTATCCTCAACATCATTCCATTCGTTTCCACCCCACTCCACTCAACTCCATTCCACTCCACTCCATTCCATTCCATTCCACTTCACTCCACTCCAATCCATTCCATTTCATTCCACACCACTCCACTCCACTCCATTCTATTCCAACTGACTCCACTCCACTACATTCCACTCCAATACATTCCACTTCACTCCATTCCATTCCATTCCATGCCACTCCAGTCCACTCCATTCCAGTCCTTTCCACTGCATTCCATTTCATTCCATTCTACTCTATTCCACTGCAGTCCACTCCAATAAACTCCATTCCATTCCATTCCGTTCTATTCCATTCCATTCCATTCCCCTCATTTCCACTCTACTCTATACCATTCCACTCCACTCCACTCTACTCCACTTCACTCCATTCCTTTCCTCCCCATTACACTCCACTCCACTCCATTCCACTCCACTCCATTGCATTCCATTCCATTGCAATCCGCTCCACTCCATTCCACTGAACTCCACTCCATTACATTCCTCTCCACTCCACACCAATCCACTCCATTCCACTCCACTTTATTGAATTCCACTCCTTTCGATTCCATTCAATTCCATTCCACTCCACTCCATTCCATTCAACTCCACTCCAATCCATTCCGTTCCACTCCACTCCATTCCACTCAATTCCATTCCATTCCACTCCATTCCATTGCATTCCATTCCAATCCATTCCTTTCCATTCCATTTCATTCCATTCCATTCCATTCCATTCGGTTCCATTCCACTCAAATTGATTCCATTCCATTCCCCTCCATTCCATTCCATTCTACTCCATTCCATTCCAATCCACTCTTCTTCTTTCCACTCCACTTCATTCCATTTCATTCCTCTGAACTCCATTCCAATCAACTCGACTCCATTCCACTCCTCTCCACTCCATTCCATTCAATTCCAATCCACTCCATTCCACTCCACACCACTACTTTCCTCTCCACTCCATTCCACTCCACTCCACTCCATTACATTACATTCCATATCATTCCACTCTATTCCATTCCACTACATTCCACTCCACTCCATTGCTTTCTATTCCACTCCACTCCATTCCAATCCTATCCATTCTATTCCAATCCGTTCCATGACACTCCAGTAAATTGCACTACACTGCACTCGATTTCATTCCACTTCACTGCAATCCACTCCTCTCCACTCCATTCCATTCCATTCCACTCCGTTCCATTCCACTTCATTCCACCCCACTCCATTCTTTTCCATTCAACTGGACTCCACTCCATTCCACTCCACTCCATTCCACTCCACTCCTGTGGATTCCATTCCATTCCTTTGCTTTATATTCCACTTAACTCCACTCCAAACCATTCAATTCCACTCCGTTCTATTCCTCTCCATTCTACTCCACTCCACTCCATTCCACTCCATGACATTCAACTCCATTCCACTCCACTCCATTCCATTCCAATACACTCCACTCCACTCGACTCCATTCCATTCCAATCATTACACTCTACTCCATTTCAGTCCACTCCACTCCAATCCATTCGATTCCGCTCTATTCCATTCCTCTCTATTTCAATCTACTCTTCTCCATTCCACTCCACTCCACTCCACTCCATCCAATTCCACTCCATTCCATTCCTCACCATTCTACTCCACTCAACTCCATTCCACTCCATTCCTCTCCATTCCACTCCACTGCATTCCACTCCATTCCACTCCATCCCACCCCATTCCAATCCATTCCACCTCATTGCACTTAACTCCACTCCAGACCATTCCAATCAATTCCAATTCTTTCCACTCCACTCCACCCCTTTCCACTCCACTCCACTCCATTCAATGCCATTCCAATACAGTGCACTCCATTCCATTCCACTCCATTCCACTATATTCCATTCCACTCCATTCCACTACATTCCACTCCATTCTAGTCCTCTCCACTCCATTACATTGCATTCCATTCCAATGCAATCCTATCCACTATACTCCATTACATTGCACTCCTTTCTACTCCACTCCATTGCATTCAAATCCATTCCATTCCATTCCACTCCATTCCATTCCATTCCACTCCACTCCAGTCCATTCCAATCGAACCTACAAAACTCCACTCCACTCCACTCCATTCCATTCCACTACAATCCACTTCATTGTATCCCATTCCACTCCATTTTATTTGTTTCCTTTCCATTCCATTCTATTCATTTCCTATCCATTCCAGTTCATTCCACTCCAATCACTTCACTCCAGTCCACTCCATTCCACCTCATTCTACTCTATTCCATTCCAATCCATTCGTTTCCACTGCATTCCACTCTATTCCATTCCACTCCCTCCTACTCCACTCCTTTCCTTTCCACTCCACTCCACTCCATTCCATTCCACTCCATTCCACTCCACTCCATTCCACTCCATTTCACTCCCCTCCATTCCTTTCTTTTCCATTCCATTCCACTCCGCCCCTTTCCAGTCCACTCCACTCCACTCCATTTCACTCCCCTCCATTCCTTTCTTTTCCATTCCATTCCACTCTGCCCCTTTCCAGTCCACTCCACTCCACTCCATTAAATTCCTTTCCATTCCATTCCGCTGCATTCTGTTCCATTCCACTCCACTCCACTCCATTAAATTCCTTTCCATTACATTCCGCTGCATTCTGTTCCATTCCACTCCATTCCAGTCTACTACACTCCATTCCACTCTGCTCCCCTCCTCTCCACTACACTATACTACATTCCATGACATTCCATTCCACTCCACTCCATTCCATTCCATTCCACTGCATTCCATTTCATTCCAATCCACTCAACTCCATTGCATTTTGCTCCTTTCCATTCCATTCTACTCCACACCACTCCATTCCATTGCATTCCTCTCCGATCCACTCTACTCCATTCCATTCCACTCCATTCCTCTCCACTCCATTCCATTCCATTGCATTCCTTCCATTCCACTCCACTCCACTCCATTCCATTCCACTCCATTCCACTCCTTTCTATTCCACTCCATTCCTGTCCATTCCACTCCATTACAGGACACTCCACTCATCTCCACTTCATTGCATTCCTTTACACTGTACTCCACTGCATTCCATTCCAATCCATTCTACTCAACTCCATTCCACTCCACTCGACTCCACTCCACTAGATTCCATTGCACTCCATTTCACTTCACTCCATTCTGCTCCACCCCATTCCTTTCCATTCAGCTCCACTCCACTTCTCTCCACTCCCCTCCATTCCACTCCACTCCTGTGCATTCCATTCATTCCATTCCTTTCCACTCCAATACACTCCATTCCTTTTCCTTCCATTCCATTCCATTCCACTCCGCTCCACTCCACTCCATTCCACTCCATTCCATTCCATTCCAATGCATTCCCTTCCACCCCATTCCACTCCACTCCATTCCACTCCACTCCATTCCACTCCACTCCATTCCACACCAGTCCTTTCCTTTTCATTCAACTTCAATCCACTTCATTTCACTGCACTCCATTGCACTCCACTCCTGTGAATTCCATTCATTCCATTCCATTCCACTCCTCTCCATTCCTTTCCACTGCATTTCATTCTTCTCCATTGCACTCCACTCCACTCCATTCCACTCCATTCCACTCCGTGCCATTCCACTCCATTCCACTCCACTCCATTCGATTCCATTCCACTCTACTCCTTTCCATTCCACACCATTCCACTCCACTTCATTCCATGTAATTCCACTCAACTCCATTCCAATCCACTCGGCTCCATTTCACTACTCTACTCCATTTAATTCCATTGCCCTCCACTCCATTTCACTCCACTCCGTTACTTTCCACTCCACTCCATTCCACTCCACTCCACTCCATTACATTATATTCCATACCATTCCACTCTATTCCATTCCATTCTCTTCCACTCCACTCCATTCCATTCCATTCCACTGCACTCCATACCAATCCACTCCATTACACTCCACTATATTACACCGCTCTCCGTTGTATTTCAATCCATACCATGACACTCCACTAAATTCCACTCCACTCCACTCCATTTCATTCCACTTCACTCCAATCCACTCACTCCACTCCATTCTATTCAATTCCATACCATTCCACTCTGTTCTATTCCACTCCACTCCATTCCATTCAATTCCACTGCACTCCATTCCACTCCACTCCGTTACACTCGACTCCATTATACTACTCTCCGTTCTATTCCTATCCATTCCATGACACTCCACCAAATTCCACTCCAATTCACTCCATTTCATTCCACTTCACTCCAATCCTCTCCAAACCACTCCATTCCATTCCACTACATTAGATTACTCTCCATTCCATTCCACTCCAGACCACGCTATTCCATTCCATTGCACTCTTTTCCATTCCATTCCATTCCAACCCAATTCCATTCCATTCCTTTCCATTCGAGTCCATTCCACTCCATTCCAATCCACTCCAATCCATTACAACCCAATTCCATTCCATTCCTCTCCATTCGAGTCCATTCCACTCCATTCCACTCCACTCCAATCCATTCCATTCCATTCCACTCCATTCTTCTCCACTCCACTCCATTCCATTCCACTCCTTTCCACTCTACTCCATTCCATTCCACTCCTCTCCAGTCCACTCAAGCCCACTCCCGTTTTTTCCACTCCATTCTATTCCTCTCCTTTCTATTCCATTCCAATGTACTCCATTGCACTCCACTATACTGCTTTCCACTCCACTCCACTGCTATCCATTCCATTCGCTTCCATTCCACCCATTCCAGTCCTATCCAGTCCATTCCACTCCATTGCAGTCCTCTTCACTCCATTCCACTCCACTCCACTCAATTCCATTCCATTCCACTCCACTCCATTCCATTCCACTCAACTCCGTTCCATTCCATTTAACTCCACTGCACTCCACGCCACTCCACTCCATTCCACTGTATTTCACTCCACTCCATTTTCCTCCACTCCACTTAATTCCACTGCAATCCACTCCATTCCATTCCATTCCTCTCAATTCCATCCACTCCACTACATTCCATTCAATTCCATTCCATTGCACTCCAAACCATTCCATTCCATTCATTCCATTCCACTGCATTCCTCTCCTCTCCACTCCACTCCACTCCTTTCCACTCCATTCCATTCCACTTCATTCCGCTCCACTCCATTCCACTCCACTCCTCTCCATTCCCTTCCATTCCATTCCGTTCTACTCCATTCTATTCCAATCCATTGTACTGCATTCCTGTCCACACCACTCCATTCCATTCCATTCCATTCCATTCCATTCCATTCCACTCCATTGCACTCCACTCCATTCCATTCCATTCCACTTCATTCCACTCCATTAAATTCCACTGCACTCCACTCCATTCTATTCTAATCCATTAAACTCGTCTCCAGTCCATTCCACTCTATTCGTCTCCTGAACCCTGCATTCCATTTAATTCCTATTCGTTTCATTTCAATCCATTGCACTCCACTCCACTCCATTCCAATCGAGTGCATTCCATTCCATTCCACTCCACTGCACTCCATTGCACGCCACTCCATTCCACTACTCTCCACTGCATGCCATTCCATTCCATTCCACTACATTCCACTTCATACCAATCCATTCCACTACTTTCTTCTCCACTCAGTCCATTCTATTCCACTCCATTGCACTCTACTCGATTACATTCCTCTCCACTCTGCACAACTCCACGCCACTTCATTCCATTCCACTCCATTCCGTTCCTCTCCTTTCCTTAGCACTCTACTCCGTTCCACTCCACTCCAATCTATTCCATTCCATTTCATTCCCCTCCATTCAACTCCTTTCCACTCCACTCCATTCCATTCAATTCCACTCCACTCCATTCCCTTTCACTCCATTCCACTACACTTCATTCCATTCCACTCCATTCATTTCCATTCCATTCTCCTACATTCCATGCCATTCCATTCCATTCCATTCCAATCCAATCTATTCCATTAAAATCTACTCCACTCCATTCCACTATCCTCCACTCCAATCCACTCCACTCCACTCCATTCCGTTCCACTGTACTCCATTCCATTCCATTACATTCCACTCCATTCCACTGCACTCCATTCCACTTCATTCCACTCCATTGCAATCAATTCCAGTCCACTCCTGTCTACCTGATTACTTTCCATTCCATTCCACTACACTCCTTTCCACTCCACTCCACTGCTTTCCATTCCATTCGACTCCATTCCACTCCGTTCCTCGTTATTCCAGTCCTCTCCACTCCATTCCACTCCACTCCACTCAATTCCATTCCATTCCACTCCACTCCATTCCCTTCCACTCCACTCCATTCCATTCCACTCAACCCCATTCCATTCCATTTCACTCCACTGCATTCCACGCCACTCCACTCCATTCCACTGCATTCCACTCCACTCCATTTTCCTCCACTCCACTTAATTCCACTCCAGCCCACTCCATTCCATTCCATTCCATTTCTCTCAATTCCTTCGACTCCACTGCATTCCATTCCATTCCATTCCATTGCACTGCAGTCCATTTCATTCCATTCCATTCCATTCCATTTCATTCCATTCCATTGCATTCCTCTCCTCTCCACTCCACTCCTTTCCACTCCATTCCATTCCACTTCATTCCACTCCACTCCATTCCACACCACTCCTCTCCATTCCATTCCATTCCGTTCCGTTCTACTCCACTGCATTCCAATCCATTCCACTGCATTCCTCTCCACACCACTCCATTCCATTCCATTCCATTCCTTCCATTCCATTCCACTCCATTGAACTCCACTCCATTCCATTCCATTCCACTACTTTCCCCTCCATTCTAGGCCACTCAACTCCACTTCATTCCACTCCATTAAATTCCGCTGCACTCCACTCCATTCTATTCTAATCCATTAAACTCCTCTCCTGTCCATTCCACTCCATTCCTCTCCAGAATCCTCCATTCCATTTAATTCCAATTCGTTGCATTTCAATCCATTGCACTCTACTCCACTCCATTCCAATCCAGTCCATTCCATTCCATTCCACCTCATGCCACTCCACTCCATTCCACTCCTCTCCACTGCATGTCATTCCATTCCATTCCTCTCCACTCCACTTCATACCAATCCATTCCACTACTTTCCTCTCCACTCACTCCATTCCATTCCACTCCATTGCACTCTACTCCATTCCATTCCTCTCCACTCTGCGCAACTCCACCCCACTCCATTCCATTCCACTCCATTCCATTCCTCTCCTTTCTGTACCACTCTACTCCATTTCACTCCACTCCAATCTATTCCATTCCGTTTCATTTCCCTCCACTCCACTCCTTTCTACTCGACTCCATTCCACTCCACTCCATTCCCTTGCACTCCATTCCACTACACTCGATTCCATTCCACTCCATTCATTTCCATTCCATTCTCCTACAATCCATGCCATTCCATTCCATTCAATTCCACTCCAGTCTATTCCATTACAATCTACTCCGCTTCATTCCACTATCCTCCACTCCAATCCGCTCCACTCCACTCCATTCCGTTCCACTGTACTCCATTCCATTCCATTCCATTCCACTCCATTCCACTCCACTCCATTCCACTTCATTCCACTCCATTGCAATCCATTCCAGTCCACTCCTCTCTACCTGATTACATTCCATTCCATTCCACTGCACTCCACTTCATTCGATTCCAATACATTCCACTCTGCTCCATTCCGTTCCACTCCACTCCATTCCATTCCACTCCAATCCTTTCCATTCCTTTCCATTCAACTCCGCTACACACCACACAATTCCATTCCATTCCATTCCACTCCACTCCACTCCATTCCATTGCACTGCATTCCATTCCTATCCATTCCACTCCACTCCTCTCCATTCCATTCCATTCCAATCCAATTCATTCCACTCCAATCCATTACATTCCACTCTAATGCACTCCATTCCACTCCATTCCATTCCATTGTATTCCGTTCCATTCCATTCCACTCCACTCCATTCCATTCCATTCAACTCCACTCCACTCCATTCCATTCCATTCCACTCCATTCCATTCAATTCCACTCTGCTCCTTTCCACTCCACTCCATTGCACTCCACTCCATTCCATTCCATTCCTTTCAACTCTATTCCACTCCATTGCACTCCATTCCACTCCGGTTTACTCTGCTCCATTTCATTCCATTCCCCTCCATTACATTGCACTCAACTCCATTCAATTCCATTCCACTCCACTCCACTCCATTCTACTTCACTCCATTCCACTACTCTCCACTACATTCCGTTCCTTTCCATTCCATTCCAATCCATTTCATTCCAATCCATTGCACTCCTTTCCACACCAAACCACTCCATTCCATTCCATTCCTTTCCACTCCACTCCACTCCATTCCATTCAAATGCACTCCGTTCAACTCCACTGCACTCCATTCCATTCCATTCCATTCTATTCCTCTCCATTCCACTCCATTCCTCTCCATTCCACTCCACTCCATGCCATTCAAATGCATTTCACCCCACTCCGCTACATTCCATTCTACTCCATTCCATTCAACTCCATTCCATTCCACTCCTCTCCATTCCTTTCCAATCCATTCCATTTCATTCCACTCCACTCCACTCCATTACACTCTACTCCATTCCATTCCATTCCATGTCACTCCATTCCACTCCACTCCATTCCACTCAATTCCACTGCATTCCTGTCCACTCCACTCCACTCCACTCCATTCCATTCCATTCCACTGCACTCCACTCCATTCCGTTCCAATTCATTCCCCTCTACTCTACTCCATTCCTTTCCACTCCACTACACTACATTTCATTTAATAACACTCCTTTCCATTCCACTCCGTTACTCTCCACTACATTCCTTTGCATTCCACTCAACTCCACTCCATTACACTCCATTCCATTCCTTTCCATTCCACTCCACTCCACTCCACTCCATTTCACTCAATTCCATTCCTCTCCATTGCACTCCACTCCACTCCATTCCACTCCATCCCATTCCGTTCCATTCCATTTCATTCAACTTCACTCCACTCCACTTCATTCCATTCAATGCCACTCCCCTGCACTCCACTCCAATCCACTACACTCCACTACATTACATTCCACTATACTCCATTCCATTCCTTACCATTTCACTCTATTCTACTACTCTCCATTCCACAACATTAGACTCCAATGCACTGTATTCCAGTCAACTGCCCTCCATTATACTCCTCTCCACTATACTCTACTCCATTCCACTTCATTCCATTCCATTCCATTCCAATCCTCTCCTTTCCACTCCACTGCATTCCATTCCGCTCCACTCCATTCCACTGCACTCCCCTCCATTCCATTCTGCTCCTTTCCACTCAACTCCACTCCACTCCACTCAATTCCATTCTATTCCACTCCAGTCCATTCTACTCCTTTGCATTCCACTGCACTCCACTCCACCCCACTCCACTCCATCTAGTCCATTCCATTTAACTGCATTCCACTCCACTCCATTCCATTCCATTCCACTGCAATCCACTCCACTCCATTTCATTCCATTCTGCTCCACTCCACTCCACTCTACTCCATTCCATTGTACTCCTTTCCACTCCACTGCGTTCTATTCTACTCCTTACCATTCCATTCCACTCAACTACACTACATTACATTCCACTCCTCTCCACTCCTTACAACTCCACTCCACTCGACTCCCCTCCACTTCAACTCACTTCATTCCTTTCCACTCTACTCCATTCCATTTCATTCCACTCCTCTCCACTCCACTCCATTCCTTTCCATTCCATTCGATTCATTTCCATTCCACTACATTCCATTCCATACCACTACATTCCATTCCATACCACTCTACTCCGTTTCACTCAGATCCATTTGACTCCATTCCATTGTATTCCATTCCATTCAACTCTATTCAACTCCACTCCACTCCATTCGACTCCACTCCACTGCACTCTAATCCATTCCATTCCATTCCAATGCACTCCATTCCAATACACTTCACTCCTTTCCTTTCCCATAAACTCCATTCCATTATATTCCATTCCATTCCACTCCATTCCTTCCACTCCAATCCTTTCCAGTCCACTTCACTTCATTCCATTCCACTCCACTCCACTTTACTACATTCCTTTGCAATCCACTCCATTCCAGTCCTCTTTACTCCATTCCACTCCACTCCACTCCACTCCACTACATTCCATTGCACTCTACTCCATTCCATTCCACTCCACTCAATTCCATTCATTTCCATTCCACTGCAATCCACTTCACTCCACTCAACTCCATTCCACTCCACTCGGTTCCATTCCATTCAACTCCACTACAGTCCTTTGCATTCCACTCCACTCCACTCCATTCCACTCCACTCCATTCCACTCCATTCCGTTTCATTCCATTACATTCCACTCCAGTCCACTCCATTCAATTCCTCTCCAATCCATTCCACTCCATTCCACTCCACTTCACTCCCTTCCACTCCATTCCCCTCCATTCCACTCCATTCCACTCCATTCCCCTCCATTCCACCCCATAACATTCAACTCCATTCCACTCCACTCCATTCCATTCCATTGCATTCCACACCTCTCCACTCCATTCCATTCCACTTTATTGCACTCTACTCCATTCCAATCCACTCTACTCCAATCCATTCAATTCCACTCTTTCCCATTCCTCTTCATTCCACTCTATTCTTCTCTATTCCACTCCATTCCTCTCCACTCCACACCATTCAATTCCACTCCATTCCATTCCTCTCCATTCCACTCCAATCCTCTCCATTCCACTCCATTCCTCTCCATTCCATTCCATGCCAATCATCTCCATTCCACTCCACTCCATTCCATTCCATTATACTCCACTATATTCCATTCCACTTCATTACACTCTACTCTATCCCTCTCCACTCGCCCCCACTCTGATCCATTCCATTCTGCTCTATTCCATTCCTCTCCATTCCACTCCACTCTTCTCCATTCCACTCCACTCCATTCCATTCCAGTCTATGTCATTCCACTCCTCTCCTCTGCACTCTCCTCCACTCCACTCAATTCCATTCATCTCCAGTGCATTCCACTCCACTCCATTCCCCTCCACTCCAATGCCATCCACTCCATTCCAGTCCATTCCAGTTCACTCCAATCCATTCCACTCCACTCTACTCCATTCCACACCACTCCACTCCACTTCATTCAATTCCACTCCAATCCATTCCTCTGCATTCCACTCCACTCCACTCCATTCCACTCTGTTCCCATCCATACCATTCCATGCCCTTCAACTCCATTCCAATCCACTCCATTCCATTTCATTACACTCCACTCCACTCCCCTCCATTCCATTCCACTTCATTACACTGTACTCGATTCCACTCCTCTCCACTCCATTCAATTCAATTAGGCTCTATTCCATTCCTCTCCATTGTACTCAACTCTTCTTCATTCCATTCCACTCCACTGCACTGCATTCCAATTCATTCCCCTCCACTCCACTCCATTCCACTCCCCACCACTCCATTCTATTCCATTCCACTCCACTCAATTCCATTCCAGTAGTCTCCATTCCATTCCATTCCATTCCACTCTACTTCATTCTGCTGCAATCCATTCCACTCCTTTCCATTCCATTCCATTCCATTCCATTCCATTCCATTCCATTCCATTCCACTACAATCCTTTCCGTTTCTCTCCAATCCATTACATTCCACTCCACTGTACTCCACTCCACCCCACTCAACTCCATTGTGTTCCACTCCACTCCATTCCATCCCACTCCACTCCATTGCATTCAATTCCACTGCACTCTGCTCCACTCTACTCCTCTAAATTCCACTCCATTCCATTGCTCTCCAATCCTCTCCACTCCATTTTGTCCCACTCCATTCCACTGCATTCCATTCCACTCCACTCCACTCCACTCTATTCCCTTCCAATTCCCTCCACTACATTCCACTCCACTCCGTTCCACTCCTCTTCATTCAATTCCATTCCACTCCACTCAACTCCACTCCATTCCATTGCCCTCCATTCCTCTCCACTCCTTTCCATTCCACTCCATTCAATGGCATTCCATTCCACTCCACTCCAGTCCATTCCATTCCACTTCACTCTACTACATTCTACTCCACTCCATTCCATTCCATCGCACTCCATTCCACTCCATTCCATTCCAATCTATTCCAGTCAATTCCACTCTTTTCCCGTCCACTCCTTTCCTCAGCACTCCATTCCATTCAATTCCTATGCTCTCCATTCCTCTCCACATTCCATTGAACTCCATTCCATTCCACCCCATTTCATTCCACTCCATTCCATTCCATTCCATTATACCCCATTCCGTTCCATTCCACTCCACTCACTAAATTTCATTCAACTCAATTCCATTCCACTCCACTCTACAACACACCAATCCATTACATTCCATTCCACTCCATTCCATTCTACTCCATTCCACTCCACTCCACTCCATTCCACTCCACTGCATTCAACTCCTTTCCACACCACTCTGCTCCTTTCTATTGCATTCCATTCCACTCAACTCCACTCCATTCCTATCCATTCATCTCCATTGCACTCCACTCCACTCCAGACCTTTCCAATCCATTCCACTTCTGCCCACTCCACTCGACTCCATTCCAGTACACTCCTCTCAACTTAATAACATTCAACTCCACTCTACTCCATTCCATTCCTTTCCAATGCATTCCATTCAATTCCTTTCCATTCCACTCCACTCCACTCCAATCCAATTCATTCAACTCGTTTCCATTCAATTCCATTCCACTCCAATCTATTTAATTGCAGTCCACTCCATTCCATTCCATTCCATTACACTGCACTCCACTCCAGGCCTCTCCATTCCACTCCATTCCATTGCACTCCACTCCACTCCACTACGTTCCACTCCATTCGTTTGCAGTCCATTCCACTCCTCTAAAGTCCAATCCATTCCACTCCAATCGCCTGCATTCCAGTCCATTCCACTCCATTCCAATCGACTCCATTCCATTCCATTCCATTCAAGTCCACTCCACTCCACTCCAGTACATTACACTCCACTCTACTCGACTCCACTCGACTGCATTCCACAGTACTGCATTCCATTCCACTCCATTCCATTCCACACTACTCCGTTCCATTCCACTCCACCGAATTGCATTCCATTCCACGACACTACACTCCACTCCACTGCATTCCCTTCCAATTCTCTCCAGTACAATCCACTCCACTCCACTCCATTCCACTCCAGTCAATTCCATTCCACTCCTTTACACTCCATTCCATTACAATCCATTCACTCCATTCCACTCCATTCCAGTACACTCCACTCCACTCCAGTCCATTCCATTCCATTCCAATGCACTCCACTCCACCTCATTTCATTCCATTGCACTCCATTCCACTCCACTCCATTCCATTCATATCCAATCCATTCCTTTCCATTTCACTCCATTCCATTCCTCTCCAATCCATTCCATTCCACTCCACTCCATTTCATTCCACTCCACTCTACACAACTCCACTCCACTCCATTCCATTCCACTCCACTCCACTCTATTCTATTCCATTCCACTCTATTTTAATCGATTGCTTTCTATTCCATTCCATTCCCTTTCATTCCTATTCATTCCAGTTCATTCCACTGCAGTCACTTTACTCCACTCTTCTCCATTGCACCGCATTCCACTCCATTCCATTCCACTCCATTCCACTCCATTCCACTCCATTCCACTCCTGCCTACTCCACTCCATTCCATTCCAGTCTAATCCATTTCATTCCATACCATTCAATTCCATTCCTTTCCATTCCACTCCACTCCACTCCTATCCACTCCACTCCATTCCACTGTGCTCCACACAACACCACTCCATTCCACTCCACTCCATTCCTTTCCATTCCATTCCATTCCATTCCACTTAATTCTAGTCCATTCCAGTACATTCCATTCCACTCCACTACATTCAACTCCATTCCATTCTATTACCCTACATTCCAATCACCCCCATTCCATTCCACTCCATTCCACTCTACTCCATTCCATTCCACTCCACTCCACTCCATTACACTCCATTCCATTACTCTTCATTTCACTCCACTCCACTCCATTCCTCTCCACTCCATTCCTCTCCACTCCATTCTATTCTTTTCCATTTGATTCCAGTCCACTCCACTCCACTACGCTACACTCCATTCCATTCCATTCCATTCCATTCCATTCTGCTTCATTCCATTCCATTTCACTGCATTCCAGTCCAGTACACTCCATTCCACTCCACTCCACTCCACTCCTTTCCACGCCATTCCGTTCCACTACTCTTCATTCCCCTCCATTACACTGGATTCCATTCCATTCCTTTCCATTCCACTCCACTCCATTCAATTCCACTCCATTATTTTCCATTCCATTCCACTCCACTCCATTCCATTCCATTACATTCAACTCCCCTCCACTCCATTCCACTCCACTCCACTGCATTCCACTCCAATCCTTTCTATTCCATTCCATTCCATTCCATTCCACTCCATTGCATTCCATTCTTCTCTACTCCCATCCACTGCTTTCCAATCCACTCGTTTCCATTTCATTCCATTCCATTCAACTTCATTCCCACCCACTCCTCTCCATTCAACTCCAATCCACTGCATTCCATTCCATTCCATTCCATTCCATTCCATTCCATTCCATTCCTTTCCACTCCATTGCACTCGACTCTTCTCCGTTCCACTCCACTCCATTCCATTCCCTTCCATTCCATTCCATTTCACTCCATTCCATTCCATTCTTCTGTATTCCAACCCACTCCACTCCAATCCAATCCACTCCATTCCATTCCATTCCTATCCACTCCACTCTATTCCACTCCTATGCACTCCATTCCATTCCATTCCTTTCCATTCCACTCCTCTCCACTCCATTGCACTCGACTCCTCTCCATTCCATTCCACGCCATTCCATTCCATTCCATTCCATTCCGTTCCACTCCATTCCATTCCATTCTTCTCTATTCCAATCCACTCCACTCCAATCCAATCCAGTCCATTCCATTCCGTTCCATTCAACTCCATTCCTATCCAATCCACTCCATTCAACTCTTATGCTCTCCATTCCGTTCCATTCCATTCCACTCCATTCCCTTTCACTATACTCCATTTCACTAAAATCCACTCCATTCCACACCGCTGTGCTGCATTCCATTACATCCCATTCCATTCCACTCCATTCCATTCCACTCAAGTCCACTCAACTCCATTCCATTCCATTCCACTCCACTCCATTACATTCCACTGAACTCCATTCCATTCCATTAAATTCCACTGCAATCCTCACCACTGCACTCAAGTCCAGTACACTCCGTTCTACTTCAGTCCATTCCAGTCCATTCCATTCCATTCCATTCCATTTCTTTCCACTCCGTTACCCTCCACTCCATTTCTTTCCACTCCATACCTCTCCACTCTTTTCCATTCCACTGCAATCCTTTCCATTCCATTCCATTCCATTCCAGTCCATTCCACTCCACTCTGTTTAATCCACTCCACTAGATTAAACTCAACTCCTCTCCACTCTACTCCACTCCATTCCACTCTACTCCATTTCATTCCATTCAATTCCATTCCATTCAACTCCAATCCATTCCACTCCACTCCTTTCCACTCCACTCCACTCCACTCCGTTCCACTCCATTCCAATCCATTTCATTAAACTCCATTCCACTCCACTCCACTCTATTCCAAGCCACTACGTTCTTTTCCATTCAAATCACCTGCACTCCATTCCACTACATCCATTCCACTACATCCATTCCACTCCACTCCTCTGCATTCCAGTCCATTCCATTACACTCAATTCTACTCCTTTCCACTCAACTCATCTCCATTCCACTCCATTCCACTCCATTCCATACCATTAAATTCCATTTCACTCTATTCCATTCCATTCCACTGACTTCCTTTCCATTCCACTGCATTCCAGTCCACTCCACTCCATTCCACCACATTCCATTCCATCACACTGCACTGCAGTCCACTCCACTCCATTCCATTGCACTCCATTTCACTCCACTCCATTCCTTTCCACTCCATTCAATTCCATTCCACTCCATTCCATTCCATTCCTCTCCACTCCACTGCATTCTATTCCACTGCATTCCATTCCACTCCTCTCTAATCCTCTCTACTCCACTCCATTCCATTCTACTTCATTTCATTCCACTCCACTGCACTCCATCCCACTCCATTCCCCTCCATTTCATTCAACTCCATTACACTCAACTGTGCTCCATTCCATTCCAGTGCATTCCACTCCACTCCACTGCTCTCCAATCTATTCCTCTCCATTCCATTCAATTCCACTGCAGAACATTCCATTCCCTTCCACTATACTCCACTCCATTCCATTCCACTCCACTCCATTCCTGTCCAGACCACCCAATTCTAATCCATTCCTCTCCGTTTTATTCCATTCCATTCCATTAAATTCTGTTCCATACCAATCTATTCCAGTGCATTCCATTCCACTCCACTTCATTCCACTCCACTCCATTCCATTCCATTCTACTCCATTCCAGTCCATTCCATTCCACACCTCTCAATTGCACTCAATTCAACTCCATTCCATTCCACTCCTTTCTACTCCACTCCACTTAATTCCACTCCACTGCATTCCATTCCATTCCATTCCATTTCTTTCCATGCAATGCCATTCCATTCCACTCCACTCTATACCATTCCACTGAATTCCATTCCATTGTACTCCATTCCAGTGCATTCCACTCCACTCCACTGAATTCCATTCCATTATAATCCAATCTATTCCATTCCACTCCATTCCAGTCCATTCCACTCCATTCCACTCCACTCCACTCCATTCCTCTCCAATCTCCTCAATTCCAGTATATGTCATTTCACTCCATTCCAATCCACCATATTCCATTCCATTACACTCCACTCCACTCCACTCCACTCCATTCCATTCCACTCTACTGGATTCCACTCCTCTCCAATCCACTCCAATCCATTCCATTCCACTCGATTCCATTCCTCTCCATTCTACTCCACTCCACTCCTTTCAACTCCACTCCATTCCATTTCATTCCATTTCATTCCACTCCACTTCACTCCATTCCACTCTAATCAATTTCATCTAACTCCAATGTATTCCACTCCAGTCCTTTCCGCTCCTCTCCATTCCAATCCACTCCATTCCACTACATTCCATTCCACTCAATTCCACTCAATTCCACTCCATTGAATTCCACTCAATTCCACTACACTCCACTCCATTCCATTCCACTGCACTCCCTTCCACTCATCTCCACTACCCTCCATTCCTTTCCGCTCTACCCCTTTCACTTTCAATCGATTCCACTCCATTCCTCTCTACTCCATTCCTCTCCATTCCGTTCCATGCCACTGCATTCCTGTCCACTCCACTCCACTCCACTCCATTCCTAACCACTCCATTCCGTTCCATTCCTGTCGACTCCAATCCATTCTACTTCACTTCAGTCCATTCCTTTCCATTCCATTGCATTCGTCTCCATTCCTTTCCATTCCACTCTGCTTCATTACACTGCAATCCATTCCACTCCACTCCATTCCACTTCACTCCATTCCACTACACTCCGTTACATTCCACTCCACTCCATTCCATTCCACTCTACAACTTTACATTTCATTCCACTGCAATCCACTGCACTCAACTCCACTCCACTTCATTCCACTCCTTTTCATTACACTCCATTCAACTCTACTATTTTCTATTCGTTTCCACTCTACTCAACTCCACTCCTTTCCATTCCACCTCATTCCATTCCACTCCATTCAATTCCACTCCATTCCATTCCATTCCATTCTATTCCTCCCCATTCCATTCCACTCCACTCCACTCCATTCCTCTCCAATCGACTATGCCACATTACACTCCACTCCACTCCACTCCACTCCATTCCATTCCCTCTACTCCACTCCATTCCATTGCCTTGCACTCCATTCCATTCCATTCCATTCCAATCCATTACTCTCCATTCCACTCCATTCCAGTCCACTCCAATCCACTCCACTCAATTCCATTCCATCACACCCCACTCCACTACACTACACTGCATTGAACTGCACTCCATTCCATTCCACTCTATTCGTTTCCACTCCATTCCATTCCATTCCATTCCAATCCTCAATACTCCATTCCATTCCACTCCATTCCATTTCACTCCACTTTGATCCACTTCAGTCCACACCATTCCATTCCACTCCATTTCATTCCACTGTTTTGCATTCCATTACACTCCACTCCATTCCATTCCACTCCACTTCTTTCCACTCCAATCCACTCCATTCTACTCCATTCCACTCGAATCCATTCCACTCCACTCCACTCCACTCCATTCCACTCCACTCCACTCCATTCCTTTCCATTCAAATCCACTCCACTTTATTCCATTCCAATCCACTGCATTCAACTCCACTCCATTGCATTCCATTCCATTCCATTCCACTCCACTCCATTCCATTCCACTCCACTCCATTCCATTCCTGCCATTCCACTCCACTCCACTCCATTCTACTACACTCTACTCCACTCCATTACATTACATTCCACTGCCTTCCAGTCCATTCCACTCCACTCCACTCAATTCCAGTCAATTACATTACATTCCATTCCTCTCCATAACAACTCCATACTCAACTCCACTCCACTCCTTTACTTTCCTCTCCATTCCACTCCACTCCATTCCATTCCACTCCACTCCATTCCATTCCAATGCATTCCTTTCCATTCCTTTTCATTCCATTTCATTCCATTCCACACAACTCTACTCCATTCCATTCCACTCCACTCCATTCCATTCCACTCCACTCCACTCAACTACACTCTACTCCAATCCACTCCATTCCATTCCTCTCTGCTCCATTCCTTTCCTTTCCATTCCATTCCACTCCATTCCACTCCAGTGCATTCCACTCCATTCCACACCATTCCACTACACTTTATTCCACTCCACTCTACTCCATTACATTCCACTGCACTCCCCTCCACTCCTTTCCATTCCAATCCATTCCAATCCACTCCACGCCTCTCCACTCCATTCCATTACATTTCACTCCATTCCATTCCACTTCATTCCCCTCCACTCCACTCAATTTCACTCCACTCTGTTCCGTTCCATTCAACTCCACTCCACTCCGTTCCACTCCAGTCCATTACACTCCACTCCTTTGTTTACCATTCCATTCTATTAAATTCCATTCCAATCAATTCCACTCCATTCCATTCCACTCCACTGCACTCCATTCCATTAGATTCCATTCCATTCCATTCTTTTCCTTTCAAAGCCACTCGAATCCATTCCACTCCACTCCACTGCATTCCATTCCATTCCATTCCGTGCCACAGCATTCCATTCCACTCCACTCCTGTCCATTGCTCTCCACTCCATTCCATTCCACTCCATTCCACTCCACTCCCATGCATTCCACTCCACTCTACTCCACTCCATTCCATTCCATTCCATTCCACTCCATTCCAATCCATTCCATTCCACTCCACTCCAATCCATTCTGTCCCACTGCACTCCATTCCATTCCATTCCACTCCACTCCACTGAACTCCACTGCACTCCACTCCATTCCAGTCCACTATACTCCGTTCCATTACATTACAATCGACTCCATTCCACTCCACTCCTTTCCACTCCATTCCACTCCAATCCATTCCATTCCACTCCATTCCACTCAACTCCATTCCACTCCATTCCACTCCCATTCCAGTCCACTCCCCTCCGCTCCACTCCATTCCATTCCATTCCACTGCACTCCACTCCCCTCCATTCCACTCCATTCCACTCCACTCCTCTCTATTCCACCCCACACCTTCCTTTCCATTCTACTCCAGTCCTCTCAATTCCACTTCAGTCCATTCCACTCCACTCTTCTGCATGCCATCCCATTACATTCTATTTCACTCTTTTCCACTCCACTCTACTCAATTTCCACTCCACTCTACTCCATTGTGCTCCACTCAACTCCATTCCACTCCACTCCACTCCATTCCATGCTATTCTTTTCCATTCCAATCCATTCCATTCCTTTCCACCCCTTTCTATTCTATTCCATTCCACTGCAGTCTATTCCCCTCCACTCCACTAAATTCCATTCCATTCCATTTCATTCCATTCCATTCCATTTCAATCCATTCCACTCCACTCCACTCATCTCCACTCCATTCCATCCCACTACATTCCACTCCAACCAATTCCATTTCACTCCATTCCTTTCCATTCCATTCCACTGCATTTCATTCCATTCCACTCCACTCTACTCTGTTCCTTCCAATCCACTCCAATCCTTTCCACTCCACTACATTCAGCTCCACTCCACTCTAATCAGCTCCACTCTACTTCACTCCATTCCACTCTACTCCATTCCCTTCCAATCCATTCCACTTCATTTCATTCCACTCCATTCCACTTCATTCCATTTCATTCCACTCAACACCACTCAATTCCATTGCTTTCCATACCATTCCATTCCATTCCATTCCACTCCATTCAAGTCCATTTCACTCCATTCCAATCCACTCTGTTCAACTCTACTCCATTCCATTCCACTACATTCCACTCCACTCAATTCTGTTCCACTCCATTCCTTTCCATTAAATTTTCTCCATTCCATTCCATTCCACTCCTCTCCACTCCATTCCATTCCACTCCACTCCAATCCACTCAGCTCCACTCCACTCAGGTCCACTCAACTCTAATCCACTTCATTCCATTCCACTCTACTCCATTCCATTCCAATCCATTAACTCCACTCCAGTCCACTCTATTCCACTCCATTCCACTCCATTCCAGTACACTCCAATCCCCTCCACTCCATTCCTTTCCATTCCACTGCACTCCACTCCACTTTATTCCATTCCAATCCTTTGCATTCCATTCCATTGCACTCCAATCCAATCCACTCCACTCCACTCCATTCCATTCCACTCCACTCCAATCCACTCCACTCCACTCCAATCCATTTCATTCCAATAAATTCCATTGCGCTCCATTCCACTCCACTCCACTCCATTCCATTCCACTCCATTTCTTTCCATTCAACTCTCCTCCACTCAATTGTACTCCATTCAATTCCAATCCACTCCACTGCATTCCATTCCATTCCATTCCATGTCATACCATTCCATTCCACTCCACTCCATTCCATTCCACTCCATTCCATTCCACTCCTTTCCAGTCCATTGTACTCCACTCCCATCAATTCCATTCCATTCCATTCCAATGCATTCCATTCCATTCCTTTATATTCCATTCAAATACACTCCACTCCATTCCATTCCACTCCATTCCAGTCCATTCCACGCCATTCCCCTCCATTCCACACCATGCCATTTCACTCCATTCCAATCCATTCTATTCCATTCCATTACACTCCACTAAACTCCATTCCATTCTACTCCATTCCACTGTACTCCATTCGATACAACTCAACTCCACTCCACTCCTTTCCTTTCCACTCCATTCCACTCCACTCCATTCCATTCCACTCCACTCCATTCCACTCCACTACATTCCATTCTTGCCATTCCACTCCACTCCATTCCACTCCACTGTATTCCACTCCACTACATTACATTCCACTCCATTCCAGTCCCTTGCACTCCACTCCACTCAATTCCAGTCAATTCCATTCCATTCCATTCCTATCCATACCAGTACATTCCATTCCACTGCACTCCGCTCCATTCTGTTCCAATCCACTCTGATCCACTCCATTCCACTCCACTCCACTCACCTCCACTCCACTCCCCTCCATTCCATTCCACTCTACTCCGTTCCATTTCATTCCATTACACTCGATTCCACTCCACTCCATTCCACTCCATTCCACTCTCTTCCAGTCCACTCCCATCCGCTCCATTCCATTCGATTCCTTTCAACTGCACTGCACTCCACTCCATTCCACTCCACTCCAGTCTATTCCACTCCACACCTTCCTTTCCATTCAACTCCACTCCACTCCGTTCCACTGCACTCCATTCCACTCCGCTCATCTGCATTGCATTGCATTCCATTCCATTCCATTCCATTCAATTCCATTCAATTCCATTCAATTCCATTCCATTCCAATCCATTCCACTCTATTCCTTTCCACTGTACTCTACTCCACTCCATTCCATTAAACTATATTCCACTTCAACTAATACCTTTCCACTCCAATCATTTTTATTCGATTCCACTCAACTTCAATGCATTCCACTCCACTCTGCTGCATTCCACTCCACTCCACTCCATTCCAAACCACTCCACTCAGCTCCACTCCACTCTACATAGCTCCACTCCACTCCACTCTATTCCATTCCACTCTACTCCATTCCATTCCAATCCAATCCACTTCATTCCGATCCACTCCATTCCACTTTATTCCACTCCATTCCATTCCATTTCACTCCACACCACTCAATTAAATTCCATTCCATTCCATTCCGTTCCATTCCATTCTACTCCTTTCAAGTCCATTCCACTCCATTCAAACCCACTCTGCTCAACTCCACTCTATTCCATTCCACTCCACTCCACTGCATTCCACTCCACTCCACTCAGCTCCACTAAACTGGAATCCACTCCATTCCTTTCCACTCTATTTCATTCTGTTCCAATCCATTCCACTCCATTCCACTCCATTCTACTCCTTTCCACTCCATTCAAATACATTCCAATCCACTCCAATTCATTCCATTCCATTCCACTGCACTCCACTCCACTTTATTGCATTCCAATCTATTCCATTCCCCTCCACTCCAATCCACTCCACTCCATTCCAAGCCACTCAACTCCAATCCAATCCACCATATTCATTCCATTCCACTAAATTCCATTCCACTCCATTTCACTCCATTCCACTCCATTCCATTCCACTCCATTTATTTCTATTCAACTCTACTCCACTCCATTCGACTACACTCAATTCCACTGCACTCCACTGCATTCTGTTACATTACATTCCATGTTATACCATTCCATTCCACTCCACTCCTTTCCATTCCACTCCATTCCATTCCACTCCATTCCAGTCCATTCTACTCCACTCCACTCAATTCCATTCCATTCCATTCTACTCCATTCCATACCATTCCTCTCCATTCCACTCCACTCCACTCCATTCTACTCTATTCCCCTCCATTCCCCACCATTCCTTTCCACACCATTCCAGTCCATTCCACGGCATTCCCCTCCATTCCACACCATGCCATACCACTCCGTTCCAATCCACTCTATTCCATTCCATTACACTCCACTCAACTCCACTCCATTCCATTCCATTCCATTGCATTTCACTCCATTCCATACAACTCCACTCCACTCCACTCCATTCCATTCTGCTCCATTCCATTCCTCTCCATTCCACTCCACTCCACTCCATTTCATTCCATATCATTCCACTCCACTCCACTCAACTACACTCCACTCTTCTCAATTTCATTCATCCCCACTGCACTCCACTCCACTACATTCCAATCCACTCCACTCCAATCAATTCCACTCCACTCCACTCCATTCCACTTCACTTCACTCAATTCCATTCCATTCTATTCCCTTCCATTCCATTCTTCTTCATTTCATTCCGTTCCACTCTACTTCATTCTACTACATTTAATTCCATTCCACTCCATTTGTTTCCACTCCACTCCATTCCATTCCTCTCCTCTCCGTTGCAATTCACTCCACACCATTGCATTCCATTCCACTGCACTCAACTCCACTAAAATCCACTCCACTCCATTCCACAGCATTCCATTCCACTCCATTCCACTCCACTATATTCAATTCCATTCCTCTCCACTAAACTCCACTCCATTCCATTGTACTCCATTCCATTGCACTCCATTCCATTCCACTCCACTACATGCCACTCCGCTCCACTCCATTCCACTCCATTCCATTCCACTCTACTCCATTCCATTCCATTGCCTTCCACTAAATTCCACTCCATTCCATTCCAATCCATTCCACTCCATTCCAGTCTATTCCACTCCATTCCAGTCCAATCCACTCCACCCCATACCATTCCATGACTCTGGACTCCACAGCAAGCCACTCCATTCCATTGCACTCCATTCCACTCCACTCCATTCCTTTCCATTCCATTCCATTCCATTCAATTCCACTCCATTCCATCCCATTCCACTCCACTCCACTCCATTCAATTACACTCCATTCCATTCCACTCCACTCTAATCCACTCCACTCAACTCCATTCCTTTCCGCTGCATGTCATTCCTCTCCATTCCACTCCACTCCTCTTCATTCCACTCCACTCCACTCAACTTTGCTCCATTCCATTCCATTCCATTTCACTCTACTCCAATACATTTACCTTCATTCCACTCAACTCCACTGCAGAACATTCTATTCCATTCCACTACACTCCACGCCATTCATTTCCACTCCATTACATTCCACTCCACTCATCCACTCCACTCCACTACATTGCATTCCACTCCGTTTCATTCCAATCCATTCTACTCGGTTTCATTCCACTCTATTCCACTCCATTCCACTGCACTCCATTCCATTCCACTCCACTTCATTCCACTCCACTCCACTTCATTCCACTCCATTCCACTCCCCTCAGCTCCTTTACATTCCATTCCATTCCAATCAGTGCATTCCATTCCAATTAACTCCACTGCAGAACATTCCATTATATTACACTCCTTTCCACTCCACTCCATTCCATTACCTTCCATTCAACACCATTTCATTGAATTCCACTACCTTCCATTCATTTCCACTCCACTCCTCTCTTTTCCTGTACACTCCACTCCATTCCACTCCACTGCGCTCCACTCCCCTTCATTCAACACTATTCCATTCCGTTCCATTCCGCTCCACTCCATACCATTCCAGTCCATTCCATTTAATTCCTTTCCATTCCACTCCACTCCAGTCTATTCCATAGACACGTTCATTTCCATTCAACTCCTCTGCACTCCATTCCACTGCAATCCATTCCACTCCGCTTCTCTGCATTCCATTTCATTCCATTGCATTCCAATCCTTTCAATTCCATTCCACTCCATTCCATTCCATTCCACTCCTTTCCACTCCACTCTACTCCATTCCTGTCCATTCCTCTCCTTTCCACTCTACTCTAGTCCATTCGACTTCATTCTACTCCATTCCACTTCACTCAACTCCATTCCACTCCTCTCCACTCCACTCCATTCCATTACATTCCACTACATTCCATTACAGTCCACTCCAATCCATTCCACTCCACTCCAATCCATTCCACTCCACTCCACTCCATTTCATTCCACTCCATTCTATTCCACTTCATCCCACTCCATTCCATTCCATTCCATTCCACTCTGTGTCACTCCACTCCATTCCATTCCACTCCATTCCACTCCTCTCCGTTCCACTACATTCATTTACATTCCATTTCACTCCATTCCTTTCCATTCAACACAAATCTACTCGATTCCATTCCACTCCACTCAACTCCACTCCTTTTCACTCCATTCCATTCAACTACACTCCACTCCAATCCACTCCATTCCATTCCACTCTACTCCATTCCATTCCTTTCCATTCCATTCCACTACATTCCACTCCAGTCCATTCCACTCCATTCCACTCCAGTCCATTCCACTCCATTACACTCTATCCACACGATTACAGTACACTCCACTCCACTCCACACCATTCCACTGCCCTCAACTCCACTCCTTTCCATTCCAATCCATTCCACTACACCCCATTCCACGCCACTCCTCTCCTCTCCACTTCATTGCACTCCATTCCACTCCATTCCACTCGACTCCACTGCATTTCACTCCTCTCCATTCCCTTCCATTGAAGTCCACTCCACTCCATTCAACTCCACTCTATTCCACTCCGCTCCTCTTCATACCATTCCATTCTAATCTATTCCATTCCATTCCATTCAATTCCATTCCATTCCAAACCTTTTCACTCCATTCCATTCCTCTCCAGTCCATTCCATTCCACTCCATTCCATTCTATTCCATTCCACTCCTCTCCACTCCATTCCATTCCACTCCATTCCTTTCCGTTAAAATCCACTCGAATCCATTCCACTCAAATCCACTGCATTCAATTCCATGCCGTACCATTCTATTTCACTTCACTCCATTCCATTGCACTCCATTCCAGTCCATTCCACTCCACCCCACTCCATTCCACTCTACTCCATTCCATTCCATTGCATTCCATTTCATTCCACTGCATTCCTGTCCATTCCATGCCACTCCACTCCACTCCATTCCGTTCCCCTCCACTCTACTCCTCTCTGTTACACTTCACTCCACTGAACTCCTCTCCACTCCACTCCACTCCATTCCATTCCACTATACTCCTTTCCATTCCATTGCATTCCACTCCATTCCACTCCACTCCATTCCAACTCATTCCACTCCATTCCACTCCGTTCAATTGCACGTCATTCCACTCCATTCAACTCCACTCCATTCCACTTCATTCCACTCCATTCCACTCCATTCCAGTCCACTCCTCTCTGCACTCCACTCCATTCCTTTCCATTCCACTGCACTCCACTCCACTCTATTCCATTCCACTCCTTTCCACTCCACTCCAGTCTATTCCACCCAACAGCTTCATTTCCATTCTACACCACTCCTCTCCATTCCACCGCACTCCATTCCACTCCACTCCTCTGCATTCCATTCCATTCCACTCATTTCCACTCCACTCCACTCTATTTCCACTGTATTCTCCTCCATTCCACTCCACTAAGCTCCATTCCACTCCACTCCATTCCACGCTATTCTGTTCCATTCCAGTCCATTCCATTCCGTTCCACCCCATTCCATTCTATTACACTCCATTGCAGTCCATTCTACTCCACTCAACTACAATCCACTCCACCCAATTTCATTCATCTCCACTGCACTCCACTCCACTCCATTCCACTCCACTCCTTTCCAATCCACTTCATTCCATTCCATTCCACTCCACTCCAATCGATTCCACTCAACTCCACTCCATTCAACTTCACTCCACTCCATTCCATTCCATTCTATTCCATCCCATTCCATTCTTCTCCATTCCATTCCTTCCCACTCTACTTCATTCTGCTACATTCCATTCCACTCCACTGTATTCCATTCCACTACACTCCATTCCATTCCTCTCCACTCCATTCCAATTCACTCCACAAAGTTGCATTCCATTCCACTGCACTCAACTCCTCTAAACTCCACTCCACTCCATTCCACTCCATTCCATTCCACTTTATTCCACTCCACTATACTCAGTTCCATTCCATTCCATTCCACTAAACTCCACTGCATTCCATCACACTCCATTCCATTGCACTCCATTCCATTGCACTGCTCTCCATTCCATTTCACTATACTCCACTCCATTGCATTCCCTCCACTCCCCTACCTTCCACTCCACTCCACTACACTCCATTCCGTTCCATCCCACTCTACTCCATTCAATTCCATTTCGTTTCACTCCATTCCACTCCATTCAATTCCAATCCATTCCAATCCATTCCAATCTATACCACTCAGTTCCAGTCCACTCCACTCCACCCCATTCCATTCCATCACTCTGGACTCCACACCACCCCACTCCATTCCATTGCACTCCATTCAACTCCACTCCATTCCTTTCCACTCCATTCCAATCCATTCCATTCCACTCCATTCCATTCACTTCCACTTCCACTCCACTCCATTCAATTCCACTCCATTCCATTCCACTCCACTGTAATCCACTCCACTCCATTCTATTCCATTCCACTATATTTCATTCCACTGCATTCCACTCCACTCCACTCCATTCACCTCCACTTCATTCCACTCCATTCCCCTCAGCTGCACTCCATTCCATTCCATTTCATTCCACTCAACTCCACTCCATTCCGTTCCTCTTCATTCCACTCAACTCCACTGCAGAACATTCCATTACATTCCACTCAACTCCACTACAGAACATTGCATTGCATTCCACTCCACTCCGCTGCATTCCATTCCATTCCATTCCACTCAACTCCAATGCAAAACATTCCATTCTATTACCCTCCTTTCTACTCCACTTCATTCCATTCCATTCCATTCCACTCCATCCCACTCCATCCCATTCCAATCCACTCTGCTCCACTCTACTCCATTCCATTCCACTCCACTCCATTCCATTCCACTGCATTCCTTTCCATTCCATTTCACTCCATTCCATTCCATTCATCACAACTCTTCTCCTATCCATTCCACTCCACTCCACTCCACTCCTTTCCACTCCACTCCATTCTACTGCCCTCCACTCCAATCCACACCATTGCATTCCACTCTCCTCCATTCCATTCCTTTCCTTTCCATTCCACTACATTCCACTTCAGTCCATTTCACTCCATTCCACTCTCTTCCCCACCATTCCAGTCCACTCCACTCCACTCCACACCACTCCATTCCATTCCACTGCACGCCACTCCACTCCATTCTATCCATTTCCCTTCTTTCCACACCACTGAATTTCACTCCATTCCAGTACATTGCACTCCATTCCCCTCCATTCCACACCGTGCCATTCCACTCCATTCCAAACCATTATATTCCCTTCCATTACACTCCAGTCCACTCCACTCCATTCTCTTCCACTCCATTCCACTTTACTCCATTCCATACAACTCAACTCCACTCCACTCCATTCCATTCCTCTCCATTCCACTCCACTTCATTCCACTCCACTCCATTCCTTTCCATTCCACTTCATTCCACTCCAATCCACTCCACTACATTACACTCCACTCAAATTCATTCATCTCCACTGCAACATTCCACTCAATTCCCTTCCACTCCATTCCAATCCATTCCATTCCATTCCACTCCACTCCAATCCATTCAACTCCACTCCACTCCATTCCACTTAAATCCACTACATTCCATTCCATTCCATTCCATTCTTTTCCATTCCATTCCATTCCACTTTACTTCATTCCACTCCATTCCATTCCACTCCACCCTATTCCATTGTGTTTCACTCCATTCCATTCCGTTCCATTCTTCTCCATTCCATTCCATTCCACGACACATTTTTGCATTCTATTCCACTGCACTCCACTCCACAAAACTGCAATGCACTCCACTCCATTCCATTCCATTCCACACCATTCCACTCCACTATATTCAATTCCATTCCAATCCACTAAACTCCACTCCATTCCCTTTCTCTCCATTCCATTCCACTCCATTCCATTCCCCTCCACTCCTTGCCATTCCATTCCACTCCAAGTTACCTCATTCCATTCCACTCCACTCCACTACATCCCACTCCGCTCCACTCCATTCCATTCCACTCTGATCCATTCCATTCCACTGAGTTCCACTCCATTCGACTCCATTATATTCTTATACATTCCACTCCATTCCTATCTATTCCGCTCCATTCCTGTCCACTCCACACCACTCCACCCCTTAACATTCCATCACACTGCACTCCACTCCTTTCCACTCCATTCCATTGAACTGCGTTCCACTCCAATCCATTCCTTTCCACTCCCTTCCATTCCATTCCACTCCATTCGATTCCTTTCCACTCCAACCCACTACATTCCATTCCATTCCATTACACTCTAATCCACTCCACTGAACTCCATTCCATTACACTCCATTTCATTCCATTCCATTTCACTCCACTCCACTCCACTCCATTCCACTCCATTCCACTCCACTTCCTTCCACTCCATTCCACTCAACTCCGCTCCATTCCATTCCATTCCATTCAACTCCACTGCACTCCACTGCATTCCACTCCATTCCACTCCACTCCTTTCCATTCTACTGCATTCCTTTCCATTCCATTTCATTCCATTCCACACAACTCTACTCTATTCCACTCCACTCCAATCCATTCCACTCCACTCCACTCTACTCCAATCCACTCCATTCCATTCCTCTCTGCTCCATTCCTTTACTTTCCATTCCATCCCACTACATTCCACTCCAGTGCATTCCACTCCATTCCACACCATTACACTACACTCCATTCCACTCCACTCTACTCCATTACATTCCACTGCGCTCCCCTCCACTCCTTTCCATTCCAGTCCAATCCACTCCACTCCAATCCTCGCCTCTCCACTCCGCTCCATTACATTTCACTCCATTCCATTCCACTCCATTACTCTCCACTCCACTCCAGTTTCACTCCAGTCCGTTCCTTTCCATTCAACTCCACTCCACTCCATTCCAGTCCACTCCATTCCACTCCTCTCCTCCGGTTACCATTCCATTCTATTCCATTCCATTCCATACGATTCAATTCCATTCCGTTCCAATCAATTTCACTCCATTCCATTCCACTCCACTCCACTCCAATCCATTCCATTCCACTCCATTCCACTCCACTGCACTCCATTCCATTCCATTCCTTTCCTTTCAAATCCACTCGAATCCATTCCACTCCACTCCACTTCATTCCATTCCATTCCATTCCATGCCGTAGCATTCCATTCCAATCCACTCCATTCCATTGCACTCCATTCCATTCTGTTCCTCTCCATTCCAGTGTATTTCATTCCAATCCACTCCATTCCATTCTGTCCCACTCCACTCCATTCCATTCCATTCCACTCTACTCCACTGAACTTCTCTCCACTCCACTCCACTCCATTCCATTACACTATACTCCGTTCCATTCCATTCCACTCCATTCCACCCCACTCCATTCCACCCCATTCCACCCCACTCCATTCCACCCCATTCCACTCCATTCCACTCCATTCCAGTCCACTCCCCTGCGCTCCACTCCATTCCATTCCATTCCACTGCAGTACACTCCACTCCATTCCATTCCACTCCATTCCACTCCACTCTTGTCTATTCTACCCCACACCTTCCTTTTCATTCTACTCCACTGTTCTCCACTCCACTGCACTCCATTCCACTCCACTCTTCTGAATTACTTTCTATTCAATTCCATTCCACTCTTTTTCATTCCACTCTACTCAATTTCCACTCCACTCTTCTCCAGTCTACTCCACTCAACTCCATTCCAATCCACTCCACTCCATTCCATGCTATTCTATTCCATTCCAATCCATTCTATTACTTTCCACTCCTTTCTATTCTTTTCCATTGCATTACAGTCTATTCCACTCCACTCCACTCAATTCCATTCCATTCCATTTCATTCCATTTCAATCCATTCCACTCCACTCCACTCATCTCCACTCCATTCCATCCCACTACATTCCACTCCAACCAATTCCATTCCACTCCATTATTACTTTCCTTTCCATTCCACTGCATTTCATTCCATTCCACTCCACTCTACTCCGTTCCTTCCAATCCACTCCAATCCTTTCCACTCCACTACATTCAGCTCCACTCCACTCTAATCAGCTCCACCCTACTTCAATCCATTCCAACCTACTCTACTCCATTCCCTTCCAATCCATTCCACTTCATTCCATTCCACTCCATTCCACTTCATTCCAGTCCATTCCACTCAACACCACTCAATTCCATTTCTTTACATACTATTCCATTCCATTCCATTCCAATCCATTCAAGTCCATTTCACTCCATTCCAATCCACTCTGCTCAACTCCACTCCATTCCATTCCACTATATTCCATTCCACTCAATTCTGTTCCACTTGATTCCTTTCCATTAAATTTTCTCCATTCCATTCCATTCCACTCCGCTCCACTCCATTCCATTCCACTCCACTGCAATCCACTCAGCTCCACTCAACTCTAATCCACTTCATTCCATTCAATTCTACTCCATTCCATTCCAATCCACTAACTCCATTCCACTCCACTCTATTCCGTTCCATTCCACTCCATTCCAGTACACTCCAACCCACTCCACTTCATTCCATTCCATTCCACTGCATTCCACTCCACTTTATTCCATTCCAATTCATTCCATTCCACTCCTTTTCACTCCACTCCAATCCACTCCACTCCAATCCATTCCATTCCAATAAATTCCATTGTGCTCCATTCCACTCCACTCCATGCCATTCCATTCCACTCCATTTCTTACCATTCCACTCCCCTCCACTGAATTCCACTCCATTCAATTCCAGTCCACTCCACTGCATTCCATTCCATTCCATTCCATGCCATACCATTCCATTCCACTCCACTCCATTCCATTCCACTCCATTCCAGTCCATTGTAATCCACTCCCATCAATTCCATTCCATTCCATTCCATTCTAATCCACTCCACTCCTTTCCATTCCACTCCATTCCAGTCCATTTCACGCCATTCCCCTCCACTCCACACCATGCCATTTCACTCCATTCCACTCCACTGTATTCCATTCCATTACACTCCACTCCACTCCATTCCATTCCACTCCATTGCACTGTACTCCATTCGATACAACTCAACTCCAATCCACTCCATTCCATTCCACTCCATTCCACTGCAATCCATTCCACTCCATTCCAGTCCATTCCATTCCACTCCACTCCTTTGCATTGCACTCCACTCTCCTCCACTCCATTCCACTCCTCTCAACTCCAATCCATTCCATGCCATTCCATTCCACTCGACTCCTTTCCTTTCCATTCCTGTCCGATCCAGTCCACTCCCCACCACTACACTCCATTCCACTCCATTCCACTGCACTCCAGTCCACTCCATTACACTCCAATCCACTCCACTACAGTGTATTCCACTCCACACGTTCCTTTCCATTCAACTCCACTGCACTCCATTCCACTGCACTCCATTCCACTCCACTGCTCTGCATTCCATTCCATTCCATTCCTTTCCATTCCATTCTTTTCCACTCCTTTCCACTCCACTCTACTCCATTCCACTCCATTCTACTCCATTCCACTCCACTCATCTCCATTGCACTCCACTCCACTCCATTCCATGCCATTCTAATCCATTCTCTCCATTCCATTCCATTCCTCTCCATTCCATTCCATTGCACTCCATTCCATTCCATTCCACTCCATTCCATTCCATTGCACTCCATTGCATTCCATTCCACTCCACTGCACTCAATTCCATTCCATTCCATTCCATCCCATTGCCTTCCATTCCATTCCACTCAATTCCTCTCCATTCCACTCCACTCCGCTCAATTCCACTCCATTCCATTCCATTCCATTACACTCCACCCAATTCCGTTCCCCTCCATTCCTTTCTATTCCATTCCACTCCATTCCATTCCACTCCATTCCATTCTTTTCCACTCCTCTCCACTCCATTCCATTCCACTCCTCTCCACTCCATTTCCATTCCACTCCTCTCCACTCCATTTCCATTCCACTCCTCTCCACTCCATTCCACTCCAGTCAGTTCCACTCCACTCTACTAAGCTCCACTACACTCCACTCCACTCCATTCCATTCCACTCTACTCTAATACATTCCAATCCATTCCTCTTCATTCCACTCCACTCCATTTTACTTCATTCTGTTCCTTTCCACTGCAATCCAGTCCATTCCACTCCAGACCACTCAATTCCTTTCCATTCCAAAGCATTCCTTTCCTTTCCATTCCATTACAGTACATTCCACTCCATTCCAATCCACTCTGCTCAACTGCACTCCATTACATTTCACTACTTTCCACTCCACACAATTCCATTCCATTTCATTCTTGTGCATTCCATTTTACTCCTTTTCATTCCATTCCACTCCACTCCACTCCAATTCATTGCACTCCACTCCACTCCATTTCATTGCACTCCACTCCACTACATTCCTTTCCATACCACTCCTTTCTTTCCATTCCATTCCACTCTATGCCATTGCATTCCAATCCATTCCACTTCATTCCACTCCACTCCATTCCACTTCATTCTACTCTATTCCACTGCAAACCAGTCCATTCCACTCCACACCACTCAATTACATTCCATTCCATACCATTACTTTCCTTTCCATTCCATTCCACTCCATTCCAGTCCATTCCACTCCATTCCAATCCACTCTGCTCAACTCCACTCCATTCCCTTCCATTACTTTCCACTACACTCAATTCCATAACACTCCATTCCTTTCCATTCCATTTTACTCCATTCCATTCCATTCCAATCCACTCCACTGCGTTCCATTCCACTCCACTGCTTTCCATTCCACTCCACTCCATTCCCCTCCACTCCACAGAGCTCTAGTCCAATCCAATTCACTCCATTCCATTCCAGTCTACTCAATTCCATTCCAATCCATTCCATTCCATTTCACTCCACTCCATTCCATGCCACTGCACTCCACTCCACTTTTCTCCATTCCAGTCCATTAGTTTCCATTTCATTCGACTCCACTTCAGTCCACTGCACTCCAGAATATTCCATTCCACTCCACTCCATTCCACTCCTTTCCACTCCACTCCACTCCATTGCATTCCACTCCATTCCTTTCCATCCAACTCTCCTCGACTCCATTCCACTCCAATCAATTCCACTCCCCTCCACTGCATTCCATTCCATTGCATTCCGTGCCATACCATTCCATTCCACTCTACTCCATTCCAGTCCACTCCATTCCATTCCATTCCACTCCATTCCAGTCCACTCTACTCCACTCCACTCTATTCCATTCCATTCCATTCCATTCCATTCCATTCCATCCCATTCCATTCCATTCCAGTCTAGTCCATTCCACTCCACTCCACTCCACTCCATTCTACTCCAATCCCCTCATTCCACATCATTCCATTCCCCTCCATTCCAGTCAATTCCACTGCATTCCAGTCCATTCCACTCCATTCCACTCCAGTCCACTCCATTCCCCTGAATTCCACAAGATGCCATTCCACTCTATTCCAATCCACTCTATTCCATTCCATTAAACTCCACTCCACTCCACTCCATTACATTCCAGTGCTCTCAACTCTACTCCATTCCTTACAACTCCACTCCACTGCAATTCGTTCAATTGTGGTCCATTCCATTCCTCTCCATTCCACTCCATTCCACTCCACTAGATTCCGTTCCATTCCATTTCATTCCACTCCTCTCCACTACACTACACTACACATCACTCAGTTCAATTCATTTCCACTTCACTCCACTCCTTTCCACTCCACTCCACATCAATTAACTCTATTCCCTTCCGTTCCATTCCTCTCCATTCCGTTCCATTCCAGTCCCCTCCATTTAATTCCATTCCATTCCACACCTCTCCAATCCACTCAATTCCACTCCATTCCATATCATTTCTTTGCACTCCACTTCACTCGACTCATATCCACTCCATTCCTTTCCACTCCATTCCACTCCACTCCATTCCTTTCCATTCCACTCCATTCCACTCCAGTCCATTCCACTCCTTTCCACTACACTCCACTACATTCCATTCCATTCCATTCCACCCCCTCCACTCCACTGCATTCCATTGCACTCCATTCCACTCCACTCCACTCAACTCCACTCCACTACATTCCATTCCACTCCATTGCATTCCACTCCATTCCACTCCACTCCATTTTCTTCCAGTCCACTGCATTCCATTCCTTTCCAATCCACTCCACTCCACTCCATTCCAATCCACCCCATTCTTTCCATTCCACTCCATTCCACACCACTGCACTCCATTACACTCTACTCCACTCCATTCCATTCCACTGCACTCCATTCCATTCCATTGCAATACACTCAATTCCAATGCTTTCCACTCCAGTCCACTCCATTCCACTCCATTCCACTCCACTGTATTTCACTCCATTCCAGTGAACTCCACTGCACTCCATTCCATTCTGCTCTATTGCATTCCACTCCATTACTTTCCATTCCACTCCATTTCACTACAGTCCATTCCACTCCATTCCAGTCCACTGCACACCACTCCTCTCCATTCCATTCCATTCCACTCCACTGAACTCCTTTCCACTCCACTGCATTCCACTCCACTCCTCTCCATACCGTTAAATTTCATTCTTATCCACTCCACTATATTCCAATCCATTCCACCCCATTCCACTCCACTCCACTGCATTGCATTCCATTCCTTTCCATTCCACTCCATTTCACTACAGTCCATTCCACTCCATTCCAGTCCACTGCACACCACTACTCTCCATTCCATTCCATTCTGTTGTGCTCCAATGCATTCCATTGCAATCCATTCCACCGCACTCCATTCTATTCCACTCCACTCCACTCCATTCCACTCCACTCCACACCACTCCATTCCACTCCACTCCACTCCAATCTCTTTCATCCCACTCTACTGAATACATTTCCATGCCATTCCACTCCATTCCACTCCATTGCATTCCACAACATTCCACGCCATTCCACTGAATTCCAGTCCACTCCATTATTCTCCATTCCATTTCACTGCAGTCCACTCCATTTTATTCCAATCTATTCCACTCCAATCCGTTTCATTCCACTTCACTACACTCCATTGCGTTTAATACCAGTTCATTCCATTCCACTCCATTTCACTCCACTCCACTCCATTCCGCTACACTCCATTCCATTGCATTTCACTCCAGTCAACTCCACTCCACTCTACTCCATTCCTTTCCATTCCATTACACTACATAGCACTCCACACTATTCCAACCCACTCCACTCCCCTCCACTCCATTCCATTCTATTCCATTCCATTGCATTCCATTCCATTCCATTCCTCTCCACTCCACTCCAATCCACTCCAATACATTTCATTGCATTCCATTCCATTCCGCTGCATTCCATTCCATTCCACTCCATTCCAGTCCACTACACTCCATTCCACTCCACTCCACTCCACTCCAATCCATTTCATGCCATTCCATTCCACTTCACTTCATTCCATTTCTTTCCACTGCATTCCATTCCATTCCATTCCACTCCACTCCACTCAATTCCACTCCATTCCATTCTATTCCACTCCACCACATTCCATTCCATTTCACTCCCCTCCACTCCATTGTACTCCATTCCACTACATTCTTCTACACTCCATTCCATTCCATTCCATTCCACTCTAATCCACTCTATTCCACTCTACTGTTCTCCATTCCATTCCATTCCATTTCATTCCACTCCATTCCATTCTAGTCCATTCCATTCCAGTCCAGTCCAATCCATTCCACTCCACTCAACTCCGTTCCACTCCATTCCATTCCATTCCATCCCATTTCATTCCATTCCATTCCATTCCACTCCTCTCTACTACACTCCATTCCATTTCACTCCATTCTACTCCACTCCATTCCATTACACAGCGTTCCTTTCCATTCTGTTTCACTCTATTCCATTCCTTTCCACTCAACTCCACTCCATTCCATTCCACTCAACACCATTCCACTCCATTCCACTCCCCTGCACTCAACTCCACTCCCTTCCACTCCCCTGTACTCAACTCCACTCCCTTCCACTCCACTCCACTCAACTCCACTCCCTTCCACTCCACTCCATTCCACTCAACAGGACTCCATTCCACTCCACTCCACTCCATTGCATTCCACTCTACTCCATTCCATTCCTTTAAATTCCACATGTCATTCCAGTCCATTCCACTGCATTCCACTCCATTCCACACTATTCCAGTCCACTCCACTCCACTCCTCTCCATTCCATTCCACTGCACTCCACTCCACACCTTCCTATTCCAATCCATTCCAATCCTCTCCATTCTACGCGACTCCACTCCACTCCACTTCACTCCATTACATTCCATTCCATTTCATTCCACTCCATTCCACTCCACTCCACTCCATTTCACTCCACTCCGTTCCTTTCCATTCAACTCCATTCCACGCCATTCCACTCCACTCCATTCCACTCCACTCCTCTGCATTCCATTCCATTCCATTCCATTCCATTCCATTCCATTCCGTTCTATTCCACTCCTTTGCAGTCCACCTCACTGCATTCCACTGCACTACACTCCATTCCATGCCATTCCATTCCATTACAGTACATTCCATTCCTTTCCACTCCATTGCATTCCATTCCACGCCATTCCAGTCCATTCCATTCCACTCCACTTAATTCTCTTCCATTCCATTCCAGTACAATACTCTCCACAGCACTCCACTCCACTGTATCCACTCCATTCCTTTCCACTCCACTTAACTCCATTCCATTCCATTCCATTCCATACCGCACCACTGCACTCCATTCCATTCCAATCCATTCCACACCACTTCATTTCTTTCCACTGAATTCCTTACCATTCTATTTCTCTCCATTCCATTATAATCCACTCCACTCCATTCCATTCCATTACATTCTTTTCCACTCCATTCCACTCCACTCCATTCCAATAAATTCCACTCCATTCCAATTCACACCACTCCACTACACTCCATTCCATTCAATTCCATTCCACTTCTTTCTATTCCACTCCACTTCACTCCATTCCACTCCACTCAACTCCACTCCGCTGCAATCCATTCCACTCCATTGCATTCCACTCCATTCCACTCCACTCCATTCGGTTCCAGTCCACTCCATTCCATTCCTTGCCAATCCGCTCCACTCCACTCCATTCCACTCCACTCAATTCCACACCACTCCACTCCATTCCACACCAGTCCACTCCATTACACTCCACTCCACTCCATTTCATTCCAGTGCACTCCATTCCATTCCAATCCACTCAGTTCCAATGCTTTCCACTACTTTCCACTTCATTCCACTCCATTCCATTCCACTCCATTCTACTCCACTCTATTTCATTCTATTCCACTATACTCCACTGCACTCCATTCCATTCCACTCCTTTGCATTCCACTCCATTCTATTCCACTCCACTGCATTCTTCTCTATTCCTTTTCATTCTGTTCCACTCCAATCAACTCCATTCCACTTCACTCCATTCCACTCCACTCCTCTCCATTCCACTAAATTCCATTCTACTCCACTCCACTCCATTCCAATCCATTCCCCTCCATTCCACTCCACTCCACTCCATTGCATTCCATTCCTTTCCATTCCACTCTATTTCACTCCACTCCATTACACTTTATTCCATTCAACTCCACACCACTCCACTCCACTCAATTCCATTCCAGTCCATTGCACTGCACTCCATTGTATTCCACTCCACTCCACTCAATTCCATTCCAGTCCATTGCACGGCACTCCATTGTATTCCACTCCACTCCACTCAATTCCATTCCAGTCCATTGCACTGCACTCCATTCTATTTCACTCCACTCCATTCCATTTCACTCCATGCCACACCAATCCATTCCACTCCACTCCACTCCACTCTATTCCATTCCACTCTACTGCATACCTTTCCATACCATTCCACTCCATTCAGTTCCACACCATTCCACCCCAGTCCACTGAATTCCATTCCACTCCATTATTATCCATTCAATTTCACTGCACTCCACTCCATTCCATTCCAATCTATTCCACTCCTAACACTTCCTTTCCACCCCACTACTCTCCATTCCATTTAATACGACTTCATGCAATTCCACTCCATGGCACTCCACTCTACTCCATTAAACTCCATTCCATTGCATTCCACTCCACTCAACTCCACGCCACTCAACTCTGCTCCATCCCATTCCATTCCTTTCCATTACACTATGTTCCACTCCACACTTCTCCATTCCACTCCACTCCACTACATTCCACTCCATTCCATTCCATTCCATTCCACTCCACTCCATTCCATTACAATCCACTCCACACCACTCCATTCCGCTCCACTCCACTCCACTCCACTCTATTCCATTCCATTCTACTGCATACCTTTCCATACCATTCCACTCCATTCAGTTCCACACCATTCCACGCCAGTCCACTGAATTCCAGTCCACTCCATTATTATCCATTCCATTTCACTGCACTCCACTCCATTCCATTCCAATCTATTCCACTCCAATCCGTTCCATTCCACTCTACTACACTCCATTCCATTTAATACCACATCATTCAATTCCACTCAATTCCACTCCTCTCCACTCCATTCCGTTACACTCCATTACATTGCATTCCACGCCACTCAACTCCACACCACTCCACTCTGCTCCATTCCATTCCTTTCCATTACACTACGTTCCACTCCACACTTCTCCATTCCACTCCACTCCACTCCATTCTGTTCTATTCAATTCAATTCCATTCCATTCCATTCCACTCCACTCTATTCCATTACACTCCACTCCTCTCCACACCACTCCACTCGAATACATTCCATTCCATTCCATTCTGCTGCTTTCCATTCCATTCCACTCTATTCCAGTTCACTCCAATCCATTTCATGCCATTCCAATCCACTTCACTCCATTGCATTCCATTACACTGCATTCTCTTCCATTCCATTACACTCCACTCCACTCAATTCCACTCCATTTTTTCCATTCCATTCCACTCCACCCCATTCCATTCCATTCCATTTCACTCCCCTCCAGTCCATTGCACTCCACTCCACTAAATTCTACTATAATCCATTCCATTCCATTCCTTTCCATTCCATTCCATTCCACTCCATTCCATTCTTCTCCACTCCAATCCACTCCACTCGAATCCACTCCACTCCATTCCATTCCATCTCACTCAACACGATTATTGCCCACTCCACTCCATTTAACTCCAGTCCACTGTATTCCATTCCATTCCATTCCTCTCCCCTCCATTTCACTCCAGTCCACTCCATTCCACTCTTCTCCACGCCATTCCATTTCATTCTGTTTCATTCCACTCCATTCAATTCTACTCCACCTCACTCAACACGATTATTACCCACTCCACTCCATTTAACTCCAGTCCACTGCATTCCGTTCCATTCCATTCCCCTCCCCTCCATTTCACTCCAATCCACTCCATTACACTCTTCTCCACGCCATTCCATTGCATTCCATTTCATTCCACTCCATTCAATTCTACTCCACTCCATTCCAGGCCCGTCCAGTCCATTCCACTCCACTCCACTCCACTCGACTCAATTCCACTCCATTCCTTTCCACTCCATTCCATTCCATTCCACTCCTCTCCATTTCACTCCATTCGTTTTCACTCCATTTCACTCCAGTCCATTCCATTACAAAGCATCCCTTTCCATTCTTTTTCACTGCATTCCATTCCATTCCACTCAACTCTACTCCATTCCATTCCACTCGACTTCTCTCCACTCCATTCCACTCCACTCTACTCAACTCCACTCCATTCCTTTCCACTCTACTCCATTCCATTCCATTCCATTAAATTCCACTACTTTTTGCTCCAGTCCATTCCATTGTATTCCACTCCATTTCACACTATTCCAGTCCACTCCACTCCATTCCACTCCATTCCATTCCACTGCATTCCACTCCACTCCTTTCCATTCCATTCTTTTCCTTTCCATTCCACTCCACGCCACTCCACTCCAGTCCACTTCACTCCATTATGTTCCAGTCCAGTCCAATCCATTCCACTCCACGCCACTCCACTCGATTCAATTGCACTCCATTCCATTCCACTCTACTCCATTCCATTCCATTCCATTAAATTCCAATACATTTCACTGCAGTGCATTCCATTGTATTCCACTCCATTCCGCACTATTCCAGTCCACTCCACTCCCCTCCATTCTATTCCACTGCACTCCACTCCACTCATTTCCATTCCAATCTATTCCTCTCCACTCCATTCCACTCTACTCCTCTGCATTCCATTCCATTCCACTCTACTCCTCTGCATTCCATTCCATTCCATTCCACTCCTTTCCACTCCACTGCACAGAATGCTTCTGTGTACTTTTTATGGGAAGAAATTTCCTTTTCCATCATCGGTAAAAAAGGGCGCCAAAAAACCACTTTCAGATTCTACAAAAAGATAAATTCAAAACTGCTCCATCAAAAGATAAGTCCAATTCTGCGAGTTGAATGCACACATCACAAAGAAGTTCCTCAGAATGCTTCTGTGTAATTTTTATGTGAAGATATTTCCTTTTCTACTCTAGGTCCCAATATCCTCCAAATATCCACTTGTAGATTCTTCAAAAAGAGTGTTTCAAAACTCAAGAAAGTTTAAACTCTGTGAGATGAATGCACACAAAACAAGGAAGTTTCTGAGAATGCTTCTGTGTAGTTTTTATGTGAAGATATTTCCTTTTCCACCATAGGCCTCAAAGGGCTCCAAATATCCATTTGCAGATATCATAAATGGAGTGTTTCAAAACTGCTCAATCAAATGAAATGTTCAACTCTGTGAGATGAATGCGCACATTATTTAGAAGTTTCTCAGAATGCTTCTCTGTAGTTTTTATATGAAGATATTTCCTTTTCCAAAATAGTCCTCCACGGGCTCCAAATGTACACTTGCAGATTCTACTAAAAGAGTGTCTCCAAACTGCTCAATCAAGACAGAGTTTCAAATCTGTGCGATGAATGTACCCATCACAAAGGGGTATCTGAGAATGCTGCTGTGCAGTTTTTATGTGAAGATATTTCCTTTTCCAACATAGGCCTCAAATGCCTCCAAATATCCACTAGCAGACTCTACAAAAGGAGTGTTTCAAAACTGCTTCATCAAATGAAATGTTCAACTCTGTGAGATAAATGCACTCATCACAAAGAAGTTTCTCAGAATGCTTCTATGTAGTTTTTATGGGAAGATATTTCGTTTTCCACCATCGGCCACAAAGGGCTCCAAATAAGCACCTGCAGATTTCACAAAAGAGAGTTTCAAAACTGCCCTTTCAGAAGATAGGTTCAGCTGTGCTAGTTGAATGCACACATCACAAAGTAGTTTCTCAGAATGCTTCTGTGTGTTTTTTATGTGAAGATATTTCCTTTAACACAATACACCTCAATGCATCCCAGATTTCCAATTGCAGATTCTACAAAGAGTGTAGCAAAACTGCTCAATCAAAAGAGAGGTTCAACTCAGTCAGATGAATGCACACATCACAAAGTAGCTTCTCAGAATGATTCTGTGCACTTTTTATGTGAAGGTATTTCCTTTTCCATCATAGTACTCAAAGGGATCCAAATATCCACTTGCAGATTCCACAAAAAGAGAGTTTCAAAACTGCTCTATCAAAAGCAAGGTTCAACTCTGTGAGATGAATGCACCCATCACCAAGGAGTTTCTCAGAATTCTTTTGTATAGTTCTTATGGTAAGATATTTCCTCTTTAATCATCAGCCATAAAGAGCTCCAAATAACCACTTGCAGATTCTACAAAGAGAGAGTTTCAAAACTGCTCTATGAAAACGTAGGTTCAACTATGTGAGATGACTGCATGCATCACAAAGAAGTTTCTCAGAATGCTTCTGTACAGTTTTTATGTGAAGACATTTCCTTTTCCACCTTAGGCTTCAAAGTGCTCCAAATATCCACTTGCAGATACCAGAAAAAGAGTGTTTCAAAACTGCTCAATCAAAATGACTGGTCAACTCTGTGAGATGAATGCACACATCACATATTGGTTTCTAAGAATGTTTCTGTGTGGTTTTTATGTGAAGATATTCCCTATTCCACCATAGGCCTCAAAGGGCTCCAAATATTCAATTGCAGATTCTACAAAAAGAGAGCTTCAAAACTGCTCTATCAAAAGATAGGTTCAACTCTGTGAGATGAATGAACTCATCACAAAGCAGTTTCTCAGAATGCTTTTGTGTAGTTTTTATGGGAAGATATTTCCTTTTCCAATATCGGCCACAAAGTGCTCCAAATAACCACTTGCAGATTCTACAAAAAGAGAGTTTCAAAACTACTCTATCAGAAGATAGGTTCAACTTTGTGAGTTGAATGCACACATCTCAAAGAAGTTTCTTAGAATGCTTCTGTGTACTTTTTATGTGAATATCTTTGCTTTTCCACCATAAGCCTAATGAGCTCCAAATATTCATTTGCAGATTCAACAAAAAGAGTGTTTCAAACCTGCTCAATCAAAGGAAAGATTCAACTCTGTGAGATGAATGCACACAAAACAGAGAAGTTTATGAGAATGCTTCTGTGTAGTCTTTATGTGAAGATATTTCCTTTTCCTCAATAGGCCTCAGAGGGCCTCAAATATCCACTTACAGTACTAAAAGAGTGTTTAAAAATTGCTCAATCAAATGAAATTTTCAACTCTGTGAGATGAATGCACACATCACAAAGTAGTTTCTCAGAATTCTTCTTTGTAGTTTTTATGGGAAGATATTTCCTTTTCCACCATTGGTTACTCAGGGCTCCAAGTAACCACTTGCATATCCCATTAAAAGAGAATCTCAAACATGATCTATTAAAAAATAGTTTCAACTCTGTGAGTTGAAAGCACACATCACACAGAAGTTTCTCAGAATGCTTCTGTGTAGTTTTTATGGGAAGATATTTCCTTTTCCACAATGCGACTCAAAGCGCTGCAAATATCCACTTGCAGATTATACAAAAAGAGTGTTTCCAAACTGCTCAATCAAAAGAGAGGTTCAACTCTTTGAGTAGAATGGACACATTTCAAAGAAATTTCTCCGAATGCTTCTGTGTAGTTTTTATGTGAAGATGTTTCCTTTTCCTCCATAGGCCTCAAAGAGCTCCAAATATCGACTTGCAGATTCTATAAAAAGATAGTTACAAAACTACTCAATCAAATCAAAGGTTCAGCTCTGTGAGATGAATGCACACATCACAAAGTATTACCTCAGAATGCTTCTGTGTAGTTTTTATGTGAAGATATTTCCTTTTGCAGCATAGGCCTCAAAGCGCTCCAAATATCCACTTGCAGATTCTACAAAAAGATTATTTTAGAACTGCACTATTGAAAGATAGGTTCAACTCTACGAGTTGAATGCACCATCGCAAAGAACTTTCTAAGAATGCTTCCATGTAGTTTTCATGTGAAGATATTCCCTTTTCCACCATAGGCCTCAAAGGACTCCAAATGTCCACTTGCAGATTTTACAAAGAGAGTGTTTCAAAACTGATCAATGAAAAGAAAGGTTCAACTCTATGAGATGAATGCACACGTCACAAAGAAGTTTCTCAGAAGGCTTCCATCTAATTTTTATGTGAAGATATTTCGTTTTCCAAAATAGACCTCAAAGCACTCCAAATGTCCACTTGCAGTTTCTATAAAAAGAGTGCTTCAAAACTCCTCAATGAAAAGAAATGTTCAACTCTGTGAGATGAATGCACACATCACAAAGCAGTTTGTCAGAATGTTTCTGTATAGTTTTTCTGTTAAGATACTTCCTTTTCCACCATAGGCCTCAAAGAGCTCCAAATGTACACTTGCAGATTCTACAAATAGAGTGTTTCAAAGCTGCTCAATCAAAAGAAATGTTCAACTCTGTGAGATAAATGCACGCATAACAAAGAAGTTTCCAGAATCCTTCTGTCTAGTTATTATGTGAAGATATTTCCTTTTCCACCATAGGCCGCAAAAGAGCTCCAATTTTCTACTTGCAGATTCTACAAAAAGAGTGTTTCCAAACTGCTCAATCAAAGAAAAGTTCAACTCTCTCAGATGAATGCACACATCACAAAGAAGTTTCTGAGAATGCTTCTGTCTAGTTTTTTTGTGAAGATATTTCCTTTTCCACCATAGGCCTCAAAGTGCTCCAAATGTCCCATTGCAGATTGTACAAAAAGAGTGTCTCAAAACTGCTCAATCAAAAGAAATGTTCAACTCTGTGAGATGAATGAACACATCACAGAGAATTTTCTCAGAATGATTCTGTCTAGTTTTTATGTGAAGATATTTCCTTTTCCACCATAGGCCTCGAAGCACTCCAAATAAACAATTGCAGATTCTACAAAAAGTGTGTTTCAAAGCTGCTGAATCAGAAGAAATTTTCAACCCTGTGAAATGAATGCACACATCACAAATAAGTTTCCCAGAATCCTTCTGTCTAGTTATTATGTGAAGATACATCCTTTTCCACCATAGGCCACAAAGCACTCCAAAAGTCCTCTTGCAAATTCTACAAAAAGTTTGTTTCAAAACTGCTCAATCAAAAGAAAAGTTCAACCCTGTGAGACAAATGCACACCTCACAAAGAAGTTTAAGAGAATACTTCTGTCTAGTTCTTAAGTGAAGATATCTCCTTTTCCACAAAAGACCTCAAAGCTCTCCAAAAGTCCACTTGCAGTTTCTACAAAAAGAGACTTTCCTAACTGCTCAATCAAAAGAAAGTTTCAACTCTTTGAGATGAATGCACACATCACAGTGAATTTTCTAAGAATGCTTCTGTCTAGTTTTCATTTGAAGATATTTCTTTTACTACCATAAGCCTCAAAGCACTCCTAATGTCCACTTTCAGATAGTACAAAAAGGGTGTTTCAAAACTGCTCAAACAAAATAAGTGTCAACTCTCTGAGACGAATGAACATATCACAAAGAAATTTGTCAGAATTCTTCTGTCTAGTTTTTATGTGAAGATATTTCCTTTTCCACCATAGGCCACAAAGCCTTCAAAATGTCCACTTGCAGATAGTATTAAAAGGTTGTTTGAAAACTTCTCAGTCAGAAGTAAGATTCAACTCGGTCAGATGAATGCATATATCACAAAGAAGTTTGTCAGAATGCTTCTGACTAGTTTTTATATGAAGATATTTCGTTTTCCACCATTGGCCTCAAAGGGCTCCAAATGTCCATATGCAGATACTACAAAAGGAGTGTTTCCAAACTGCTCAATCAGAAGAAAGGTTCAACTCTGTGAGACGAAAGGAAACATCACAAAGAAGTTTCTCAAAAAACTTCTGTCTAGTTTTTATGTGGAAATCTTTCTTTTTCCACCACAGGCCTCTAAGCGTTCCAAATGTCCACTTGCAGAGTCTACAAAAAGAGTGTTGCAAAGCTGCCTAATATAAGAAAGTTTCAACTCTGTGAGATGAAAGCACACATCACAAAGAAGTTTCTCAGAATGCTTCTGTTTAATTATTATGTGAAGATATTTTGATTTCCACCTTAGGCCTCAAAGCATTCCAAATGTCCACTTGCACATTCTACAAAAAGAGGGTTTCAAAATGCTAAATGGAAAGTAAGCTTCAACTCTGTGAGATGAATAAACATATCACAAAGAAGTTTGTCAGAATGCTTCTGTCTAGTTTTTATGTGAAGATATTTCCTCTTCTACAATAGGCCGCAAAGAGCTCCAAATGTCCACTTCCAGATTCTTCAAAAAGAGTGTTTCAAAACTGCTTACAGAAAGAAAAGTTTCAACTCTGTGAGATGAATGCAGACATCACAAAGAATTTTCTCAGAAAGCTTCTGTCTAGTTTTTATGTGAACATATTTCCTTTTCCACCATAGGCCTCAAAACCCTCCAAATGTACACTTGCAGTTTCTACAAAAAGAGTGCTTCAAAACCGCTCAATCAAAGGAAAGTTTCAACTCCTTGAGATGAAAGCACACATCACAGAGAATTTTCTCGAATGATTCTGTCCAGTTTTTATGTGAAGATATTTCCTTTTCCACAGTAGGCCTCAAAACGCTCCAAACGTCCACTTGCAGATTCTACAAAGAGTGTTTCAAAACTGTTCAGTCAAAAGTAAGGTTGAACTCTATGAGGTGAAGGCACATTTCACAGAGAATTGTGTCAGAATACTTCTGTCTAGTTTTTATGTGAAGATATTTCCTTTTCCAACATAGGCCGCAAATTGCTCTGAATGTCCACATGCAGATTGTTCAAAAAGAGTGTTTCTAAAGTGCTCAATCAAAAGAAAGTTTCTAGTCTGTGAGATGAATGAACACATCACAAAGAAGTTTTTCAGAATGCTTCTGTCTTGTTCCTAAGTGAAGTTATCTCTTTTCCACCATAGGCCGCAAAGCACTCCATATCTCTTCAGGCAGATTCTACAAAAACAGAGTTTCCAAACTAGTTTGTCAGAATGCTTCTGTCTATTTTTTTTTGTTAAGATATTTCATTTTCACCATAGGTCTCAAAGTGCTCCAAATGTCCACTTGCAGATTCTGCAAAAAGAGGGTTTCAAACTTCTCAATCGAAAGAAAGGTTCAACTCTGTAAGACTAATGCACAAATCACAAAGAAGTTTGTCAGAAGTTTCTGTCAAGTTTTTATGTGAAGATATTTCGTTTTCAACCTAAGCCCCAAAGCTCTCCAATTGTCCACTTTCAGATTCTACAAAAAGAGTGTTTCAAAACTGTTCAATGAAAAGTAAAGTTCAACTCTGTGAGATAAATGCACACATCACAGAAAAGTTTCTCATAATTCTTCTGTCTACTTATTATATGAAGATATTTCTTTATCCACCACAGGCCTCAGAGTGCTCCATATGTCCACTTGCAGATTCTACAAAAAGAGTGTTTCAAAAGTGCTCTATGGAAAGTAAGTTTCAAATCTGTGAGATGAATGCACATATCACAAGAATTTTGTGAGAATGCTTCTGTCTAGTTTTTATGTGAAGAGATTTCCTTTTTCACCATAGGCCTCAAAGCGCTCCAAATGTCCACTTGCAGATTCTACAAAAAGAGTGTTTCAAAGCTGCTCAATCAAAGGAAACTGTGAACTCTGTGAGATAAATGCACACATCACAAAGTAGTCTGTCAGAATGCTTCTGTCTTGTTTTTATATGAAGATATTTCCTTTTCCATCATAGGCCTTAAAGCACTCCAAATGTCCACTTCCAGATTCTACAAAAAGAGTGTTTAAAACAGCTCAAGGAAAAGTAAGGTTCAACTGTGTGAGATGAATGCACACATCACAAAGCAGTTTGTCAGAATACTTCTGTCTAGTTTTTATGTGAATATATTTCCTTTTCCACCATAGGCCTCAAAGTGCTCCAAATGTCCAATTGCAGATTCTACAAAAAGAGTGTTTCCAAACTGCTCAATGAAATGTTACTTTCAACTCTTTGAGTTGAATGCACACATCTCAAAGAAGTTTGTCAGAATGCTTTTGTCCAGTTTTCACGTGAAGATATTTATATTTCCAGCATAGGCCTCAAGTGCTCCAATTGTCCTCTTGCTAATTCTATGAAAAGAGGGTTTCAAAGCTGCTCAATCGAAAGTAAGGCTCAAATCTGTGAGATGAATGCACACATCACAAGCAAATTTCTCAGAATGCTTCTGTCTGGTTCTTAAGTGAAGATACTTCCTTTTCCACCATTGGCGTCAAAGCACTCCAAATGTCCATTTGTGAATAGTACAAATAGGGTGTTTCAAAACTTCTCAATCAAAAGTAAGGTTCAATTCTGTGAGATGAATGCACATATCACTAATATGTTGGTCAGAATTTTTCTATCTAGTTTTTTTCTTTTTTTTATTATTATACTTTAAGTTTTAGGGTACATATGTACAATGTGCAGGTTTGTTACATATGTATCCATGTGCCGTGCTGGTGTGCTGCACCCATTAACTCGTCATTTAACATTAGGTGTATCTCCTATTGCTGTCCCTTCCTCCTCCCCCCACATGACAGCAGTCCCCGTAGTGTGATGTTGCCCTTCCTTTGTCCATGTGTTCTCATTGTTCAATTCCCACCTATGAGTGGGAACATGTGGTGTTTGGCTTTTTGTCCTTGCTATAGTTTACTGAGTATGATGGTTTCCAGTTTCATCCATGTCCCTGCAAAGGACATGAACTCATCATTTTTTATGGCTGTGTAGTATTCCATGGTGTATATGTGTAACATTTTCTAATCCAGTCTCTCGTTGTTGGATATTTGGGTTGGTTTCAAGTCTCTGCTATTGTGAATAGTGTTGCAATAAACATACGTGTGCATGTGTCTTTATAGCAGCATGATTTATAGTCTTTTCGGTATATACCCAGTAATGGGATGGCTGGGTCAAATACTATTTCTAGTTCGAGATCCCTGAGGAATCACCACACTGACTTCCACAATGGCTGAACTAGTTTACAGTCCCACCAACAGTGTAAAAGTGTTCCTATTTCTTCATATCCTCTCCAGCACCTGTTGTTTCCTGACTTTTAAATGATTGCCATGCCATTCTAACTGGTGTGAGATGGTATCTCATTGTGGTTTTGATTTGCGTTTCTCTGATGGCCAGTGATGATGAGCATTTTTTCATGTGTCTGTTGGCTGCATAAATGTCTTCTTTGAGAATTGTCTGTTTATATCCTTCACCCACATTTTGATGGGGTTGTTTGTTTTTTTCTTGTAAATTTGTTGGTATTCATTGTAGATTCTGGATATTAGCCCTTTGTCAGATGAGTAGGTTGTGAAAACTTTCTCCCATTTTGTAGGTTCCCTGTTCACTCTGATGGTAGTTTCTTTTGTTGTGCAGATCTTTAGTTTAATTTGATCCCATTTGTCAATTTTGGCTTTTGTTGCCATTGCTTTTGGTGTTTTAAACATGAAGTCCTTGTCCATGCCTATGTCCTGAATGGTATTGCCCAGGTTTTCTTCTAGGGTTTTCATGGTTTTAGGTCTAACATGTAAGTCTTTAATCCATCTTGAATTAATTTTGTATAAGGTGTAAGGAAGGGATCCAGTTTCAGCTTTCTACATATGGGTAGCCAGTTTTCACAGCACCATTTATTAGTTCTTCATCCCTGGGATGCAAGGCTGTTTCAACGTATGCAAATAAATAAATGTAATCCAGCATATAAATAGAACTGAAAACAAAAACCACAAGATAATCTCAATAGATGCAGAAAAGGCCTTAGACAAAATTCAAAAAACCTTCATGCTAAAAACTCTCAATAAATTATTTATTGATGGGACGTATCTCAAAATAATAAGAGCTATCAATGACAAACCCACAGCCATTTTCATACTGAATGGGCAAAAACCAGAAGCAGTCCCTTTGAAAACTGGCACAAGGCGGGGATAACTTCTCCCACCACTCCCATTCAAAATAGTGTTGGAAGTTCCGGCTTCTGTCGTTTTTATGTGAAGATATTTCCTTTTCGACCATAAGCTTAAAAGCTCTACAAATGTCCACTTGCAGATTCTAGAAAAATAGTGTTTCCAAACTGCTCAATCAAAAGAAAGGTTCAACTCTGTGAGATGAATGCACACATCACAAAGAAGTTTTTCAGAATGCTTCTCTCTAGTTTTTATGTGAAGATAAAGCCTTTTCACTATAGGCCCCAAAGCACTCCAAATATCCACTTGCATATTCTACAAAAGGAGTGTTTCAAAGCTGCTCAATCAAAAGTCAGGTTCAAACCTGTGAGATGAATTCACCCATTACAAAGAAGTTTGTCAGAATTCTTCTGTCTCATTTTCATATGAAGATATTTCCTTTTGAACCATAGGTCTCAAAGCGCTCCAAATTTCCAATTGCTGATACTACAAATAGAGTGTTTCAAAACTGCTCAATAAAAAGAAAGGTTAAACTCTGTGAGATGAATGCACACATCAAAGAGAAGTTTGTCAGAATGCTTCTGTCTAGTTTTTAAGTGAAGATGTTTCCTTTTCCACCATAGGCCTCAAAGCGCTCCCAATGTCAACCTGCAGATACTATAAAAAGAGTTTTTCCAAATTGCTCAATGAAAAGTAAGGTTCAACTCTTTGAGACGAATGCACACATCACAATCAAATTCGTCAGAATGCTTCTGTCTAGTTTTAAGTGAAGATATTTCCTTTACCACTGTAGTCCTCAAAATGCTCCCAATGTCCACTTGCAAATACTACAAAAGGAGTGTTTCACAGCTGCTCAATGAAAAGAAAAGTTCAACTCTGTAAGATGAATGCACACATCGCAAAGAAATTTTTCAGAAGGCTTCTGTCTATGTTTTATGTGTAGATATTTCCTTTTCTGCCATAATCCTCAAAGCGCTCCAAATGTCCACTTGCAGATTCTACAAAAAGAGTGTTTCAAAACTGCTCAATGAAAAGTAAGGTTCAACTCTGTGAGATAAATGCACACATCACAAAGAAGTTTTTCAGATTGCTTCTGTCTAGTTTTTATGTGAAGATATTTCCTTTTCCAGCATTGGCCTCAAGCTCTCCAATTATCCACTTGCAGATTCTATAAAAAGAGTTTTTCAAAACTGCTCAATCGTAACTAAGCTTTAACTCTGTGAGATGAATGCACAAATCACAAGCAAATTTGTCAGAATGCTTCTGAATAGTTCTTAAATGAAGATATTTCATTTTCCACCATAGGCCTCAAAGCGCTCCAAATGTCCACTTTCAGATACTACAAAAAGAGTTTTTCCAAACCGCTCAATGAAAAGTAAGGTTCAACTCTATGAGATGAATGCACACATCACAAAGAAGTTTGTCAGAATACTTCTGTCTCATTTTTATGTGAAGATATTTCCTTTACGACCGTAGTCCTCAAAGTAATCCAAATGTCCACTTGCAAATATTACAAAAAGAGTGTTTCAAAGCTGCACAGTCAAAAGAAAAGTTCAAGTCTGTAAGATGAATGCTTAAATAACAAAGAAGTTTTTCAGAAGGCTTCCGTGTAGTACTTATGCGAAGATATTTCCTTTTCCACCTTAGGCCTCAAAGCGCTCCAATTTTCCAATTGCAGATTCTACAAAAAGAGTGTTTCAAAACTGCTTAGTGAAAAGCAAGGTTCAACTCTGTGAGATGAATGCACACATCACAAAATGTTTGTCGGAATGTTTCTGTATAGTTTTTAAGTGAAGATATTCAGTTTTCCACAATAGGCCTCATAGCGCTCCTAATGTCCCCTTGCAGATTCTACCAAAACAGTGTTTCAAAGCTGCTCAATCAAAACAAATTTTCAACTCTGTGAGATGAATGTGCACATCACAAAGAAGTTTCTCAGAATGCTTCTATTAATTATGTAAAGATATTTCATTTTCCAACATAGGCTTCAAAGCCCTCCAGATGTCCACCTGCAGGTTCTACAAAAAGATTGTTTCAAAATTGCTCAATTGCAAGTAAGTTTCAACTCTGTGAGATGAAAGCACACATCACAAAGAACTTTGTCAGATATCTTCTGTCTAGGTTTTATGTGAAGATATTTCTTTTTCCACCTCAGTCCGCAAAGCGCTCCAAATATCCAATTGCAGATTCCACAAAAAGAGTGTTTCAAAACAGCTCAATCAAAAGAAAAGTTCAATTCTGTCTTCAATTCGTTATGTACCCAGTAGTCATTCAGGAGGATGTTGTTGAATTTCCATGTAGTTGAGCGTTGTTGAATGAGTTTCTTAATCCTGAGTTCTAGCTTGATTGCATTGTGGTCTGAGAGACAGTTTGTTATAAATTCTGTTCTTTTATATTTGCAGAGGAGAGCTTTATTTCCAACTATGTGGTCAGTTTTGGAATAGGTGTGGTGTGGTGCTGAAAAAAAATGTATATTCTGTTGATTTGAGGTGGAGAGTTCTGTTGATGTCTATTAGGTTCACTTGGTGCAGAGTTGAGTACAATTCCTGGGTATCATTGTTAACTTTCTGTGTCGTTGATCTGTCTAATGTTGACAGTGGGGTGTTAAAGTCTCCCATTATTATTGTGTGGGAGTCTAAGTCTCTTTGTAGGTCACTTAGGACTTACTTTATGAATCTGGGTGCTCTGTATTGGGGGCATATATATTTAGGAGAGTTAGCTCTTCTTGTTGAATTGATCGATAGAAATCCTAAGCATTACCATTCAGGACATAGGCATGGGCAAGGACTTCATGTCTAAAACACCAAAATCAATGGCAACAAAAGCCAAAGTTGACAAATGGGATCTAATTAAACTAAAGAACTTCTGCACAGCAAAAGAAATTACAATCGGAGTGAACAGGCAACCTAAAAATAGGAGAAAATTTTTGCAACCTACTCATCTGACAAAGGGCTAATATCAAGAATCTACAATGAACACCAACAAATTTACAAGAAAAAAAACAAACAACCCCATCAAAAAGTGGATGAAGGATATGAACCGACTCTTCTCAAAAGAAGACATTTATGCAGCCAAAAGACATGTGAAAAAATGTTCATCATCACTGGCCATCAGAGAAATGTAAATCAAAACCATAATGAAATACCATCTCACACCAGTTAGAATGGCAATCATTAAAAAGTCAGGAAACAACAGGTGCTGGAGAGGATGTGGAGAAGTAGGAACACTTTTACACTGTTGGTGGGACTCCAAACTAGTTCAACCATTCTGGAAGTCAGTGTGGCGAATCCTCAGGGATCTCGAACTAGAAATAGCATTTGACCCAGCCATCCCATTACTGGGTATATACCCAAAGGATTATGAATCATGCTGCTATAAAGACACATGCACACATATGTTTATTGCGGCACTATTCACAATAGCAAAGACTTGAATCCAACACAAATGTCCAACAATGATTGAGTGGATTAAGAAAATGTGGCATATATACACCATGGAATACTATGCAGCAATAAAAAAGGATGAGTCCATGTCCTTTGTAGGGACATGGATTAAACTGGAAATCATCATTCTCAGTAAACTATTGCAAGGACAAAAAACCAAACACTGCATGTTTTCACTCATAGATGGGAATTGAACAATGAGAACACATGGACACAGGAAGGGGAACATCACACTCTGGGGACTGTTGTGGGGTTTGGGGAGGGGGGAGTGATAACATTAGGAGATATACCTAATGCTAAATGACGAGTTAATGGGTGCAGCGCACCAGCATGGCACATGTATACATATGTAACTAGGCTGCACTTTGTGCACATGTACCCTAAAACTTAAAGTATAATAATAATAATAAAAGAAAGTTTCAATTCTGTGAGATGAATGCACACATCACAAGGAAGTTTCTCAGACTGCTTCTGTCTAGCTCTTAAGTGAAGATATTTCCTTGTCCACCATAGGCCTCAAAGCGCTCCAAATGTTCTCTTGTAGATTCTACAAAGAGTGTTTCAAAATTGATCAATCAAAAGAAAGTTCCATCACTGTCAGTTGAATGCACAAATCCCAAAGAAGTTTGTCAGCAAAATTCTGTCTAGTTGATATGTTAATATGGTTCCTTTTACACCATAGCCCACAAAGTGCTCCAAATGTCCACTTGCAGATTCTAAAAAAAAAGTGTTTCAAAACTGCTCAATCAAAAGTAAGTTTCAACTCTGTGAGATGAATTCACACATCCAAAAGAAGTTTGTCAGAATGACTCTGTCTAGTTTTTATATGAATATACTTCCTTTTCCACACTAGGCCTCAAAGTGCTCGAAATGTCACTAGCAGATTCTACAAAAAGAGTGTTTCAAAACTGCTCAATGAAAAGAAAGGTTCAAATCTGTGAGATGAATGCACACATAACAAAGAAGTTTCTCATAATGTTTCAGTATAGTTTTTATGTGAAGATAATTCCTTTTCCACCATAGGCTTCAAAATGCTCCAAATGTCCACATGCAGATTGTACAGAGTGTTTCAAAGCTGTTCAATCAAATGAAAGGTTCAACCCTGTGAGATGAAAGCACACACAACAAAGAAATTTGTCAGAATGCTTCTGTATACTTTTTGGGAAGATATTTCCTTTTCCAAGATAGGCCTCAAACACTTCAAATGTCCACTTGCAGATAGTACAAAAAGGGTGTTTCAAAACTGTTCAATCAAAAGTAAGGTTCAACTCTGGGAGATGAATGCATATATCACAAAGAATTTTGTCAGAATGCTTCTGTCTAGTTTTTATGTGAAGATATTTTTTTTCACCATATGCCTCAAAACGCTCCAAATGTCCACTTGCAGAATCTACTGAAAGAGTGTTTCCAAAATGCTCAATAAAAAGGAAGGTTCAACTCTGTGAGGAGAACGTACACATCACAAATAAGTTTCTCAGAATGCTTCTGTCTAGGTTTTCTGTGAAGATATTTCCTTTTCCACCATAGGACAAAAAGCGCCCCAAATGTCCACTTGTGGATTCTGGAAAAAGGGTGTTTCCAAACTACTGAAACAAAAGAAAGTTTCAACTCTGTGAGATGAATGCGCACATCACCAAGAGTTTTCACAGACTAATTCTGTCTAGTATTTATGTAAAGATATCTCCTTTTCCACCATAGGCCATAAAGCACTCCAACTGTCCACTTGGAGCTAGTTCAAAAAGGGTGTTTCAAAACTGCTCAATAAAAAGTAAGGTTGAACTCTGTGAGATGAATGAACATATCAAAAAAGAAGTTTGTCAGAATGCTTCTGTCTAGTTTTTATGTGAAGATATTTCCTTTTCCAACATAGGACTCAAAGCGCTCCAAATGTCTACTTGCAGATTCTGGAAAAAGAGTATTTCCAAACTGCTCAACCAAAAGAAAGGTTCAACTCTGAGAGATGAATGCACACAACACGAAGAGTTTTCTCAAACTGATTCTGTCTAGTTTTTATGTTAAGATATCTCCTTTTCCACCATAGGCCAAAAAGCACTCCAAATGTCCACTTACACCTAATTCAAAGAGGGTGTTTCAAAACTGCTCAATCAAAAGTAAGGTTGAACTCTGTGAGATGAATGCACATATCACAAATAAGTTTGTCAGAATGCTTCTGTCTAGTTTTTATGTGAAGATATTTCCTTTTCTACCATGGGCTTCAAAGCGCTACAAATGTCCACTTGCAGATTCTACAAAAACAGTGTTTCCAAACGGCTCAGTCAAAAAAAAGCTTCAACTCGGTGAGCTGAATGCAACCATTACAATGAAGTTTCTCAGAATTCCTCTGTCTCATTTTTATATGAAAATATTTCCTTTTCCGCTATATTCTTCAAAGTGTTCCTAATGTCCAATTGCAGATTTTACAAAAAGATTGTGTTAAAACTGCTGAATCAAAAGAAATGTTCAATTCTGTGAGATGAATGCACACATCACCAATAATTTTCTCAGAAAGATTCTGTCTAGTTTATATGTGAAGATATTTCCTTTTCCACCATAGGCCTCAAAGCTCTCCAAAAGTACACTTGCAGATTCTACAAAACGAGTGTTTCAAAACTGCTCAATGAAAAGAAAGGTTCATCTCTGTGAGATGAATGTACACATTACAAAGAAGTTTGTCAGAATGTTTCTGTATAGCTTTTATGTGAAGATATTTCCTTTTCCACCTTAGGATTCAAAGCGCTCCAAACGTCCAATTGCAGATTCTACAAAAAGAGTGTTTTAAAGCTGCTAAACCAAAAGAAAAGTTCCATTCTGTGAGATGGATGCACATATCAAAGAACTTTCTCAGATTGCTTTTGTCTAGTTATTATGTGAAGATATTTCATTTTCTACCACAGACCTCAAAGTGCTCCAACTGTCCGCTTGGAGATTATACAAAAAGCCTGTTTCAAATCTGCTCAATCGAAAGCAAGGTTCAACTCTGTGTGATGGATGCACACTTCTGAAAGAAGTTTGTCAGAATGCTTTTGTACAGTTTTTATGTGAAGATATTTCCTTTCCACCATTGGCCTGAAAGTGCCCCAAATGTCCGCTTGCAGATTGTACAAAAAGGGTGTTTCAAAATTTCTGAATCAAAGGAAAGATTCAACACTGTGAGATGAATGCATGCATTACAAAGAAGTTTCTCAGAATGCTTCTGTCTAGTTCTTAAATTAATATATTTCCTTTTCCACGATAGGCCTCCAAGCACTCCAAATGTTCACTTGCAGATTCTGCAAAAAGTGAGTTTTGAAATTACTCAATCAAAAGAAATGTTCAACTCTGTGAGATGAATGCACACATCACAAAGACGTTTGTCAGAATGCTTCTGTCTAGTTTTTCTTTGAAGATATTTCCTTTTGCACCATAGGCCTAAAAGCACTCCAAATGTGCACTTGCAGATAATACAAAAATGGTGTTTCAAAAATGCTCAATCAAAAGAAAGTTTCAACTAGGAGAGATGAAAGCACACATCACAAATAAATTTGTCAGAATGCTTCTGTCTAGTTTTTATTTGAATATATTTCCTCTTACACCATAGACCTGAAAGTAATTGAAATGTACATATTCAGAGAGTACAAAAGGGTGTTTCAAAACAGCTCAATCAAAAGTAAGGTCCAACTCTGTGAGACGAATGCACATATCACAAAGAGGTTTGTCAGAATACTTCTGCCTAGTTTTTATGTGAAGATATTTCCTTTTCCACCACAGGCCTCAAATAACTCCAAATGTCCACGTGCAAATTCTACAAAAAGAGTGTTTCCAAACTGCTCCATCAATAGAAAGGTTCAAATCAGTGAGATAAATGCACACATTGGAAAGGAGTTTGTAAGAATGCTTCTGTCTAGTTTTTATGTGAAGCTATTTCCTTTTCCACCATTGGCCTCAAAACGTTCCAAATGTCCACTTGCTGATTCTACAAAAAGAGTGTTTCCAAACTTCTCAATCAAAAGAAAGCCTCAATTATGTGAGATGAAAGTGAACATCAGAAAGAAGTTTCTCAGAATGCTTCTGTCTCGCTGTTATGTGAAGATATTTCCTTTTCCACCACAGGTCTCAAAGCGCTCCAAATGTCCAAATACAGATTCTACAAAAAGAGTGTTTCAAAAGTGCTCAAATGAAAGAAAGTTTCCACTCTGTGAGATGAATACACACATCATAAAGTACTTTGTCAGAATGCTTCTGTCTAGGTTTCATGTGAAGATATTTCCTTATCCAAAATAGGCTGCAAATCTCTCAAAATGTCCACTTTCAGATTCAACAAAAAGAGGGTTTCAAAACTGCTCAATGAAAAGAAAGTTTCAACTCTGTGAGATCAATGCAAAAATCAAGAAGAAGTTTGTCAGAATGCATCTGTCTACTTTTTATGTGACGATATTTCCTTTTCCATCATAGGACTCAAAACGCTCCAAATGTCCACTTGCAGATTCTACAAAATGAGTATTTCAAAGCTGCTCAATCAAAAGAAAAGTTCAGTTCCGTGAGATGAATGCAAACATCACAAAGTTGTTTCTCAGAATGCTTCTGTCTAGTTCTTAAGTGAAGATATTTTCTTTTCCACCATTGGCCTCAAAGCGCTCCAAATGTCCCCTTGCAGATTCTACAAAAAGAGAGTGTGAAAACTACTCAATCAAAACAGAGATTCAAATCTGTGTGTTGAATGCACACATCACAAAGAAATTAGTCAGATTGCTTCCGTCTAGTTTGTATGTGAAGATATTTTGTTTTCCACCATATTCCTCAAAGCAATCAAATTGTCCAGTAGCATATACTACAGAAAGGGTGTTTCAAAAGTGCTCAATCAAAAATAAGGTTCAACTCTGTTAGATGAATGAACATATCACAAAGAAATTCTTCAGAATACTCCTATCTAGTTTTTATGTGAAGATAGTTCCTCTTCTAAATGTACCCTTGCAGATTCTACAAAAAGAGTGTTTCAAAATTGCTCAATCAAAAGAAAGTTTCAACTCTGTAAGGTGAATGCAGACATCACAAAGAAGTTTCTCAGAAACCTTCTGTCTAGTTTTTCTGTGAAGGTATTTCCTTTCCCACCATAGGCCTCAAAGCACTCAAAATGTCCACTTGCAGATTCTTCAAAAAGAGTGTTTCAAAACTGCTGAATAAAAAGAAACATTCGTCTCTGTGAGATGAATGCACGCATCACAAAGTATATTCTCAGAATGGTTCTGTCCACTTTTTTTGTGAAGATACTTCCTTTTCCAACACAGGCCTCAAAGCGCTCCAAATGGCCACTTGCAGATTCTAAGAAAAGAGTATTTCAAAACTGCTGAGTGAAAATAAAGGTTCAACTCTGTGAGATAAATGCACACATCACAAAGGAGTTTGTCGTAATGTTTCTGTCTAGTATTTATTTGAAGATATTTCCCTTTCCTCCATAGACCTAAAAGCACTCCAAATGTCCACTTGCAGATTGTACAAAAAAGGGGTTTCAAAACTGCCTAATCAAAAGTAAGGTTCAACTCTTTGAAATGAATGCACATATCACAAAGAAGTTTATCAAAATCTTTCTGTCCAGTTTTTTTGTGAAGATATTTCCTTTTCAACATAGGCCTCAAAGCACTCAAAAGGTACACTTACAGATTCTACAAAAAGAGTGTTTCCAAACTGCTCAATTGAAAGTAAGGTTCAACTCTCTGAGAAGAATGCACACTTCACACATAAGTCTGTCAGAATGTTTCTGTATTGTTTTTATGTGAAGATATTTCCTTTTCCACCGTAGGCCTCAAAGCGTTCCAAATGTCCACTTGCCGATTCTACAAAAAGAGTGTTTCAAAGCTGCTCAATCAAAAAAATATTTCAAATCTGTGAGATGAATGCACACATCACAAAGAAGTTTTGCAGAATGTTTCTGTATTGTTTTTATGTGAAGATGTTTCCTTTTCCACCAAAGACCTCAAAGTGCTCCAAATGTCCAGTTGCCGATTCTACAAAAAGAATGCTTCCAAACTGCTCAATAAAAAGAAACGTTCAACTCTGTGGGATGAATGCGCACAATACAAAGGAGTTTCTCAGAATGCTTCTCTCTCACTTTTATGTGAAGATATTTCTTTTTCCACCATAGGTCTCAAAGCGCTACAAGTGTACACTTGCAGATTCTACAAAAAGAGTGTTTCAAAACTGCTCAATCGAAAGTACTTTTCAACTCTCTTTGATGAATACACACATCATAAAGTAATTTGTCAGAATGCTTCTGTCCAGTTTTTAGGTGAAGATATTTCCTTATTCACAAGAGACTGCCAAGCTCTCATTATGTCCACTTGCAGATTCTACAAAAAAAGAGTGTTTCAAAGATGCTCAATGAAAAGAAATGTTAAACTCTCTGAGATGAATGCACACATCACAAAGAAGTTCGTCAGAATGCATCTGTCCAGTTTTTATGTGAAGATATTTCCTTTTCCATCATAGGCCTCAAAACGCTCCAAATGTCCACTTCCAGAATCTACAAAAAGAGTCTTTCAAAGCTTCTCAATCAAAAGAAAGTTTCAACTCTGTGAGATGAAAGCACACATCACAAAGAAGTTTCTCCGAATGCTTCTGTCTAGTTTTTATGTGTAGATGTTTCCTTTTCCATCACAGGCCTCAAAGTGCTCCAAATGTCCACTTTCAGATTCTACAAAAAGAGTGTTTCGAAACTGCTCAATCAAAGGAAATGTCCTACACTGTGAGATGAATGCAGACATCACAAAATGTTTGTCAGAATGCTTCTGTCTGGTTTTTGTATGAAGATATCTCCCTTTCCAGCATAGGCCTCAAAGCGCTCCAAATGTCCACTTGTAGATTCTACAGAAAGAGTTTTTCAAAACCGCTCAATGAAAAGCGAGGTTCAGCTCTCTGAGATGAATATACACATGACAAAGAAGTTTTTCAGAATGCTTCTGTCTAGTTTTTATGAGAAGATATTTGCTTTTCCACTATAGGCCACAAAGCGCTCCAAATGTACACTTGAAGATTCTACAAAAAGAGTGATTCAAAGCTGCTCAATCAAAAGAAATGTTAAACTCTGTGAGATGAATACACCCATCACAAAGAATTTTCTCGGAATGCTTCTTCCTATTTATTATATGAAGATATTTCCTTTTCCACCGTAGGCCTCAAGGCGCTCCAAATGTCTAATTGCAGATTTTATAAAAAGAGTGTTTCAAAACTGCTCAATGAAAAGAAAGGTTCAACTCTGTGAGATGAAAGCACACATCACAAAGAAGTTTGTCAGAATCCTTCTGTCTAGTTTTTACGTGAAGATTTTTCCTTTTCCACCTTAGGCTCCAAAGCTCTGCAAATGTCCACATGCAGATTCTAAAAAAAGAGTGTTTCTAGACTGCTCAATCAACAGAAAGGTTCGACTCTATGAGGTGAATGCACACGTCACAATGAAGTGTTTCAGAATGCTTCCGTCTAGTTTTTATATGAAGATATTTCCCTTTCCACCATAGGCCTCAAAGCACTTCAAATGTCCACTTGCAGATTCTACAAAAAGAGTGTTTCAAAGCTGCTCAATCAACAGAAATGTTCAGCTCTGTGAGATGAATGCACTCATCACAAAAAAGTTTGTCAGAATGCTTCTGTCTAGTATTTATGTAAATATATTTCCTTTTCCAACACAGGTATTGAAGCACTACAAATGTCCACTTGTAGATCGTACAAAAAGAGGGTTTCAAAACTGCTCAATGAAAACTAAGATTCAACTCTGTGAGTTGAATGAACACATCAGAAAGGAGTTTGTCATAATGCTTCTGTCTAGTTTTTATGTGAAGATATTTCCTTTTCCACAATAGGCCTCAAAGCCCTCCAAATGACCACTTGCAGATTCAACAAATAGAGTGTTTCAAAACAGCTCAATGAAAAGTAAGGTTCAACTCTGTGAGATGAATGCACACATCACAAAGAAGTGTGTCAGAATGCTTCTGTCTAGTTATTATTTGAAGATACTTCCTTTTCCACCATGGGCCTTAATGCGCTCCAAATGTCCACTTTCAGATTCTACAAAAATAGTGTTTCAAATGTGCTCAATCAAAAGAAAGGTTCAACTCCGTGAGATGAATGCACACATCACAAAGAACTTTGTCAGAATGCTTCTGGGTGGTTTTTAGGTGAAGATATTTCCTTTTACACCATAGGCTTCAAAGCGTTCCAAATGTCTGCTTGCAGATTCTACAAAAAGAGTGTTTCAAAATGCTCTATCAAAAGAAAGGTTCAACTCGGTGCAATGAATGCACACATCCCAAAGAAGTTTGTCAAAATGCTTCTGTCTATTTTTTGTGTGAAGGTATTTTCTTTTCCAACATAGGCCTCAAAGAGCACCAAAAGTCCACTTGTAGGCTTTCAAAACTGCTCAATGAAATGTAAGGTTCAACTCTGAGAGATGAATACATGCATCACAAAGAAGTGTGTCAGAATGCTTCTGTCTAGTTATTATGTGAAGATAGTTCCTTTTCCACTATAGGCCTAAATGTGCACCAAATGGTCACTTGCAGATTCTACAAAAAGAGTGTTTCAAAGCTGCTTAATAAAAAGAAAGGTTCAACTCTGTGAGGCGAATGCACACATCATGAAGAAGTTAATCAGAATGCTTCTGGCTGGTTTTTATGTGAAGATATTTCCTATCCCTCCATAGGCCTCAAAGCGCTCCAACTGTCCACTTGCAGATTCTACAAAAAGAGTGTTTCAAAGCTGCTCAATCAAAAGAAAGGTTCAACTACGTGAGATGAGTGGACCCATCACGAGGAAGTTTCCCAGAATGCTTTTGTCTAGTTATTATATGAAGATATTTTGTTATACACCACAGGCCTCAAGACGCTCCAAATGTCTACCTGCAGATTCCATAAAAAGAGTGTTTCAAAACTGTTCAATGACAACTGATGTTCAACTATGTGAGATGAATGCACACATCACAAAGAAGTTTGTGAGAATGCTTTTGTCTAGTTTTAATGTGAAGATATGTCCTTTTCCAATACAGGCCTCAAAGAGCTCCAAATGTCCACTTGCAGATTCTACAAAAAGAGGGTTTCAAAACTGCCCAATGAATAGTAAGGTTCAATTCTGTGAGATGAATGCACACATCACAAAGAAGATTGTCAGAACGCTTCTGTCTAGTTTTTATATGAAGATATTTCCTTTTCCACCATAGGACTCAAAGCGCTCCAAATGTCCCCTTGCTGATTCTACAAAAAGAGTGTTTCCAAACTGCTCAATCAAAAGGAAGCTTCAACTCTGTGAGTTGAATGCACACATCACAGAATAGTTTCTCAGGATGCTTCTGTCCAGTTTTTATGTGAATATACTACCTTTTACACCATAAGCTTAAGGTGCTCCAAATGTCCTCTTGCAGACTCTACAAAAAGTGTGTTTCAAAACTGTTCAAACAAAAAAAATGTTCAACTCTGGGAGATGAATGCACACATCAAAATAATTTTCTCAGAATTATTCTGTGCAGTTTTTAGGTGCAGGTATTTACTTTTCCACCATTGGCCTCAAAGCGCTCCATATGTCCCCTTGCAGATGCTACAAAAACAGTGTTTCAGAACTGCTCAATGAAAAGAATGTTTCAACTCCATGAGATGAATGCATACATCACAAGGAAGTTTGTCAGAATTTTTCTGTATACTTTTTATGTGAAAATATTTACTTTTCCACCATAGGCCTCATAGCGCTTCAAATGTGCACTTGCAGATTCTACAAAAAGAGTTTTTCAAACCTGCTCATTCAAAATAACGTTTAAAATCTATGAGATGAATGCACACATCACATGGAAGTTTCTCAGAATGCTTGTGTCTAGTTATTATGTGAAGATATTTCATTTTCCACCATAGGCCTCAAAGCGCTCCTGATTTCCACTTGCAGACTCTACAAAAGAGTGTTTCCAACCTACACAATCAAAAGAAAGGTCAAATCTGTGAGAGGAATGCACACATCACAAAATGTTTCCCAGAATGCTTCTGTCTAGTTCTTGATTGAAGATATTTCCTCTTCCACCATAGGCCTCCAGACGCTCCAAATACCCACTTGCAGATCCTACAAAAAGAGTGTTTAAAACTGCTCAAAGGAGAGTTTCAACTATGTGAGATGAATGCACCCATCACAAAGAAGTTTCTCAGATTGCTTCTGTCTAGGTTTATACGAACATATTTCCTTTTCCACCATAGGCCTCAAAGCACTCAAAATGTCCACTTGCAGACAGTACAAAAAGGGTGATTCAAAACTGCTCAATCAAAAGTAAGGTTCAACTCTGTGAGACAAATGCACATATCACAAAGAAGTTTGTCTGAATGCTTCTGTCTAGTTTTTATGTGAAGATATTTCCTTTTCCACCGTAGGCCCCAAAGCGCTTGGAATATCCACTTCCAGATTCTACAAAAAGAGAGTTTCCAAACTACTCAAGCAAAAGAAAGTTCAAATCTGTGAAATGAATGCACACATCACAAAGACGTTTCTCAGAATGCTTCTGTCTAGTTATTATGTGAAGATATTTCTTTTCCCACCATAGGCCTCAAACGCTCCAGATGTCCACTTGCAGATTCTACAAAAAGAGGGTTTCAAAAGTGCTCATTCATAAGTAAGGTTCAACTCTGTAAGATGAATGCTCACAACACAAAGAAGTTTCTCAGAATGCTTCTGTTTACTTCTTAAGTGAAGATGTTTCCATTTCCACCATAGGCCTCAAAGCACTCCAAATGTCCACTTCCAGATTCTAGAAAAAGAGTATTTCAAAACTGTTCAATCAAAAGAAAGTTTCAACTCTGTGAGATAAATGCACACATCACAAAGTAGTTTCTCCGAATGCTTCTGTCTAATTTTTGTGTGAAGATATTTCCTTTTCCACCATAGGCCTCAAAGCACTCCAAATGTCCACTTGCAGATTCTACAAAAACAGTGTTTCAAAACAGCTCAATGAAAAGAAGGGTAAAACTCTCTGAGATAAACGCACACATCATAAAGAATTTTCTCAGAATGATTCTGTCTAGTTTTTATGTGAAGATATTTCGTTTTCCACCATAGGCCTCAAAGCGCTACAATTGTCCACTTGCAGATTTTACAAAAAGAGTGTTTCAAAATTGCTCAATCAAAACTAAGCTTCAATTCCATGAGACGAATCCACCCATCAAAACGAAGTTTGTCCGAATGTTTCCGTATAGTTTTTATGTGAAGATATTTCCTTTTCCGCCATAGGCCTCAAAGCGCTCCAAATGTTCGCTTGCAGATTCTACAAAAAGAATGTTTCAAAGTTGCTCAATCAAAAGAAAATTTCAACTCCGTGAGATGAATGCACACATCACAAAGAAGTTGCTCGGTATGCTTCTTTCTAGATTTTATGGGTAGATATTTCCTTTTGCACCATAGGCCTCAAAGCATTCAAAATGTCCTATTGCAGATAGTACAAAAAGCGTGTTTCAAAGCTGCTCGATGCACAGAAAGCTTCAACTTTGTGAGATGAATGCACGCATCACAAAGGAGTTTGTCAGAATTTTTCTGTTTAGTTTTTATGTGAAGATATTCACTTTTCCACCATAGGACTCAAAGTACTCCAAAAGTCCACTTGCAGATAGTACATAATGGGTGTTTCAAAACTGGACAGAAACATTCTGACAAACTTCTTTGTGATATGTGCCTTCATCTCACAGAGTTGAACATTTCTTTTGATTGAGCAGTTTTAAAACACGTCTTTGGAGAATCTACAAGTGTACATTTGGAGCACCTTGAGGCCTGTGGTGGAAAAGGAAATATCTTCACATACAAACTTGACAGAAGCATTCTGACAAACTATCTTGTGATGTGTGCGTTCATCTCACAGCGTTGTACCTCACTATTGATTGAGCAGTTTTGAAACACTCTTTTTGTAGAATATGCATGTGGACATTTGGAGCGCTTTCAGACCTACGGTGGAAAAGGCAATAACTTCACATAAAAATTACACGGAAGCATTCTTAGAAACTTCTTTCTGATGTGTGTATTCATCTCACAGAGTTGAACCTTTCTTGGATTGAGGAGTTTGAAACACTCTTTTTGTAGAATATGCAAGTGGACATTTGGAGCGCTTTGAGGCCTATGTTGGAAAACGAAATACCCTCACATAATAAGTAGACAGAAGTATTCTGAGAAACTTCTTCGTGATGTGTGCATTCATCTCAGAGATTTGAAATTTTCTTTTCATTGAGCAGTTTTGAAACATCCTTTTTGTACTATCTGCAAGTGGACATTTGTAGGGCTTTGAGGCCTATGGTGGAAAAGGATATATCTTCACATAAAATCTTGACAGAAGCATTCTCACAGACTTCTTTGTGATATGTGGATTCAACTCACAGGGTTGAACTTACTTTTGCTTGTGCAGTTTTGAAACACCCTTTTTGTACTATCTGCAAGAGGATATTTGAGTGCTTTGACATCTATAGAGGAAAAGGAAATATCTTCAAAGGAAAACAAGACAGAGGTATTCTGACAAATTACTATGTGATGTGTGCATTCATCTCACAGAATTGAACCTTTCTTTTGATTGAGGAGTTTCAAAACTCTCTTTTTGTAGAATCTGACGGTGGACATTTAGAGTGCTTTGAGGACTATAGAGGAAAAGAAAACATCTTCACTTAAGAACTAGACAGAAGCATTATGATAACCTTCTTTGTGATGTGTGTATTCATCACACAGATTTGAACCTTTCTTTTGCTTGAGCAGTTTTAAAACACACTTTTTGTAGTATCTGCAACTGTTCATTTGGAGTGCTTTGGGGCCAACGGTGGAGAAGGAAATATCTTCACATAAAAACTATACAGAATCATTCAGAGAAATTTATTTGTGATGTGTGCATTCGTCTGACACACTTGAAACTTTGTTTTGATTGAGCAGGTTTGAAACACTCTTTTTGTATAATCTGCAGGTGGACATTTGGAGTGCTTTGAGGCCTATGGTGGAAAAGGAAATATCTTCACATAAAAACTAGACACAAGCATTCTGACAAATTTCCTTGTGATGTAAGCATTCATCTCATAGAGTTGAACCTTTCCTTTGATTCAGTAGTTGGAAAACTCACTTTTTGTAGAATCTGCAAGTGGTTATTTGGAGCGATTTGGCACCTATGGTGGAAAAGAAAATATCTTCCCTTAAGAACTAGACAGCAGCATTCTGAGAAACTTATTTGTAAAGTGTGCATTCATCTCACAAACTTGAACATTTCTTTTAATTGAGCAGGTTTGAAACACACTTTTTGAAGAATCTGCAAGTGGACATTTGGAGCCCTATGTGGCCTATTGTGGAAAAGGAAATATCTTCACATAAAAACTAGACAGAATCATTCTCATAAACTTCTTTGTGATGTGTGCATTCATCTCACAGAGTTTAAACTTACTTTCTATTGATCAGATTTGAAGCACACTTTTTGTAGAATCTGCAAGTGGACATTTGAAATGCTTGGAGGTCAATGGTGGAAAACAAAATATCTTCACAAAAAAACTAGACAGAAGCATTCTGAGAAACTTCTTTGTGATGTGTGCACTCATCTCAGAGTTGAAATTTTCTTTTGATTGAGCAGCTTTGAAAGACTCTTTTTGTAGAATCTGCGAGTGGACATTTGGAGCAGTTTGACATCTATGGTGGAAAAGTAAATATCTTCACATAAGATCCGGACAGAAGCATTCTGACAACTTCTTTGTGATGTGTGCATTCATCTCCCAGAGTTGAACCTTACTTTTCATTGAGCAGTTTTGTAACACTTTTTATGTAGAATTTGCAAATGGCATTTGGAGTGCTTTGAGGCCTATTGTGTAAATGGAAATATCTTCACATAAAAACTAGACAGCAGAAATTCTGACAAACTTCTTGGTGAAGTGTGTATTCTTCTCACAAAGTTGAAACTTTCTTTTGATTGAGCAGCTTTTAAACACTATTTTTGTAGAATCTGCAAGTGTACATTTCGAGTGCTTTGAGGCCAATGGTGGAAAAGGAAATAACTTCCCATAAAAACTAGACAGAAGCATTCTCACAAACTACTTTGTGATGTGTGCATTCATCTCCCAGAGTAGAACCTTAGTTTTCAATAAGCCGTTTTGAAAAACTCTTTTTATAGCGTCTGCAAGTGGACATTTGGGGCGCTTTGAGGCCTATGGTGGAAAAGGAAATATCTTCAATTAAAAACTAGACAGAAGGATTCTCACAAACTTCTCTGTAACGTGTGCATTAATCTCACAGAGTTGAACCTTTCTTTTGACTGAGCAGCTTTGAAACACGCTTTTTGTAGAATCTGCGAGAGGACATTTGGAGCGCTTTAAAGCCTATTGTGGAAAAGGGAATATCTTCATATATAAACTAGTCAGAAGAATTCTGACAAACATCTTCATGATTTGTGCATTCATCTCACAGAGTTGAACCTTACTTTTGATTGAGCAGCCTTGAAGCACTCTTTTCGTAGAATCTGCAAGTGGACATTTGGAGCGCTTTGAGGCCTATGATGGAAAAAGAAATATTTTCACATAAAATTAGAGAGAAGTATTCTGACAGACTTCTTTGTGATTTTTGCATTCACCTCACAGAGATGAACCTTACATTTAATTGTGCAGTTTTGAAACACTCTTTTTGTAGTATCCGCAAGTGTACATTTGGAGCACTTTGATGCCAATGGTGGAAAAGGAAATATCTTCACATAAAAACTATACAGAAGCATGCTGACAAACTTCTCTGTGACGTTTTCATTCAGCTCACAGAGTTTGACCTTTCCTTTGCTTGAGCAGCTCTGAAACACCCTTTTTGTAGAATCTGCGAAAGGACATATGGAGGGCTTTGAGGTGTATGGTGGAAAAGCTAATATCTTCACATAAAAACTACAGAGAAGAATTCTGACATACTTCTTTGTGATGTGTGCATTCATCTCACAGAGTTCAACCTTAGTTCTCATTGAGCAGTTTTGAAACACTATTTTTGTAGAATTTGCAAGTTCACATTAGGAGTGCTTTGAGGCCTATAGTGGAAAAGGAAATATCTTCACATTAAAAGTAGACGGAAGATTTCTTACAAAATTCTTTGTGATGTGTGCAATCATCTCACAGAGTTGAACCTTACCTTTGATGGAGCAGTTTTGAAAGACCCTTTTTGTACTACCTGCAATTCAACGTTTGGAGTGATGTGATGCCTATGGTGGAGAAGGAAGTAACTTCTCATAAGAACTACAGGGAAGCATTATGAGAAATTTCTTTTCGATGTGTTCATTCATCTCACGGAGTTGAACCTTACTTTCGATTGAGCAGTTTTTAAACACGCTTTTTATAGAATTTGCAGGGTGATCTTTGGGGCGCTTTGAGGCCTATGGTGGAAAAGGAAATATTTTCACATAAAAACTAGACAGAAGCATTCTGACAAACTTCTTTGAGATGTGTGCATTCATCTCACAGAGTTGAACCTTTATTTTGATTGACTAGCTTTGAAGCACTGTTTTTGTAGAATCTACGTGTGAAGAATTGGAGTGCTTTGAGGCCTACGGTGGAAGAGGAAATATCGTCACATAAAAGCTAGAGAGAATCATTCTGAAAAACTTCTCTGTGACGTGTACATTCATCTCACAGAGTTGAAACATTTTTTTGATACAGCAGTCTGGAAACACTCTTTTGTAGAATCTTCAAGTATACATTTTGAGCGCCTTGAGGTCTATGGTGGATAATGAAATATCTTCATATAATAAATAGACAGAAGCATTCTGAGACACTTCTTTGTGATGTGTGCATTCGTCTCACAGAGTAGAACCTTTCTTTTGATTTGGCAGCTTTGAAACAGTCTTTCTGTAGAATCTGCAAGTGGACATTTGGAGCACTTTGTGGCCTGTGTTGGAAAACGAAATAACTTCGCATAAAAACTAGACAGAAGCATTCTGACAAACTTCTTTGTGTTGTGTACATTCATCTCACAGAGTAGAACCTTAGTTTTCAATGAGCAGTTTTGAAACACTCTTTTTGTAGAATCTGCAAGTGAACATTTGGAGCGCTTTGAGACCTATGGTGGAAAAGGAAATATCTTCACAAAAAAACTATACAGAAGCATTCTGACAAACTTCTTTGTGACTTGTGTATTCATATCACAGAGCTGAACCTTTCTTTTGACTGAGCAGCTTTGAAACACTCTTTTTATAGAATCTGGTAGTAGACATTTGGTGCTCTTTGAGGCCTTTGGTGGAAAAGAAAATATCTTGGCATAAAAACTATACAGAAGCATTCTGTGACACTTCTTTGTGATGTGTGCATTGATCTCACAGATTTGAAGTTTTCTTTTTATTGAGCAGCTTTGAAACACCCTTTTTGTAGAATCTGCGAGTGGACATTTAGAGCACTTTGAAGCCTGTGGTGGAAAAGGAAGTATCTTCACATATAAACTAGATAGAAGAATTCTGACCAACTTGTTTTTGATTTATGCATTCATCTCACAGAGTTGAACCTTACTTGTGATTGAGCAACTTTGAAGCACTCTTTTTGTAGAATCTGTAAGTGGACATTTGGAGCGCTTTGAGGCCTATGGTGGAAAAGGAAACATCTTCACGTAAAATTAGACAGAAGCATTCTGATGAACATCATTGTGACGTGTGCATTCATCTCACAGAGTTTAATCTTTCTTTTGTTTGAGCCGCTCAGAAACACCCTTTTTGTAGAATCTGCGAGTGGACATTTGGAGTGCTTTGAGGCCTATAGTGGAAAAGGAAATATATTCACTTAAAAACTAGACAGAAGAATTCTTACAAACTTCTTTGTGACGTGTGCATTCGCCTCACAGAGTTGAATCTTACTTTTCATTGAGCAGTTTTCCAACACTCTTTTTGTGGAAGCTGAAAGTGGATATTTGTTCCGCTTTGAGGCCTTTGGTGAAAAAGGAAATATCTTCACATAAAAAATAGACAGAAGCATTCTGACAACTTTCCTGGTGATATGTGCATTCAACTCACTGAGTTGAATCTTACTTTTGATTCAGCAGTTTTGGAAGACCCTTTTTGTCCTATCTGCAAGTAAACATTTGGAGTGATTTGATGCCTATGGTGGAAAAGGAAATATCTTCACAAAACAACTACACAGAAGCATTCTGGGAAACTTCTTTGTCATGTACGCATTCATCTCACAGATTTGAACCTTAATTTTAATTAAACTCCAGTAAATTCCAATCCATTAAATTCCATTCAATTCCTCTCCACTCCACTCCTCTCCACGCCATTGCACTCCATTCCACTCCACTCCTGTCCAATCAACTCCATTCCACTCCATCCCACTCCCTTCCACTCCACTCCACTCCACTCCACTCCACTCCATTCCACTTCATTCCTCTACACTCCATTCCTTTCCATTCCATCCCATTCCATTCCACTACATTCCACTCCACTCCACTCTGCTGCGCTCAATTCCATTCCATCCCATCCCTTTCTACTCCATTCCACTACACACCACTCCACTCCACCCCACCCCAGTCCACTTCATTCCATTCCATTCCATTCCACTCCATTCCCTTCCATTTCTTTCTTTTGAGAGGATCTAACCCTGTCACCCATGGTGGAGGGCAGTGACACAATCTCAGTAAACATTTCATTTCACCATTCCATTAAATTGCATTCCACTCCCTTCCATTCCATTCCATTCCACTCCACTCCACTCCAATCCATTCCATTCCATCCCATTCCATTCTACTTCATTCCACTCCAATCCACTCCACTCCACTCTGCTCCACTAAACTACAATCCATTCCATCCCATTTCATTCCACTCCACTCCACTCAACTGAATTCCGTTCCATTCCATGCTATTCCATTCCACTCCATTCCATTCCATTCCATTCCAATCCACTCCAATCCATTCCATTCCATTCCATTCCTTACTTTTGAAAGGATCGCACTCTGTCACACAGGCTGGAGTGCAGTGGCGCAATCTGAGCTCACATTTCATTTCACCATTCAATTACATTCCATTCCACACAACTCCACTCTGCTCCATTCCATCCCCCTCCATTCCATTCCACTCCATTGCTTTCCATTTCTTTCTTTCGAAAGGATCTCACGCTTTCACGCAGGGTGGAGTGCAGTGGCACAATCACAGCTCACATTTCATTTAAGCATTCCTTTCCATTGCATTCCATTCCATCGCATTCTATTCCTTTCCACTCCAATCCACTCCACTCCATTCCATTCCATTTCGCTTCACTCCACTCCATTCAACACCATTCGGTTCCATCCCATCCCATTCCAATCTAATTCACCCTACTCAACTCCACTCCACTGCATTCCATTCAAATCCATCACATTCCATTCCACCTCAATCCAGTCCACTCCACACCACACCACTCCAATCCACTACACTCCAATCCACTGCACTTCAATGCATTCCATTCCATTCCATTCCATTCCACTCCATTCCATTCCATTTCACTCCATTCCATTCCATTCCACTCCATTCCATTCCATTCCTTTCTTTCGACAGGATCTCACTCTATCACCCAGGCTGGAGTACAGTGGTACAATCTCAGCTCACATTTCAATTCACCATTCTATTTCATTGCATTCCATTCCATTCCATTCCACTCCATTCCATTCCATTCCACTGCACCCCACTCCACTCCATTCCACTCCTTTCCATTCCATTCCATTACACTCCACCCAACTCCACTCCACTCCATTACATCCCATTCCATTCCACTCCATTGCACTCCACTCCACTCCACCCCACTCCCCTCCACACCATTCCATTCCATCTCATTCCATTCCACTCCATTCCACTCCAGTCCACTAAACTCAACTTCACACCAATCCATTCCATTCGATTCTATTCCATTCCACTCCATTCCATTCAATTCCTTTCTTTCAACAGGATATCACTCAGTCACCAAGGCTTGAGTGCAGTGGAACAATTTCAGCTCACATTTCATTTCACCATTCTGTTGCATTCCATTGCATTCCATTCCTTTGCATAACATATGACTCGACTCCACTCCACCCCACTAAACTCCACTCAACTACATTCCATTCCAGTCCCTTCCAATCCAGTACAATCCACTCAATCCCATTCCATCCCATTCCATTCAATTCCACTCCACTCCACTCCATTCCATTCCATTCCATTCCCATCTGTCCCATCCCATTCCACTCCATTCCACTCTACTCCAGTCCACGCCATTACACTTCACTCCACTCCACTCCACTCCATTCCATTCCACTCGGCTCCACTACAGTACATTCAACTCCATTAGATTCAATCCCATTCCATTCCACTATATTCCACTCCACCACACTTCAATCCACTCCACTCTGCTCCACTCCATTCCATTCCTTTTACTCCATTCAAGTCCATTCCACTCCACACCTTTCTTTCGACAGGCTCTCACTCTGTCACAGAGTCTGGAGTGCAGTGACACAATCTCAGCTCACATTTCATTTCACCATTCCATTCCATTCCATTCCATTATAATTCATTCCATTGTAACCCACTCCACTCCACTCAACTCCACTCCACTCCACTCCATTCCATTACATCCAATTCCATTCCACTCCATTGCACTCCACCCACTCCCCTCGCCTACACAGTATTCCATTCCATCCCATTCCATTCCACTCCATTCCACTCCACTCCACTCGTATCCATTCGATTACATTACATTCCACTCCATTCCAATACATTCCTTTCTTTCGACAGGATTTCATTTCACCATTCCATTCCATTTCATTATATTTCATTCCAATCCACTCCACTCCATTTCACTCCACTCCTCTACACTTCACTCCATTCCATTCCATTCTGCTCCATTCCTTTCCATTCCTTTCTTTCAAAAGGATCTCACTCTGTCACCGGGCTGGAGTATAGTGGCACAATCTCAGCTCACATTTCATTTCATCATTCCATTCCATTCCATTGCATTTCAAACAATTCCATTCGATTCCACTCCACTCCACTCCATTCTATTACCTTCCATTCCATTCCACTCCATTCCACTCCACTCCACTCCACTACTCTCCACTACACTCGATTGAATTCCATTCAATACCATTCCATTCCACTCCACATCACTACACTCTAATCCACTCCAATCCACTCCATTCCATTCCATTCCACCCCATTCCATTCCATACATTTCTTTCGACAGGATATCACTCTGATCCGGAGTCCGGAGTGCAGTGGCACAATCTCAGCTCTCATTTCATTTCACCATTCCTTTCGATTCCATTCTATTTCATTCCATTCCAAGCTACTCCACTCCATCCACCCAACTCCAATCCACTCCAATATATTCCATTTCATTCCACTCCACTCGAGTCCACTCCACTCCAATCCACTCCATACAATCCCATTCCATTCCACTCCATTCCACTCCAATCGACTCCACCCTACTCCATTACATTCCATTATATCCTTTTCCATTACACTCCATTACACTCCACTGCACTCCCCTCCATTCCACTCCACTTAACTCCATTCCATTCCATTCCATTCCACTCCATTCCATTCCATTCCTTTCTTCTGACAGAATCTCTCTCTGTCTCACCCAGGCTGGCGTGTAGTACAACAATCACAGCTCACATTTCATTTCACCATTCCATTCCTTTACATTCCATTCCATTCCACTCCACCACAATCCATTCCATTCCATTCCACTCCACTACAATCCATTCCATTCCACTCCATTCCATTTTGTTCCAATCCATTCCACTCGTCTCCATTCTACTCCACTCCACTCCATCCAACTCAATCCCTTTCCATTCCACTCCATTCCACTCCACTCCATTCCACTCCACTCCATTCCATTCCATTCAACCCATTCCATTCCACGCCATTCCACTCCATTCCACTAAACTCCACTCCACTCCACTCCACTCGTTTCCACTCCATTCCATTCCAGTCCATTCCATTCCTTTCTTTCGACATGATCTCACTCTTTGTCGCAGGCTGAATTGCAGTGGCACAATCTCAGCTCCCATTTAATTTCACTATTCAATTCCATTGCAATCACATTCTTTCCTTTCCATTGCATTCCATTCCATTCCATACCATTCCACTCAATTCCATTCTATTATACTCCATTCCACTCCACTACTTTATTTTGACGAGATCTCACTCTGTCTCCAAGTTGGAGTGCAGTGGCCCAATCTCAGCTCAAAAGTCCTTTCACCATTCCTTTCCACTCCATTCCATTCCATTCCATTCATTTCAATTCGATTCCATTACACCACCCTCCACTCCACTCCATTCAACTCAACTGAAATCCACCCCATTCTAATCTTTTAAATTCCTGTCCATTCCACTCCACTCCACTCCACAACACTCCATTCCATTCCATCCCATTCCATTCCACTACATTCCACTCCATTCCACTGCATACCACTCCAAACCACCCCTCTCTACTCCATTCCTTTCCATCCCATTCCATTCCACTAAATTCCTCTCCACTCCACCCCTCTCTACTCCATTCCATTCCATCCCATTCCATTCCACTAAATTCCTCTCCACTCCACTTCACTCATCTCCACTCCACTCCACTGCATTCCATTCCATTCAATTCCTTTCTTTTGACAGAATCTGATTCTGTCTCCCAGGCTGAAGTGTAGTGGCACAATCTCAGGTCACATTTCATTTCACCATTCCATTCCATTCCATTCCTTTCCATTCCATTCCATTGCAATCCATTCTATTCCATTCCATTCCAATAAATTGCATTCCATTCCATTCCATTCCATTCCACTCCACTCCACTCCAGCCCAGTCCACTCCATTCCATCCCATTCCATACCACTCCATTCCACTCCAGTCCACTACATTCCACACCACTGCACTCCATTCCATCCATCCTATTCCATTCCATTCAACTCCACTCCACTCCACTCCATTCCATTCCACTCCATCCCATTCCATTCCACTCCCCTCCAATCCATTCCATTCCACTTCATTCCACTCTAATCCACTTCACTAAACTCCACTCCATTCCATTCCATCCCATTTCATTCCACTCCACTCCACTCCACTCCACTGAATTCCGTTTCATTCCATCCCATTCCATTCCATTGCATTCCATTCCATTCAATTCCGTTCCATTCCATTCCAATCCTTTCCATTCCATTCCTTTCTTTTGACAGGATCTCACTCTGTCACACAGGGTGGAGTGCATTGATGCAATCTGAGCTCACATTTCATTTCACCATTCAATTACACTCCATTCCACACAACTCCACTCCACTTCTCTCCACTCCATTCCATCCAACTCCATTCTTTTCCACTCCATTACTTTCCATTCCTTTCTTTCGAAAGGATCTCACTCTTTCACGCAGGGTGGAGAGCAGTGGCACAATCACAGCTCACATTTCATTTAAGCATTCCTTTCCATTCTATTCCATTCGATCGCATTCCCTTCCTTTCCACTCCAATCCAGTCCACTGCAATCCACTCCAATCGATTCCATTGCGTTTCGCTCCACTCCACTCCAATCAACACCATTGCATTCCATCCCATTCTGTTCCACTCTAATCCACCCTAATCCACTCCACTTCACTCCATTCCATTCCCACTCGTCATATTTCTTTCCACCTCATTCCAGTCCACTCCACACCACTCCACTCCAATCCACTACACTCCAATGCAATCCACTTCACTCCATGCAATTCCGTTCCATACCATTCCACTCCATTCCATTCCATTCCATTCCATTCGTTTCTTTCTACAGGATCTCTCTTTCACCCAGGCTGGAGTGCAGTGGCACAATCTCAGCTCACATTTCAATTCACCATTCCATTTCGTTGCATTCCATTCCATTCCACACCATACCATTAGATTCCACTCCACACCACTCCACTCCACTTCATTCCACTCCTTTCCATTCCATTCCATTCCACTCCACTCCACTCAACTCCACTCCACTCCATTTCATCCCATTCCATTTCACGCCATTGCACACCACTCCACTCCACTCCCCTCCACACCATTCCATTCCATCCTATTCCATTCCACTCCATTCCACTCCACTCCACTCCACTTCGTTCCACTCCTTTCCATTCCATTCCATTCCACTCCACTCCACTCAACTCCACTCCACTCCATTTCATCCCATTCCATTCCACTCCATTGCACACCACTCCACTCCACTCCCCTCCACACCATTCCATTCCATCCTATTCCATTCCACTCCATTCCACTCCACTCCACTCCACTTCACTCCACTCCATTCCATTACATTCCATTCCATTCCACTCCATTCCATTCCATTCCTTTCTTTCGATAGGATATCACTCAGTCACCCAGGCTGGAGTGCAGTGGAACAAACTCAGCTCACATTTCATTTCACCATTCTGTTTCATTCCATTGCATTCCATTCTATTCCATATCATTCGACCCCACTCCACTCCACTAAAATACACTCTGCTACATTCCATTCCATTGTATTCTATTCCAGTCCATTCCACTCCACTCCACTCAAGTACAATGCACTTGATCCAATTCCATCCCATTCAATTCCACTCCATTCCTCTCCACTCCACTTCATTCGATTCCACTCAGTCCCATCCCATTCCTCTCCATTCCACTCTATTCCACTCCACTCCACTCCACTTCACTCTACTCCACTCCACTCCAATCCGTTCCATTTCATTCTTCTCCATTCCATTCCATTCCTTTCTTTCGACAGGATCCCAGTCTGTCAACCAAGCTGGAGTGCAGCGGCACAATCTCAGCTCACATTTCATTTCACCATTCCATTCCATTCCATTCCATTCCATTCCATTTCTTTCCACTCCACTCCACTCCACTCCACTAGACTCCATTCCATTCCATTCCACTCCATTCCATTCCATTCCACTCCGTTACAGTCCACTCCACTCCACTCCACTCAACTACAGTCCACTCCATTAGATACAATCCCATTCCTTTCCACTCCATTCCAGACCACTCCACTCTCCTCCTCTCCACTCCACTCTTCTCCACGCCATTCCATTCCATTCAATCCCATTCCATTGCACTCCATTCCACTCCATTCCACTCCACTCCACTACACTCCAGACCACTCCACTCCACTCCATTCCATTCAATCCCACTCCACTTCTTTCTATCACACTCCACTCCACTCTATTCCACTACACTATACTCTACTCCATTCCACTCCGCTCCACTCCACTCCATTCCATTCCACACTATTGCTTTCCATTCCATACCATTCCACTCCATTCCATTCCATACCATTCCACTCCATTCCACTGAATTCCAGTACATTCCATTTCACTCTATTTCATTCCACTGCACTCCACTCCGTTCCATTCCAATCCATTCCACTCCACTCCATTCCAATCCAATCCACTCCACTCCATTCCATTTAACACCACTACATTCCATTCCACTCCATTCCAATCCACTCCACTCCATTCCACTCCCCTCCATTCCATTGCATTCCACTCCACTCCACTCCATTCCATTCCATTCCACACCACTCCACTCCACTCCATTCCATTCCATTCTACTCCACTCCACTTCACTCCATTCCACTCCACACCACTCCACTCCACACCACTCCACTCCACTGCATTCCACTCCACACCAGTCCACTCCACTCCGTTCCACGCCACACCACTCCATTCAATTCCATGCCACTCCATTCAATTCCATTCCATTCCATTACATTACACTCCACTCCATTATATTAAACTCCACTCCACTCCACTCCATTCCACTCCATTCCATTCCAATCCACTGCATTCCATTCCATTCCACTCCATTCTAGTCCACTACACTCCATTCCTCTTCAATCCACTCCACTCCACTACACTCCACTATATTCCATGCCATTCCATTCCACTTCTCTCCATTCCATTCTATTCAACTGCATTCCTTTCCATTCCATTCCACTCCACCCCATTCCATTGCATTCCATTCCATTCCTTTCCACTCCCCTCCATTCCAATCTGCACCACTCCACTAAATTCCACTCCACTCCGTTCCATTCCATTCCATTACTTTCCATTCCACTCCATTCCATTCCATTCTTCTCTACTCCAGTCCAATCCACTCTACTGCAATCCACTCCCTTCCATTCCGTTCCATTCAACTAAATTCATATCCACTCCACTCCATTCAACTCCAATCCCCTCCATTCCATTCCATTCCACTCCACTCAATTCCATTCCATTATACTCCACTCAGCTCTACTCCACTTCATTCCACCCTATTCCATTCCAATCTACTCCATTCCATTCCAATCCATTCCCCTCAGTTCCACTCCACTCTATTCCACTCCATTCTACTCCATTCCTGTCAACTCAACTCCACTCCACGCCATTCCTTTCATTCCACTGCACTCCACTCAATTCCATTCCAATCCATTCCATTACGTTCCACTCCACTCCATTCCATTCCAGTCCATTCCATTACATTCCACTCCACTCCACTCCAATCCATTGCAATCCACTCCATGCCATCACACCCCATTCCACTTCCACTCCACTCCATTCCATTCCACTCCATTCCTTTCCACTCATCTCAACTCCACTCCATTCCACTCCAATGAATTCCACTCCAATCCACTGCTTTCCACTCCATTACATTCCATGCCATACCATTCCATTCCACTCCACTCCTTTCCGTTCCAGTCAATTCCATTCCATTCCATTCCAATCCATTCTACTCCACTCCACTCAATACAGTTCTATTTCATCCGTTGCATTCCATTTCACTCCATTCCAGTACATTCCACTCCATTACACTCTACTCCACTCCATTCCCCTCCATTCCACACCATGACATTCCACTCCATTCCCTTCAACTCTATTCCATTCCATTACACTCTACAGCACTGCACTCCATTCCATTCCACTCCTTTCCATTCTACTCCATTCCATAAAACTCTACTCCACTCCACTCCATTCCTTTCCTCTCCATTCTTTCCTCACTATTCCACTATGCTCAACTCCATTCCACTCCACTACATTCCATTTCATTTCATTTCATTCCGCTTCACTCCACTCAATTTCATTCATCTCCACTGAACTCCACTCCACTCAATTCCAATCCATTCCACTACACTTCTTTCAATTCCACTCCACTCCACTCAATTCCACTCCACTCCACTCCAATCCACTGCATTCCATTGCACTCCACTCCAATCCATTCCCTCCACTCCAATCCACTCCAATTCATTCAATTACACTCTACTACATTCCATTCCATGCCATTCCACTCCATTCCACTCAATTCCATTCCACACCATTCCGCTCAATTCCACTGAATTCCACTATACTCCATTCCACTCCATTCCATTAAACTGCACTCCACACCATTCCATTCCGGTCCATTCCATTCCACTCCATTCCATTCCACACCACTCCACTCCATTCCTTTTCATACCACTCCATTCCACTCCATTTAACTCCATTCCACTCCATTCCCCTCCATTCCACACCATGCCATTCCACTCCATTCCCATCCACTCTATTTCATTCCATTACCCTCCACACCACTCCACTCCATTCCATTCCACTAATTTCCATTCTACTCCATTCCATACCACTCCACTCCACACCACTCCATTCCATTCATCTCCGTTACACTACACTCAACTCCATTGCACTCCACTCCATTCCAATCCATTTGATTTCATTCCACTGCACTCCACTCCACTCCACTCAATTTCATTCATCTCCACTGCACTCTATTCCACTCCATTCCATTCCAATCCATTCTACTCCACTTCTTTCCATTCCACTCCACTCCACTCCAATCCATTCCACTCCACTCCACTCCAATCCACTACATTCCACTCCACTCCAATCCACTTCATTCCACTCCACTCCAATCCACTTCATTCCACTCCACTCCAATCCACTCCACTCCATTCGATTACTCTCCACTACATTACATTCCATGCGATTCCACTACATTCCACTCCATTCCATTCCACACCATTCTGCTCCATTCCACTGAACTCCAGTACACTCCATTCCACTCCATCCCATTAAACTGCACTCCACTCCATTCAATTCCAATCCATTCCACTCCACTGCTTTCCCTTCCACTGCAGTCCTCTCCATTCCTTTTAATACCACTGCATTCCATTCCACTGCTTTCCAATACACTCCACTCCATTCCACTCCATTATATTCCATTGCATTCCACTCTATTTCACTCCATTCCCCTCCACTCCATTCCAAACCATTCCATTCCGCTCCACTCCCCTCCACTCAATTCCACTCCACTCCACTCCACACCACTCCACTCCACTCCACTCGACTCCAGTCCATTCCGTTGCATTCCATTCCATTTTACTCCACTCCACTCCAATCCACTCCATTCCACTCCACACTACTTCACTCCACTCCAATCCACTCCAGTCCTCTCCGTTTCACGCCACTCCATTCTATTCCATTCTATTCCATTTCTCTCCACTCCATTCCATTACACTCCATTACACTCCACTCCATACAATTCCATTCCATTCCATTCCATTCACTGCATTCCATTCCATTCCATTCACTGCATTCCATTCCATTCCACTCCATTCCTTTACACTCCATTACACTCCACTCCATACAATTCCATTCCATTCCATTCCATTCACTGCATTCCATTCCATTCCATTCACTGCATTCCATTACATTCCATTCACTGCATTCCATTCCATTCCACTTCATTCCAGTCCACTGCACTCAATTCCACTCCAATCCACTCCACTCTACTACACTCCGCTATATTCCATGCCATTCCATTGCACTTCTTTCCATTCCAATCTATTCCACTGCATTCCATTCCATTCCATTCCACTCCACTCCACTCAATTCCACTCCATTCCATTCCATTCCATTCCATTCCATTCCACTCCATTCCACTACACTACCCTCCACTCCTATCCACTCCACTCCACTACATTCCACTCCACTAAATTCCATACCCTACCATTCAACTCCATTCCTATCCCCTCCAGTGCATTCAACTCCAATCCACTCCAACCCATTCCATTCCATTCCTCTCCACTCCATTCCTCTCCACTCAGTTCCATTCCATTACATTCCATTCCATTCCACTTCATTGCATTCTACTCCACTCCATTCCAGTCCGCTCCAATTCATTCCACTCCAATCCACTCCACTCAATTCCATTCGACTCCATTCCATTCCATTCCACTAATCTCCACTCATCTCCACTCCACTGCATTCCATTCCACTCTACTCCGTTCTAATGAATTCCATTCCACTCCAATCCACTCCACTTCATTCTACTCCATTCCACTCCATTCCAGTCCACTTCACTCCACTCCACTCCAGTCCATTCCACTGCACTCCACTCCACTCCATTCCACTTCAAGCCATGACACTCCACTCATCTCCATTCCATTCCATTCCATTCCATTCCACTCCTCTCCACCTCACTCCACTAAATTCCACTCCACTTCGTTACTTGCCATTCAACTACTCTCCGCTCCATTCCACTGCAATCCATTCCAATCCACTCTTCTGCATTCCATTACATTCCACTCCATTCCATGCCATTCTCCTCCTTTCCACTCCACTCTGCTCCATTCCACTCTACTCTTCTCCATTCCACTCCACTCAACTCCATTCCACTGCACTTCACTGCATTCCATGCCATTCCATTGCTTTCCAATACATTTCATTCAATTCCCCTCCATTCCAGTCCATTCCACTCCACTCCACTCAATTTCATTCCATTCCATTCCAATCCACTCCTCTGTATTCCATTACATTCCACTCCATTCCATGCCATTCCACTCCTTTCCACTCCACTCTACTCCATTCCACTCCACTCTACTCCATTCCACTCCACTCAACTCCATTCCACTCCACTCTACTCCATTCCACTCCACTCAACTCCATTCCACTGCACTCCACTCCATTCCATGCCATTCTATTGCTTTCAATACATTCCATTCCGTTTCCCTCCATTCCATTCAATTCCAATCCATTCCAGTCCATTCCACTCCACTCCACTCAATTTCATTCCATTCCTTTCCATTCCGTTGCACTCGATTCTAGTCCATTCCACTCCATTCCACTCCTCTCCGCTCAACTACACTCCATTCCATTCCTCTACATGCCACTCCACTCAATTCCATTCCATTGCATTCCTTTCCTTTCCATTCCACTCCATTCCATTCCATTCCACTACACTCAACTCCATTGCCTTCCACTCCACACCACTACATTCCACTTCACTCCACTTGGCTCCACTCCACTCCACTCCATTCCATTACACTCTACTCATTTATATTCCAATCCATTCCACTCCTTTTCTTTCCATTCCATTACACACCACTCCACTCTCCTCCATTCCAATCCATTCCATTCCACTCCATTCCATTCCACTCAGCTCCACTCCACTCCACTACACTCCATTCCATTCCACTCTACTCCACTACACTCCATTCCATTCCACTCTACTCCATTCCATTCCAATCCATTTCACTCCATTATACCCCATTCCATTCCACACTTCTCCACTCCACTCCAATCCAATCCATGCCATTCCAGTCCTTTCCATTACACTAAATTCCATTCCATTCCACTTCATTCCATTCCCCTCCATTCCTTTCTTTCAACTCCACTCCACTCCATTAGACTCCTCTGAATTCCATTCCAATCCACTGCATTGCATTGCATTCCATTCCATTCCACACCGTTCCATTCCACTCCACACCATTCCATTCTTCTCCAATATATTTCATTCCTCTCCATTATTGTCCATTCTACTCCACTCCTCTCCACTCCATTCCACTCCATTCCCCTCCATTCTACTCCATGCCATTCCACTCCATGCCACTCCACTCCATTACACTCCACTGCACTACACCCCATTCCATTCCTCTAAATTCCATTCCTTTCCATTCCACCTCACTCCACTCCATTCCATTTTCATTCCACTTCACTCCACTCCACTCCACTCCATTCCAATCCATTCCATTCATCTCCACTGTACTCCACTCCACTCCATTCCACTCCACTCCATTCCAATCCACTCCATTCATCTCCACTGTACTCCACTCCACTCCATTCCACTCCACTCCATTCCAATCCACTCCATTCCATTGCATTCCTCTCCACTCCAATTCTTTCCATTCCACTCCAATCCATTCCACTTCACTCCTCTCCATTCCATTCCGTTCCAATCCAATCCATTTCATTCCATTCATCTCCATTCCATTCCATTCCCCTCTACTTCATTCGACTCCACTCGATTCCACTTCACTCCACTCCATTCCATTCCATTCCATTCCATTCTTATCCATCCCATTCCATTACACTCTACTTTATTCCAGTCCACTCCGCACCACTCCACTCAATTCCATTCCATTCTACTCCACTCCATTTCATTCCACTCCACACCACTGCATTACATTCCACTGCACTCCACTCCATTGAACTCCACTGCATTCTCTTAAGCTCCACCCCCTCCCAGTCCATTCCACTCCACTTAATTCAATTCCATTCCACTCCACTCACTTCCTCTCCATTCAATTGCACTCCATTCCATTCCACTCCTTTCCATTCCACTCCATTCCATTACACTCCAATCCATTTCATTACACTCCAATCCACTTCATTCCATTTCACTCCACTCCACTACATTCCTTTCCACTCCACTCCACCCCACTCCATTCCTTTCCACTGAACTCCACTCCACTCCAGTCCATTCCATTGTAATCCATTCCACTCCACTGCAAGCCACTCCACTCCAATCCATTCCATTGCACTCCATTCCACTCAACTCCGCTTCATTCCACTCCATTCCATTCCATTCCATTCTGTTACACTCCATTCCATTCTATTCCTTGCTTTCAACAGTATCTCACTCTGTCATCCTTGCTGGAGTGCAGTGGCACAGTCTCAGCTCATATTTCGTTTCACCATTCTCTTCCATTCCCTTCCATTCCATTCCATTCCATCCCATTCCTTTCCATTCCATTCGACTCCACTCCCCTCCACTGCGTTCCACTCCACCCCAATACACTCCATTCCACTCTTTTCATTTCCGTGCCTTTCCCCTCCACTCCACTCCACTCTACTCCATTCCATTCTACTACATTCAACACCACTCCCCTACATACCACTCCACACCTCCACTCCACTCCATTCCATTCCATCTCATTCCATTCCACTCCATTCCACTAAACTTCACTCCACTGAATTCCACTCCACTCTACCGCACTCCATTCCTTTCCATTCTCTTCCATTCCACTTCATTCCATTCAATTCCTTTCTTTTGAGAGGATCTAACTCTGTCTCCCAGGCTGGAGTGATGTGACACAATCTCAGGTCACATTTCATTGCACCATTCCATTCCATTCCATTCCTTTCCATTCAATTCCATTGCATTCTTTTCCACTCCATTCCACTCCATTCCACTCCACTCCAATCCAGTCCATTCCGTCTGATTCCATTCCACTCCATTCCACTCCACACCAATCCAGTCCATTCTGTCCAATTCCATTCCACTCCATTCCACTCCAGTCAACTCCACTCCATACCACTCCAGTCCATTTGATCCAACCCATTCCATTCCACTCCCTTCCACTCCACTTCACTCCATTCCATTCCACTCCATCACATTCTATTCCACTCCAGAACACTCAAATCCACTTCTCTCCCCTCCATTCCATTCCATTCAATTCCACTCCATTCCACTCCACTCCACTCCACTCCATTCCATTCCATTCCATCCCATTCCATTCCTTTCTCTTCCAATCCACTCCACTCCACTCAACTCCATTCAATTCCATTCAATCCCATTCCACTCCACTCCACTCCATTCAACTCCACTCCACTCTACTCCACTGCACTCCACTCCATTCAATTCCATTCCATTTCTTCCACTCCATTCCATTCCATTCCTTTCTTTGGACAGGATCTCACTCTGTCACACATGCAGGAGTGCATTGGCACAATCTCATCTCTCATTTCATTTTACCATTCCATTGCATTTCATACCACTCCACCTCACTCTCCTCCATCCATTCCATTCCTTTCAACCGCACTCCACTCCACTCCTGTCCATTCCACTCCATTCAATTCCAATCTTTTCCACTCCACTACACTCCACTCTACTCCACTGAACTCCATTCCACTTCATTACATCAAATTCCACTCCACATTATTCCACTTCACTGCACTCCAATCCACTCCACTGCTCTCCACTACACTTCATTCTATTCCATTCCATTCCAGTACACTCCATTCCATTCCATTTCTTTCTTACCACATGATCTGACTCTCTCACACAGGCTGGAGTGCAGTGGCAAAATCTCAGCTCACATTTAATTTCACCTTTCCAATCCATTCCATTTGATTACATTTCATTCCATTCCACTCCATTCCATTCCATTATCTTCTTTTGACACGATCTCACTCTATCACACAGGCTGGAGTGCCGCAGCACAATCTCATCTCTTATTACATTTCACCATTCCTTTC